>NC_047582.1:33512117-33833055 GCF_011004845.1 Esox lucius
AAGCTGTAAAACATGGCCATATGAACCACCAACTTTGTTGATGCTACTGACATTTAACAAAGAGTGAAATAACCTTTAAATATTTGTTAACACACCTTACATGTCATTTTATCTTTGTTGTCAATGTGTTAGCACAAAGCTACTGCCCTGTTTTGGAAAAAAAACACAATTTGGGCAAAACTGCAGAGATACATTGTTGATTAGATGCTTTGTTAATTAATTGGCCTATTTCTCCTGCACCATCAGATCTAACATAATATAATGGAATATATGGACAACAGATATAAACAAATACCAATATTACCATAGATTACTTGTGAATTACCATAGTTACAAATACAATTTTAATACCTTCGGGAAAACACCGATAGTTTTGTATCTTAAACCTGAGGAATATGACTTCTACGTCGTCTTCCAAAGGTTCGGTTGTCACGCCAACACTAATGCTAATACCCAAACTGTAACGCTAGCCGTGGCCAAAACCGAGCATCTACATATTTAGCAGCGAAGTGGCTCTGCGTCGTCTTGTTCAAAACAACATGCATTATGCAAAGGGAACCTTTCCAGTGGCTTGTCTTCGGTAGAGACTGAAAGCCTAAGCGCACGTCCAAGGCCCTCATAATGCGGGGTTCCGCCTCAGCCTAGCCCGGCTGACACCGTGCTTAGGTACCAAGTTCTTCTTTCCAAATATCAGATTCAGCACCAGATCAAAGTCGTATTAAAAATAAACACTATCTCAAGGCGAAACAGCCCAAAGTGCCAGGAAAAACAAAAGCGTCACAGGCTCCTTTTAGTGAAATGTGGTTTTAAACCAAATTCCTTGTGACAGGCTCTGTGGGGTGAAACTGTGTGCAAGCTGCGTTAACGTCCTTTTGAACGTATCACCGAGTGGACTGCTGCTGCCTCCGCTGCTGAAGGGCTGCCACGTGTCCGTAGGCAGTGTAGCCGACGCTTCTGTCTGCACGCGATTGTGCGGCGCACCGGCACAGATATGCCCAGCGGTGAAAACACAGGAGCACATCAAGGCGTCGACCCGGAGGCACTAGAACAAGACCTCCCCGTTAGCCTAGCTTGGCGGCAAGGGCTGGGGGGGGGGGGGGTTCAAAGGGATGAGGATAGGGAGCTAGACGTAACCTCAACCACTAGATCAGTCTTGTTTGATGCCAGAGGCTCAATCCACGTATACTTTCAGAGCTGTGCTACCTTGTGATGTAGTAAAGCCCAACAACCGGGCCATTCTCAGAGACAGGGTCAGTGTGGTAATGGAAAAAAACTAAAAGGGTAACTACATCTAGAAATATCTGGAGGTTTGGTGATACATTAATAGGGGCTAGTTAGTGTGCAGGAAATAATTTAAAAAGTCAGTGGAGAGTTAACAGGCAGTGAATAGTCCTTTACAACTGCCATAACTCCTAACAACAACAAAAAGTCTATAGCATCACGAGTTCTAGGGAATATTCTATCTGCTTTTAGAAAACGTATTACAAATCTGTTTATGGCAGTAATGTATGAATACAAATAAATAGGATGATTGATGGGGATGGGAGACAGAACAAAACAAAAAACACAGACAATGTGAATGGTTTCATGTATAGTATTTTTGAACAGAGTGAAATGAATCCAACACAGACAGAAACACCTCGAAGCAGCACCAAGAATAAAACATAAATCTTTTTTTTTTCTGATTTGAGCAAAAGATAACTGCTCACTTGTACGTGTCACAAAATATGGAATCGGTAACCAAACATCAATAATAAAAAAAAAGGTTAGTTGATGTCAAATCAAGGGGCGAGCTGGAACTTTTAATCATCATTGAGTATAATATACACATACGTTCAAGCTCCTAGGCGCATTCCACTCAGACATTATTGCACAGTAAGCCTCTTTGGGGCTTTTCATGGTCACCTCCTGAACCCACGTATAAAAAATTGAACAAAAACATTAAACACACCAAACAGGTCTTCATCTTTTGACAGGCACCATTTTGGCCAGCTGGGTCTGGGCCTGCCCCACTGCAACACTTAGCCACAGTCTGAAGAGTTCAGTTTCTCTTGCTGTTCAACTGCTAAGTCCCCGCAGAACATTTTGGGTTTTTCATTTTTTTTAAATAGTTAATCTATTTTCCTTCCATGTTTTTGCTTCTCTGTGGTCATGCATGGACAGCTCTCCTCTGACCATGTTCTCTCCCTGACACTCCTGTTCCTCCGGGAAGCTGGCCAGTTCGGAACAGCAGGGATTTCTTTTGGCGTTTCTCATCGCCCATGACCCAGAACCTTGGCACTCCTGTGAGAGTCACAGAAAAGGCATGACTGGGAGATTCAGAAAATAAAGCAATTTATCTCGGAATCAGCCCGTTATGAGTGGCCCGTAGGACGAGTGGGTTGTCCCCCCTAAACCGCGGTCTCCACCCCCATGAGTTTCGGCGTGAGGATGCGCGGCGTGACGCCGTTGTTCAGGTCCTCCTCGAACTCCAGTAGCTGGCCCATGAAGTTCAGGTTGGGCGAGATGACCGGCCGCCGGGTCTTGACAAACTTGTAGGCGTCCGTCATGGTCATCCAGGTGTGCTTCATCAGGTAGGCGATGACGATGGTGGCAGAGCGCGACACGCCAGCCTGGCAGTGGATCAAGAGGCCCATGCCCGCCTGCTGGGCTTCCTCTGAGGGGAGAGGAGAACATTTTAGACTCTTTGAAATGAGGCTCAAGTTAAACACTGCACCCAACTGAATAGACATCCCATGGATGCTTCAATAATGTAACTGATGCGTCTTTTTTTTTGCAGCGGCGGCTGGCACCCCTGAACCCTGCACTGTTCCTGGAGGCCCGCAGGTACTGAAAGATTCTGTTCAAACTCAGCACCACACCCGACCCACTGAACTAACTGCTCCACTCAGTGGTGTTCTGGTTTGGTTTCATCAAAAAAAAAGTTGCCCGGGCTGTGGAAATGTTTCAGTTTTTTCATTACTGTCCCAGGTCTAAATCCATAGATAATTAGGAGGGTAGAAATCTGAAGTGTTTCAGCATTCAATGACTTAGATGGAATAGCCCTGCAATGGAAAACTATAGAAATGTATAGTTTCTGAAGTTAGACAACCTAAATAGCCTCAACAAATGTCAAACAGGTTTAAAGATCAAAAAATATATATTGTGCACGTGGTGTGAATCAATGTTAATTTTATTTTGCATTTGTTCTGTCTTGAGAGTGTTCTCCGCATGTGTACCAAGTTCGGCAAGAATAAAGATACATATTTTCAGATTTACGTGTGCCTGAACACGCCACGCATTATGGTTCTGGTCATCAGTGGCCATTTCACTTGAGGTACTAATCACCTCTTATAGGGCCACCATCTGGACACCGGCCGCCACAACAACCACACAACGTACGAGCTGCCATGCAGTAGCTGAACATCGCTAACCGTTCCCGTACCGATGAATTCGAACGCCTCCTCAAAGTACTGCCGCAGGTTCTGCTTGTTGCTGTCGGTGGCCGGCAGCCGCTTGTAGCTGAACAGTCCGGTGTCGTAATGGTAGAGAGGCAGGTGGGTGGTGACGTTGAGAACGTAGCCGATGTTGCAGCGCTGCAGCAGGTGGACGTCCTGTGCGTCACGCTCGTTGCCCAGGTACAGGAAGGGTAGGATGGGTGTCAGCTCTGCGTTCTCGATGTCCGGCGTGGAGGGCAGAGACATGGAGTGAGGTAGCGCCCCCGTGAGGCCGGAGGCCCCGCCGACACCCGTGCCGGCGTCCGGGCTCTCGTGGAGGTGGAGGGAGTGGTCGCACAGGCTCTGGTGGTGCTGCCGGAAGCAGCTGAGGCCTCCTGGGTAAAACAGACAACCACAGAATGAGTCAGTGGAAAACAAATACGTTTAGGTCACAGTGAGGTTGAAGCCTGCTGGTATAATGTTTTGCCTGTGATGTTATCCTTTATGTAAATGGCTGTTTACTACTCTCAGCTAGGGACCTTGTATAGGAAGCAGTCAGCCACAAGTCTGTTGGATGGAAAAAACGTATACTGTATTGAAAAAGCAAACAACAATTAATTTCCATCCAAATTATGTCGCTACCTACTATTCTGCTCTCCTTCCTTCTTTCTCACTGATCTCCACTCCTATTTTGAAAAGCGAAGGATAGTGGAGATTTGCTTATCAATCAGACAGGGCGGCAAAATAAAACACCAGCTTATCATAACGTGGCCTGGAGTCGAACCCCTGGAAACAACAAGTCTCCAGCCAACCATACAAGCCATGTCATTTGTTTGCCATTTGAATTTTCCGTTTGAAATGGATATTGCATCCTTTGGAGGAAGGGCTTTGCACCTCATCTGTTTCTGTCTGTCGAGCGGGATCACTTAAAGGTCCTGAAGGTAATGTCCTATTTCCCTCATCATTTAGATAGTGACAGAAACGTTCAAAATGGCCCGAAGGCAAAACCGCAAAATAGCTACCATCACTCTCCTCTGAGCCAAAGATGGCGGCCAATGAAAGATGATCAATGTAGAATGTGTCTTCCCCAACATCTGCACTTCACAAAATAAAATCCTGTATTTTACAATGCTAACACACATAGAGCTTGGAGGGATAAACTGTGACAGTTATTTTCAGTTGGTCTTAGTCGTGGCTTTCACCTGTTGCCATGGAAGGTGGGAGGAGCCAGGGGAGATGTATTGTCTTGTTTGCGCTACCATAGCATGTATCAGGCCAAGTGAGGTCATCATATGGCCTCGCTGGCTTTGCCATGGAAACAGGGCAGCTGGGGACCATTGGAAGGTCATAAAACCTGTCAAACTGGTCGCACAACACACAAACTAATTAAACGTCTTTGTCTCTCCAATACATTTATTTTTTGTTTTTCCATTGCTTCGTCACACTTGCACCAACAGGAATGTCAGTGAACATTTACACTGCAGTAAACAATAAAATGAGTGTCTGTGATGACGACCAAGACCTTGTAATGGCATGTCTTGGGGTAAGCACGTGCGAGGCGAGATTTCGCTAAGGATGCAGTCAGTACAATTGTCTTATCGGATTTTTTGCAAACTGACAGATCTAAGTCTTCATCCAAAATACAGCGTTGTCTTACAAAACATTTTTTAAATGCTATTCCACCGCACAAATTCAAACACCCTCCTTGTGGGGATGCACTCAATTGGTAAATAGCTTATTTTGAGAGGCGAGAATGAGAAGGAAAGGCAGAAGAATCTTCCGGAACATTGTGGAGAGAGATGAAATCTGTGAAGTGTGACCGGCTGTCATTATCTCTGCCATCTCACAGAGGAAAGTACCTTCGAGTCTCTCTCACTTTCAGAATCCAACATCACGGTTCTTCACTTGTAAATTACTACTCCTCTGAGGCTCTGAAGGGTTCTCACACTATGTTCTCAAACTACATTCTAATTTTTTACCCCACATTCCTATAAACCACATACTCCACGGTACTTCAATAATTATGGCGTTTGCTTATGTCCCATTGGACAACTTAAGTGTATAACTAATTGCCACAGGGTCAGGAAATCCTAGTCTTTCTTTTAGGGTTATTTACTTTTTTTTACTGGGTTGAAATACATGTATAATGATATGGATAAATCAGAAATTGGTATTTAAAATACTTTTCCATTAAACAAAATTCAAGAAAAAAATAATACCTTAAGTGTATTTGAGACAATGCATTTACAAATAAATCATCTTAAACTGAAGACATCGAAAACATACTTGAAATGTAGGAATGTTCAAGTAACTGAGAGATTTGAAACACTATTTGAGTCACAACTCGATTAGTCTACTGTTTTCTGAATCGCGAATACGCTTTCCAGGTAGGATTAAACCATATATCTCAACACTCTAGTGTGTGGTACGTTTGTGACGGGTAAACCATAACAAAAGTTTCACATTCCTCCTTGATCAGAATATTCAACCATATTTTTAACCCTTTTAACACTGAAATACCATTGATACTGTAGGTCCATCTGTTATAAAATGGTAACTCACTATGTTGCCGCTGATGAGGTCACTTTAATGTCCAGGGATATTAAATTACATGGAAATGTATTGTACTCTATTTATAGCCTCGACTGTATGTCATATCAAGACTCTGGAGGCCGGTTCCTGGGGACACAGATTCAGCCTAGTCCTGGACAAAAATTAAAAAATCCAGCTCAATGGAGATCCGGCTGTGGAGATCAATGGAGATCTGGCTGTGGGTGATCTGTCCGGACAACACAAGCTGTGAATAATCCGTCACAGATATTTTCCCCAAAGGGTGGACGGGTTTGTTTGGACATTTCCCAAGCAATTCTCATCTTAAAATGTAAGCCAAAAAGATACATTTCATTTGTATTTTGGGGGTCTGCGACTGAGTCCATTTTGACGCTGATTTACCCAGCAGTTCATTATGTAACACGAGTGAAGTAGAAAATAAAACAAAAAGAACATGCCCCATTTATTACTTAAGAAACTATTGAGGGAATATGATGTCATTTAAGATGGAGACCATTTCTGTGTTCAGAGTCCCTCTCACTTTAAAGGATCCCATGGATCCCATTCATCATCAAGACCCTCCATGATCAATAGCGGAATTAATTGTCTGGTTACATTATTTTGATGCTGGGAAACCCACATGATAACTGCTGCACACTTCGCTGTGTCATGGTGGCAGAGGAGATCAGTGTGGGACTGAGGTTACAGTGTGGATACAGGAGTTCAGTGTGAATACAGGATTTCAGGACTGAGGTTACAGTGTGAATACAGGATTTCAGGGCTGAGGTTACAGTGTGGATACAGGAGTTCAGTGTGAATACAGGGGTTTAGGAATGATGGTTGCAGTGTGGATACAGGAGTTCAGGACTGAGGTTACAGTGTGGATACAGGAGTTCAGTGTGAATACAGGATTTTAGGGCTGAGGTTACAGCGTGGATGCAGGAGTTCAGGACTGAGGTTACAGTGTGGATATGGGGGTTCAGGACTGAGGTTTCAGTGTAGATACAGGAGTTCATTGTGAATACAGGAGTTCAGGGCTGAGGTTACAGTGTGGATACAGGAGTTTAGGAATGAGTTTACATTGTGGATGCAGGGGTTTAGGAATGAGGTTGCAGTGTGGATACAGGAGTTCAGTGTGAATACAGGATTTTAGGGCTGAGGTTACAGCGTGGATGCAGGAGTTCAGGACTGAGGTTACAGTGAGGATACAGGAGTTCAGGACTGAGGTTACTGTATGGATATGGGGGTTCAGGACTGAGGTTACAGTGTGGATGCAGGAGTTCAGGACTGAGGTTACAGTTTGGATACAGGAGTTCAGGACTGAGGTTACAGTGTGGATACAGGAGTTCAGTGTGAATACCGGATTTCAGGGCTGAAGTTACAGTGTGGATACAGGAGTTCGGGAATGAGGTTACTGTGTGGATATGGGGGTTCAGGACTGAGATTTCAGTGTAGATACAGGAGTTCAGTGTGAATACAGGAGTTCAGGGCTGAGGCTACAGTGTGGATACAGGGGTTCAGGAATGAGGTTACAGTGTGGATGCAGGGGTTTAGGAATGAGGTTGCAGTGTGGATACAGGAGTTCAAGACTGGGGTTACAGTGTGGATACAGGAGTTCAGGAATGAGGTTTCAGTGTGGATGCAGGGGTTCAGGAATGAGGTTACAGTGTGGATGCAGGGGTTCAGGAATGAGGTTACAGTGTGGATGCAGGGGTTCAGGAATGAGGTTACAGTGTGGATGCAGGGGTTCAGGAATGAGGTTACAGTGTGGATGCAGGGGTTCAGGAATGAGGTTACAGTGTGGATGCAGGGGTTCAGGAATGAGGTTACAGTGTGGATGCAGGGGTTCAGGAATGAGGTTACAGTGTGGATGCAGGGGTTCAGGAATGAGGTTACAGTGTGGATGCAGGGGTTCAGGAATGAGGTTACAGTGTGGATGCAGGGGTTCAGGAATGAGGTTACAGTGTGGATGCAGGGGTTCAGGAATGAGGTTACAGTGTGGATGCAGGGGTTCAGGAATGAGGTTACAGTGTGGATGCAGGGGTTCAGGAATGAGGTTACAGTGTGGATGCAGGGGTTCAGGAATGAGGTTACAGTGTGGATGCAGGGGTTCAGGAATGAGGTTACAGTGTGGATGCAGGGGTTCAGGAATGAGGTTACAGTGTGGATGCAGGGGTTCAGGAATGAGGTTACAGTGTGGATGCAGGGGTTCAGGAATGAGGTTACAGTGTGGATGCAGGGGTTCAGGAATGAGGTTACAGTGTGGATGCAGGGGTTCAGGAATGAGGTTACAGTGTGGATGCAGGGGTTCAGGAATGAGGTTACAGTGTGGATGCAGGGGTTCAGGAATGAGGTTACAGTGTGGATGCAGGGGTTCAGGAATGAGGTTACAGTGTGGATGCAGGGGTTTTTTGATCATCAAATGAGGGGGGAACAAGGCATTCTTATTTGTTCTAACCTGCACACTGTTCCCCAGCACTGCCACTGACAGACACGGATGCAGAGGGAGGGTGAAAGGAAGTGGGGAGAAATGGAGGAAGCTCCTCTGGAGGGGAGAGGGGAAAACAGGAGAGGAGGAGCGGAGAGCGGAGGAGAGAAGAGGGGAGAAAGAGGAGGGGAGGTAGTATATCAAAGAGCTACAGTATGATCACTATGATCTCCGTGTGAAACGACGGGTTTGAGTCAGACGTGTCCCACCCCAGACCAGAACACAGCCTGCTGCTGCTCCAGTTCTGCACACACATAAACACACCAAAACACTGCACAAACCCAGGGGCTGATGCATCACTAGGGATCAGCATACTAGCAGCTGCATCCCAGTCTCTGACAACAGCCAAACCATGTTAAATACATACATACATACATACACAGGCTCTCTCTGTGTGTGTGTGTGTGTGTGTGTGTGTGTGTGTGTGTGTGTGTGTGTGTGTGGGTGGGTGTGTGGTAGGAAACAGTAAATTATTTAGTTAATCAATAGACTGTAAATTACTGTTGTGTATAGACACACAGAAACCAATGAATTCCTATTGGTTTTAGATGGTAGAATACAGTAAGTCTCTGTAGTTTTAGATTAGTAGAAGAGAGCCAATTACTGTAGTTAATAGACAGGTAGAACACAGTAAATTACTGTTGTTTTTAGATGAGTAGAACACAGTAAATGACTGCTGTTTTTAGACGAGCAAAACAAAGTCAACTACTTTAGTTTATAGGTAGGTAGAACACTGTAAATAACTGTAGTTTATAGATATTTAGAAAACAGTAAATTATTGTAGTTTAGAAGTGTGTTGACACAGTAAGTTACTGTAGTTTGTAAGTGGATTCAAGGCGTGCAAGTCGACTCTTCATGGTACTGTGTGCTAGGCACCTGCCAGCTGAGTTTTGGTTGTTGGCAGGTGAGCACGTAGGGACTGGCAAGGACTTCCAAGCGGCGCAAGTAGTATGATGAGAAACAGAACTGTTTGGCTATATGTGCATCAGAGTACATGTGTCTCGAGTACATGAATAAGTTTTTGATCATCTTCACTAAAGGTGCATCAACTTTCTAAGTACATAGAGTAACCTCTAAAAAAGAAGTTGAACTCATCGACTTACAGCTGTGTTTATCAATCTCTCTCAACCTCTCAGAGATATACCAGAGTTCACAAACGTAAGCTCTTTAATCAAAACATTCCAGTGGGTTTTCACATGAAAGATCTCATCCTCTTGTCCTAGCCATTACCCATTCCAGTTAACCTCCCAGGTGTTTCTACTTTGTCTTATTGAAACTTCAACATCCAGAACATGTTACTTAGAAATGCTTTCAGTTCAAGGATCTGAACTACCATTCAAAAATGTTATGATCAAACATCAATCAAACTGGAAAGAACTTTCCTATTACTGCTACATGTGACAGAGGACTCTTTATATCATATATAACGTGGCAATTTATATGAGTGGCAGTTTTCAGCCGAAACAGACACTTACATTTGCCGAAAACACTCCCTCCTTCAACTTTTCTCTAACGTTAGCAAATGGTTGCGGATAACAAAAAATAAATGGAATATCTTGACTAACTTTTGCTAATGCTAATTGTGTTTCTTAATGTATCTTTTATTTCTATTTTATATGTGAGTTTTTGTGTCGTACTACAGGGCTCAGCCCTAAAAGTGACCTTGTACCCAGCTGATTTCACAGTGAAAACAAAGGTAAATAAATAAAACGTTTGGGAACTATTTCCCCTTTTGACAGAACCAAAACACTGCTATTCTACCTCCTCCCGGGACTTGGTCTTACCTTTGAGGACAATTGGATCCTTTCCCTCCCTCCGCAGAGAATCCAGGACCACATGTAGAGGCTGCGAGGAGGTCAGCCTCTGAGGATCCATGGTGTTCTCGTCGTACACCACAATCTCCTTGGAGAAGATGCCCTTGAAGGACTCCCTGCCGGGGGACTCGCGGCACGACAGCAGGTCCAGCACCGTGATCTTGCCCTGCTGCAGCCGCCGCCGGCTGATCTTGTCCGAACAGTTGATGTGCACGGCGCCCTGAATGTGGCTCCTGTTGTACTCCGTGAAGGGCCGACAGTCAATGATGACCGGCACCGGCCCGACCGGGTGGCCCATGGGGCACCTGGCCAGCCGCCTGGCCAGCTCGTTGGGGTGGATGACCCGGACAGGGGACCCCGGAGCCTCAGTTGGGCCCGAGGTGAGGCTGGGGTCGCTGAAGGCCTCGTGGTGGACCAAGCCGGCGACAGCCTGGCCAGAGGCAGAGGAGGCGGGTCCAGCATAGCTGAGGTTGGGGCTGCTGGCGCTCACTTGGCTCCCTGGGCTCTGCTGGTGGCGCTGGTGGAGCTGGCTGTCCTTCTCGTAGGTGGTCACCGAGCAGCAGCTGGCACTGCTGCATCCACACGACAGGGAGCGGGTGGATCCGTTGGATGAGGGCATAAACGTGAGGTTGGTCGCCCGGATCTTCACCACCGTGGTACCGTTGACCGTCGTCTCGCTGTCGGGGATGGCGACGCCGGCGTCCAGGTAGCTGGTGTCCAGGCGCAGTCGGAGTTCCTGAGGTCGGATCGGCCTTGGCAGCGCCACCACAATTCTGTCGTCGAGGGGAGTTGGAGGCATGGGGAGGCTGAGGGTTGAGACGTCTAGGGAGAACTACGAGAAGCCAGTCTGAGGGAGAATGTTTGGGAGGACAGAACACATCAGGGGGGGTGAGCATATCAAAGACATTATCCATCTATTGACTCATTGCCACTGTGGAAAAGCTACAAACATCCCAGGTATGAATAGAGTAAACTAGGTGGCTGAAAACCCCATTTGGAGTAAGACTGATTTCGTAGACTAAAGGATTAGGGCATTCAACAGGTTGGTTTGATTGGAATCTGTGATGTCATCAGCATCCTGCCTTTCCTTGCAGAACCGATGAGCAACAGAGAAAAAACTATCAGGGAAGGCCTTGTCCAGGTATGTCCAGCACATACCTGGACCACCCATTGAGATTTTCCTTTTGGGAAGTAAACCAACCGTTAAGTAGCGTTGAAAAGGAGACTAGATTGCCACACAAGGGCTTCTCACTGAAGAACTAGAATCAGGTTCCCCTCTATCACCTGCATCGTTCATTATGAACTAGAAAGGCCACGCTGATCCCGAATCATCATTCAAACCCCAGAGCCAATGGCCTCAATGGGGAACGACAGCACTAATGTGGCATGTATGGAATCAGAAATAACCACATCATCAAAGAGCATGGACGTTTGTTGGTGGCCAATGCCACTGACTCTCTGAAGGACAATGAAGGGAAAAAAAGAGCAAGCACTGGCTACAGGTACTGATCGGTTTAATCAAACCTGTACAGCATTAAACTGGGAACAGTATCCACGTATTAAAGTCAACGTCCAGAGGGAAACTGACACGGCTGGTGGGAATAACAAGTTAAACAATGTGCCCACTGATAGTTTTAGAAAAGTGGATCATTAAAATTATGATAATTGATAGGGATATATAATACAGAGGTTTTCTAGACAACCAGAATGTTGATTAAACTCATTCACCACTAATCCGTAATCAGACACCATTGCATGAATATAGAGCCGGTTTCGCGGACACAGATTAAACCTAGTCCTGGACTAAAAAAAATCTAGATAAATTAATCTGACCTTAATCTGTGTCCGCAAAACCGGCCCATGAACTCCGAAAATGCGGGAGTGTCCCATGAAAACGTATGACCGTATAAAATAATACACAGATGTATGTGCAGGAGCACAAGGAGAGGGGGTTAAACTTCACAGAGCAAACGCCTGGTCTAGTCAGCTAGGCTACTGTCAATTTCACATTCCAGTGCAACAAGCCTTTGAATTCCGAGTGACAAAAAGACTAATGAATACTGCATCAACGTGTAGGGGCTACGCCGCAGTTTGCTCTCTCCCCGCAAATCACATCTGGAACGTTCACGGAGCACGCGAGCTGCTTTAATTCCATCAAAGGGCGAAATAACGACGTAATAAGTCATGTCAAAAGACGCACTTGGGCGCGTCGCCTGACCCGTGCATTCCGTATCCAGCTGTGTCAACGAGCATATAGGGTATAAAGGAAGTACAGGGTGTACAGTACATAGGCTACATTCATTGAAGAGACCGGCATGAGGACGTGCTGTGAATAAAGTAGCCTAGTGCCTCGGCGGTAGGCTACAGGCACGGTTTGATAAGAATTACGTAAATATCAATTCAATTCAAATAGACACAGTGCTTGCCCCGCACGAAGTTATCTCATATGTTGAAAAATGTTATCATTTTTAGTGATAGTCCATGGATTTTTGGGGGCAAACAGTATAGCCGGTTAAGCTATAGGGATGTTCAGTAATACCTATTGAAGAGCCAACAGTTCAGGGGTTTACATGAATTTTGTAATCACATGCATACCTCTAAAGGCTTTGAATTTCCCATTAGCTATGTCCGTTCGTATATCGCACTGTTAAGATGTGAAATTGCTGAGTAAATATAGCTGAGTCGCATCTCATCGCAGTGGCCGTCATTTATGTACTTCTAACCTGAATACAGCCAATTGTCGCCTGCTAGAAAAACATTTTAAAAAGTGTACTTACATTTTTGTAAGACAATATTTCGTGCACTCCGGGTGAATAAAGCCTGGACGGAATTTATTTGCTCTCAACGTTGACTCCATTCAGCCTGTCCCAGTGCCGTGGTTCTGCAACATTTTCACTTTTAGCCTGGTCCCCAGTAATAATATACAAGAGGGTCAGCCAACCTAGTGAAGTAGCACTTTACGATTGACGCGGGTATGAGCCAATGAACGTCTTCATTAATATTACATTAATTCGTTTTGTACAATGAGAGCGCAGCGAGATCCAACCCCGTAGTGGGTGGGAGATCCGCTGCGGTCAGAGGCTATAGGGCTGTCGAATGAACAATGCTTTGAGTCCCATGCAAGAGAGTGTAGGGTGATGTCACTGGCAACCAATCAAAAGGCCGATACAAGGAAGATGTAAGCAGCAACTCAAGCGAGCGTACTGTGAAGACCTACACTCCAATGAAAAGTTCGCTCAGCCTTCATGGCTTCGTTACCCCCCCCCCACACCCTCTTCGCCGGCTTCAATGCGTTCTTCGCCAATTGATGCAGAAAATGCAGTCATTATAGCCTGCGGGTCGTTATAGCCTCTGGTATTTCCATGTGATTCAATTGTTTCATAAAGGGGAAAATTGTTGCTGATATGAAGGGGAAATTGATCTTCAGCCTCGTGATTATGTATTCGACACTATGGTATTACTACAGTTCTCTCCCGAATGTAGTTTCAGCGTGATATGAATGAACGCTGCTTATAAGACCTTTCCTGACTACTCAAAATGAAATTGCTGAACTGTGTCGTTTTCTGTTGCACTGACACTAAGATCGTTGAAGTTTATGGAGACATCAAAAGGTCAGGTGCTGTGCAAAAAGGCTAGATAGATTTTTTTTATATATATATATAACTAAGCAGACTACCAATCAGAAGTGTTTGATTTGGTCTAAAAACGTTTTTAAAAAAGTATATATGTGGATTCAAACTAGCCAAAAACTAGCTCCAATTAGGATTCGGCACCTGTGAGTATCTCTGACTGAGGCAGGCTACTACATGACAGGAAATGAGTGGCAGGGAGAGGGTCTCCCCGCTATTAAAGACCAAATAACATCTGAGCTGTCTATTTATACCTCACAGCAGCCTTGAACAATGCAGGACATTCATTGTTGCTGGTATTCTTAGCTGCACAGAGCAATTGTTTATAAATGTGTGGCTGGAGCTGATCAAAGCCTTATCCAAATTAAATTATCTGAGACCCAAGTATCGTTGGTTAAAGAAGGGTACGGGGACAGGCTGCTCTTGCCCGCCATTTGGGCTCGACCCTGGCCGAAGAATAATTTGTCTTTGGTATGATGAAGTGTTTGGTAGTATGGTTTGAAGAAGTGTTTGGTATGATGAAGTGTTTGGTAGTATGTTTTGATGAAGTGTTTGGTTTGATGAAGTGTCTGGTAGTATGGTTTGATGAAGTGTTTGGTATGATGAAGTGTTTGGTAGTATGGTTTGATGAAGTGTTTGGTAGTATGGTGTGATGAAGTGTTTAGTAGTATGGTGTGATGAAGTGTTTGGTAGTATGGTGTGATGAAGTGTTTGGTATGATGAAGTGTTTGGTAGTATGGTGTGATGAAGTGTTTGGTATGATGAAGTGTTTGGTAGTATGGTGTGATGAAGTGTTTGGTAGTATGGTTTGATGAAGTGTTTGGTATTACAGTGTGATTAAGTGTTTTGTACTATCGTTTGATAGAGTGTTTGGTATTATGATGTGATGAAGTCTTTGGTACAGTAATATAGTTTGACAAAGTTTTTGTTATTTTGATTTGAGTTTTTGGTGTTATATTTTGATTGTGCATTGGGTATTATTGTTGAGTTTGTTTGGTGTTGTTTCACCTGGCATTCTGCACAACACTGAAATGAGTTAAGCAACTGTTGGTGTTTTTGCCCATCTTGAATGTGCAAAAAATTTACACAGGTGTAGATACAGGAAATAAAACATTAAGATTCAATATTCAAATGATTGTGGTGGGACCACAGCATGGTTGTGTTGCAATGGTAATATTCATGAACATGACTTACAGGTATGGAGTTCCAGGGTGAATGAAGTAAACATATAACAAGCAACCATATCATAACTTGTAGTAGGTATGTGTTCCAGTAGATTGGTCCGGGAGCCACAAAGTATTATAATATGGTATGGATGTGTAACCAATCAATCAAATTTATTTATAAAGCCCTTTTTACAGCAGCAGTTATCAAAGTGCTTTTACAGAGACGCCTTAAACCCCAAGGAGCCAACAACAGTAGTGTCATGTTGTTTATATGTGCCTAACCTACGAGCAGAATCATTAGCATACCTAAGCTAGCCATGAAATCCAAGTTTAAAAGCGAGTGGTTTTGATGACATGGGGCACATGGATCTGATGACACGTGGGCACGTATTGGCGAATGCATAGCGCACAATTTTTGGGGACCCGTTTTAGCTCTTCAGCGCCACCTTAACAACCAGTGTCCAAAAGCCACATGGACATGTGTCCACAACCTTAAGTGTCTACATCTGTCCCACGAATTAAGCTCCTTTTGTTACAGGGCAGTTGCGTGAATTTTGCGAAGCGCAGGATCACTCGTTGAAGGGCTGTGCGGAGTACAGATAAATTATGTTGCACTGAATTGTTTAGAAAGGCTAGTTTGCTCTATAGATGAGTGTGTCTTTTACATACCAGTTCCCTCCAGAATGATTGTCCCCCACAGTGAGCAAAGGAATTATATGAAATAGATTGGTCTTACGCTGAAAATGTGAGAGAAATCCAACTTTAAACTGAGGTAAAACTGTTCTATTAGATATCACCTCCATGCCAACGAGCTATTTGAAATATCTTGCCAGAAGAAAAGCTCTACTCTCCTCAAACAAATATCATGGTTGTTCATGCCAGTGAAATGCTTGTGTGCCATAGTGAGGTCACATGGTCACAGGAGAACGTTCTGGTGTCTTGTGTTTCTGTTCACAGGCCCACAGGCCTTTGTCACACTTTGGCGGTTTCTGAAGCCTCGGAAACACAAGACAAAATGAAGTCACAGGTTTCCGTCGTCAACCGATGACACGCTCGATACCAGATCCTGTCATGAGTTTGATGCTGAACAGGGCGACATGGGGCTGTTCGCATTTCTCGCTCTGTGTATGGAAAATTTGACAGCTAGCTCGGCGTGTGGTATTTGCTGGCTCTGAAGTACAGGAAGAAGCAAACCGCTTCCTGCCTTCACATGAGCGTTCTGAGAGACAGGAGCCTTCACGAGCGCTACTTAACCTGTGTAACCTTGGAAACAGACTGTCATGCATATATATATATATATTGCCTTTTTTAGAAGTAACCTGCCGCCAACCTGGCTTCCAGGTGGGCATGCATTTCATCGCCCTTATGTTCACCTGGCCAAGTGTATGATGTGAAGTTGTATGTAAAGCAGAGAATAAATATATAAATAGGTATTTTATTCCAGGCCCATCTGGTCACGAAATCAGAACTTAATGGCGTTTTCTCTGCAAAGGACGAGGATTTAAGAAATGGCAAGACTCTACTGCTTTTTGAGTATCTGGGTAAAAATGGCACAGATGGGAATACTGCAGAAATGACAGCTTGAAAAGCAACATGTCCAGTGATGGGGGGGGGGGGGGTGGGGGGGAGCAGCGCCAAAGATTTAACAGTCTGTCGACCTATGGCCATAGAACTCTCTTCATATGAATCTGATCGGATTCAATTTGCATAGCAAATCTCCCCTGGGACAACAAGGGGCATAATGGATTTGGGAAAGAGTGGTTATGAGGAGGGGTGTTGAGGTGAAATAACCTCATCTACTGAAACCCATTGGAGATTGTTATCATTTTGGCTGTCAAAATCTAAATGTTTTTGTTGTCACATGCAAAAGCATGTCACAATGAAATTCCTGACATTATCAAGAGTAGAAATATAAAGTCAAATATAAAACATAAAAGTACACATTTCAAAGCGAACATAAAATGCGCAAAACCCGGATCACATGGGCAAAACGGCTTAATGAACCCAGTGCAATGAATATGTACAAATGACAGCAAGTAAGTAGAAAGCATATGAGAGTATAACCACGTCTGGTAGTTTTGAATGAGTGCATGGCAATATAACAAGAGGGAGAATGAGTATTGCAAGAAGATGTGAAAAGGCAGAGTGGCCACAGGGATGTGGAAACCATCATCGAGGAGGGTTTGGCAGAGTGGTTTGCTGGCTGTCAGTGTTGTGTGGTTGGAGAGTTCATGAGGCTGACAACCTGGGGGAAGAAGCTGTTCAGGTGGCTCAACTACTTACTGAGACACTTTATGTTGGTTTTTACATTAATTTGTCACCTGTCTGGTATATGTAAAAAAAAATATTCAGACCCTTCATGAAGTACTGCAGTCTTATTTAGCAGTGTTCTTGGGTGTGTCTCTACCAGCTGAAAATGCATGGATTTCCAGCCTCCTCACAGATGTTCAATGGGGTTCAGGTCCATGGTTTGGCTGTGCCACTCAAGGAAATGAAATAGACTTGCCCTGAAGCCACTCCACTCTTCTCAAACCAGATAATGTTTCTTCTTCTGCTCTCAGAGTTCTTCAGGCTGCACGTCATATGCCTTTTACTCAGGAGTGGCTTCCATCTGGCCACTGTACCATGAAAAGGTGTGATTGATTGAGTGCTGCATAGCTGGTTGTCTTCTTGGCAGGTTCTGCCATCTCTGCAGAGTAACTCTGAAGCTCTGTTAGGGTGGCATCAAGTTCTCAGTCACCACTCATTTCACAACAATAGAGTTGTGATTCTCGGAACGTCTTTTCTGACCTTCCATAGATCAATGCCTTCATATCTCAGGGGACTACGGAGAGTTCCTTGGACTTCATGGCTTGGTTTCTGTTCTGACATGCACTGAGGAGTGTGCGACCTTACATAGACAGGTGTGTGCCTTTCTCAATTGTGTCCAATCAATTACATTTGCCAAAGATGGACACCAATCATGTTCTGGAGACTCCTCATGGATGATCAAAGGACACAGGGCACCAGAGCTCAATTTGGAGTGTCATGGCAAAGGTTCTGAATGCTTATCAACATGAGATTAACATCAGTTTTTCATTTTCAATATATTGGCACAAATTTCAAAAAATTTGTTTTTGCCTTGTCATAATGGGTTATTGTTTGTGGATCGATGGGAGAAAAAACAGTTACTACATTTTGAAGTAAGTCTATAAGACAATAACATTTGGAAAATGTGACAGGGTCTCAATTCTCTCCAAGGGCATAGTTGTAGAGTTCCAGCCTAACCAATTATAAGCCTTAACTACCATGATCTAACGGATTACCAGCAACGAGAAAAGACGAAAAAGAAGGTGGTATACGCAGCTCCCGAAACTGTGACTGAGTGTTCTTATTTCAAACAAACCTCAAAGAATTATTAGCTATTGGTGAAGGATAAAATGCTTCACCATCTGTGAGCGGATGCCAACATCTGCGTATACATCTCAGGAGAAATGGCATGGTGTACTCCCTCACTGTATTCATAACAAACCTATTTTCAGTATTATTCATTCAAGTTGGCATGTCGAAGTGGAGGTGAATCATCCTCACAGTCACTTAGCAACTGCCAAATATTGTTTGGTAAAATAAAAAAAAATAAAAAAACGTGAACACTTTCTTGCAAACACACGCATGCACGCACGTTCACATGTTTGCAATAAGCCACTGATGTTATGGCATTGCAATGTATCCTCGACATGGGGACAGATATGTCTGAAATAAAATAAAAAAGGTTTTAAATATATTGATACAGAATTTAAAACACACTTTAAGTGTTTAACTATTCTATTTAACTATTTCAGGTTAGATTCCAATGTAAGATATTTTACAAACAGTTTAACATTATAAATGTAGGGCTTGACAAGAGTGTGTGTAACTCCGATTTGAAATCCAAGACAACAATCTCACGAAAAGCAAATATGGTCATTTGGCCAACAGTTAGAACTAACTTGTAACTGTGACCTCATCCGGAATGGAGGCATATCTTAGACATGGATGAAGGCAGCACTTACACCATAACATGAGTTATGTTGTCACTAACACTCAGCATACCAATTATATTTTTAGTTCAAACTAGTGCGGCAAACACCAACAAACGTCGCACGTAGCCAACCAATTGAAATCCCAGTTCCCACTCGACCTCTGGGAGAGAGTCTGAAACAAACATTAGCCCTGCACAGTATAAATAATAATTACTCTCTATGTCTCTCGCTCTGTGCTTAGCCACCGCTAAAGCTGGTCACATAAAAACAGCAACCGTTTCTAGGAGAGCTGGGGTCACCTGCTGCAGGCCTAGGAAGGAGCCAGGGGCCTTCGAAACGTCACAGCATGCCTGTCGTCCTCCATCTCCCCTGGGGACTCGCCAGGCTAAGCCCATGTTAGCATTAGCATTTGCCAAGCAGCTGTTCGCTTCTACCATCAGAACAGAAGGTTCTTGTTCAATAGGCATCAAATTTCAGAAAAAAATAACATTAAGGGGGGAAATATTTTGAAATATTTCACTATAGTCTGCCTTAATAAACATGTGAAGGGGTTTGTCAGGAGGATTAAAGAAAATAGGAGCAGTCAATTCACAATGAAATTACTAACTGTCTTTATCTGTTCATGTGTACAGTAGTAACCAAAATGTATATGATATCCTTTTCAAAGTAGCCACCCTTTGCCTTGATTACCGCTTTGCACACTCTTGGCATTCTCACAACCAGTTTCATGAGGTAGTCATCTGGAATGGTTATTCAACAGACTTGATAGAGTTTCCACATATGCTGAGCAATTTTTGGCAGCTTTCCCTTCTCTTTGTAGTCCTACTCATCCTAAAACATTTAAATTGGGTTGTGGTCAGGTGATTGTGGAGGCCATGTCATCTGGTGCAGCACCATTGCAGAGTCTGAAGGTGTGTTTTGGGCCATTATACGGTTGAAAAAACAAATGATAGTCCTACTAAGTGCAAGCCAGATGGAATGGAGTATCGCTGTAGACGCTGCTGTGGTAGCCATGCTGGTTGAATGTGCTTTGAATTCTAAATAAATCAATGACAGTGTCACCAGCAAAGCATCCCCACGCCATCACACCTCTTCCTACACGCTTCTTGCGTGCATGTGCTTTGTATGTACAATGAAGGCCAGCGGGACAGTTTCAACTATCCACTGTAGGCCATGTATAATGTTGCATGGGCCTACATACATGACCCTGCGGAATCAATTTTTTTTCACTCATCATTCATCTGTCATCAGCGTGTCAAAAGCAGGATCCCGACTGTTTTTTTCACCTGACATAATAACGACATGGTAGAAGACTTTGTACTAGAACACAGCAGAAGGCCGAAACCAACCTGGCAATGTTAAATGAATGAACCGTCCTTTTTGTGTCTTTGTTGACTTACTTTAACTGGTGTTAGCAAAGACACAAGTTCATGTTACTGTAGCTTCTGGGTTACAACTGTTCCATCAACACGTCATGTAGCCCAGCTGCCTACTCTGGGTTTTTGGCTATTTAAACAATGTACCACCAAGAATGCCAACAATAGATTATGAGGTCACACACCAAGCACCAATCAGTCACATGACCCAAACACTGTTTGTTCTCATTTGTTTGTACTCCGTTCATCTAGATTTTAAGCAATGACATTGTTTGGCTATTGCGTAACTAGGTGATGTCCCTCCATTCGATCAATCCCCCTTTTAACAGACAAACAAAGTGGCACTATGTTGTGAAACCGATGACCATGCAAATGATGAGGCGCCGTTTTTCAAACAGAGAAAGAGTGGGGGGTGGAAAGAGAGATAGAAGAAGAGAGAGAGAGGAAAACAGAGAGGAGGAGAGAGAGAAAAGAGGAAAATGAGGGGGAAAGTAAGAGAGATGGGGGAAACCGAGACAGGGACAGAGAGAGACCGAAGGAACGGAGAGACAGCAGGACCATGGCAGAGAGTGATTCCTGTCGTGTGCTGATAGTGTCCGTATGGCTGGCTGGGTGGCGGTGTTGGTGGTGGTCATCGTCTGAGTCAGGGGATGACATCAACTGGCCAGCACCCTGTCAGACAGGTTGTAAAAGGGCTTAGTCCCGCGCTCCCATTGTCCCCTGGTTAATGCCGTTATTCAGCCGGGAAGCAGGGCTACCGCTCATTAACCTGACACAACACACAGTTTAGTACACACGTTTGAACAGGACAAATAAGCCACAAAAACAGAGAGTTTGATTAGATTAGATCAACCTCATTATCCCGCCAGGGGGAAATTTGGTTGTGTGCCTAAAATGAGCCGGGGCCCAAAACAGTGAAATGCCCAGAGCGGTACACAAAAGAAGATATTGAAAGTGCAACAGGTCACACAGTCAGAGTGGAATGTACTGTGCAGTCAAGACTGCAAGACTATTCAGTGTACAGGTCGGTGCCCAGTGGAGTAACAGCGCCCCAGTATCTGATTGTCCTGAGCTTTATATGCTTATTTCCAAAGAAGAGGAAGATTACAGGATGGAAAAAGCCAAGCGGATGCTGTCCGTGAAATGTCAACAATTTACGTTTTCTTAGCAAATAAAGGGCAACAACAACAAAATATACATCTACCGCGGCCTTCGTACGAATGTCAGAGACAAAACCTTTTAAGACACAATAATAAACAGACATTACAGTGTGTGAATAGACCGACGCGACATTCTCTAGAACGCCCACATTGATTCCAACTGATTCGGCAACAGTTGTACTTTTCAACCACACGACCGGTCTCCCCCAGAGACATGACAGATCCAGCATAATGCTCACTGTAACCTTTTAGCCTGAAGATAGTGAAAATGTGTCATTTGAACTCACCCTCAAGGTCTGTGAGTGGTCATGAATCACCTGGTTAGCGAACAGTGTGCGTGTCCCAATGTTGTACCTCCTTAGCAGTATGAGACGTTTAACTGGACTCTGGTAGGTGCTCTATGAAGGGAATAGACAGGCAATGGGGATTCAGACAGAAGGTTTGTTGATGGAAAGGTATTGTTCAAGCGGTGTATCAAAAGGCCACCTAACTAGATTAGTTTACCTTTTCTTGAAAAAGTCTGAGTGTAAAATGTATCTAATTGGCAGACTGGAAGAATGATAGCAGAGTATGGGTTTGTGTGTGTTTGTGTAGGAGGTTGGGTTGTTGATAACACCCGACAACATTACAGGGGTATAAATATATCCATTCCCATTTAATAACAACATTTTTAAAAATACATCTTGTTATCTTTTCACAGGAGGCAAAGAGATGAAGTGAGACGAAGCTGGTAGAACAACAAATGGCCGTCGGTCTACACAGTAAACAGGAAAATTGTATGAGGCAAAAGGGTCAGTGTTCTATGATTTGGAAAAATTGAACAATAAAAATCTAGCAGCGTTCCATCTAGCAGCTGCCATGTTTTGAGTCAACATTTCTGTCACTACTTGTTTGGGATGGAATCAAATTAGCAGGCCCTGTGTGTTCTATGTTGTCATCCTCGGGTCTGTAGTCATCCTCAGGTCTGTAGTCATCCTTTTCTCGTAATTTATTGTTTGATTATCTTAAACGAGTCATGTATTATATTATTGTGTTTTAAGGTCAAGAAAGGTCTGTTGCAGGTTCCACTACAGTAATAGTGAACTATGGTTTTTGCACAGCACACACAAATACATTCTGGCGGTGCAGCTTTTTATTGGTTGACAAAAGTGATTTGACTGGGCCAGAAAATGGCAAACTAATCTTTGCTTTCCCGTTGTTTGGGGGCATGTTCAATGCTTGCCCTTTCTTTGGGGCAAGTTCCTGTAACAGAAGGCACACCTCAATAGAAAGTAGGTATTACTTGGCAAAAGTGTAGGGGATTGGGCCAATGGTTTTTTTACACTACTCTATTCGTTTGCTGTTGTTCCTCAAACAAAAGGAAGGCGATGACATCACATCTGAACGACTCTTCAAAGAATGCAGTTGTCAAGTTTAATGAGTTCTGTACAAGAGAAGTTACAAAATGTACTTTGGTGTGAGTAACGAATGACAGGGCTTTTCCAGTCCTGTCCTGGTACTGGCAGGTTGACCGGATTTCAACAACTCTGTCACAGGGCTCTTCCAGTCTTGTCCTGGTACTGGCAGGTTGACCGGATTTCAACAGCTCTGTCACAGGTAGCTGCTGTGGCAGGAAGCTTGAGTGCCCTCTGCTGGAGAGGAACGGTTACACTGCCATTAGGGCATTATCCTAAAGTATCAACGACGAACCACAGAAACCAAGAAATTAAACTTCACACCTTCACCTGAACACAGCAGGTAGAGACTCGGGACTCCCCGGTTGCATTCATATTACACATGTCCCTCTAGACAGGCCACCCAAGTAGCTCAACGGCCGACGGCACTGCATCATAGTGCTGAAGTGCCAGTTGGCCCTTGGTTCAGTCCCAAGGTGTGGCACTGCCGGTTGGGGCCTGGAGGCCTCCTGGATGGCGCCTTAATTCACATTCAAGTACACAAGTCAGAACTGACCTGCGTCAGTTCTGACCTGCGTCATAGAACTGACCTGCGTCATAGAACTGACCTGCTTCATAGAACTGACCTGCGTCATAGAACTGACCTGCTTCATAGAACTGACCTGTGTCATAGTGGGAACTATCCACCATCCATATTTCCTTTCAGTAATGACAGAACAGAGACATCTCTTAACCACCCTTGGTGTGTGTTGAGCACAGTTCCCCCACAGGAGATATCACCTAATACATTATTGAAAGCTATTTTTGCAGCCGCACTCTGAGAACAAAGGTATTACAGTTGTCATTTTCGACACCAAAGAAAGAGGGGAGGGATATTTTGGGCTTCACTCCTTATGTTTCTTTTTCACTCCCGGCGCTGAAGCTGCACGAGCATTTGACTCCCCTCGAGCATTCTTGTTCCAAAATCTGCTTTTGTCTCGAGCGAGCTGGAAGAACATAGGCCTACTGATTTTACCATAGTGTTCGTGTCAGTGCTAGAATACCACTAGCTCACGGAAATAACAGTCAACAGCAGTATGCCCTGAACAATGACCTTAGAGACGTAGCTACTACAGTGTCTTCTAGCGCCCTATGGCGTAAGCCCTTGGCGCTGGCGTTTCATCTTTTCCAATATAAATAGCTCACTATGTGTTGATGCTTGAGACTTCCCGTGTTTTTACACAGTGAAAGTATGATGTAACGTATTTGCGCATTGTGTTAAAGAGGTAGTGTTAATTACAGCTTTCTATCTGAGTAAAATTTTAGACAATTCAACAAAAAAAATTGTAAAACCAGAACCGTGCACCGCATTAGGCAAGGATTCAAGGCTATTAGATGGCGCTGTTGGTTTTTGCTTGTGACTTGCACTATCTTTGTGGGATTGCATCACAGGAATGTCCTTACGAATTTCGTACAGCAAATAACCGGCTGTTGCAACAGTACCGTTTGGGATAGAAACCAACAAAGTTACACTTGGTGGATATATTGTAATTTTTCCTATGTGATGCAACCTTGATCCTGGCTGCAGAGGAGGTTTTTGAAGGTAGGTATGTCCATTTGCACTTTTGGGTTTTAGTGTCTATCAGACATACTCACTAGACTGACCCAGGCTAGATTTGGACACAAAACGAGGTCAAAATAATTACTAGGGAATGACACATTATAATGTAATACCTTACAGCAGTGGAGAACAATACATCAAAATGTAAAGCCATGCAGTGCTGGAGAACGACACAACAAAATATAAAGCCACGCAGCAATTGAGGACAACACATCAAAATGTAAAGCCATGCAGCGAAGGAAAATGACACATCAAAATGAAATTCCATGCAGCAATGGAGAACGACACATCAAAACGTAAAGCCATGCAGCAATGGAGAACGACACATCAAAATGTAACGCCATGCAGCAATGGAGAACGACACATCAAAATGTAAAGCCATGCAGCGCTGGAGAACGACACATCAAAATGCAAAGCCATGCAGCGCTGGAGAACGACACATCAAAATGTAAAGCCATGCAGCGATGGAGAACGACACATCAAAATGCAAAGCCATGCAGCAATGGAGAACAACACATGAAAATGTAAAGCCATGCAGCAATGGAGAACGACACATCAAAATGTAAAGCCCAACCAACATAGCAGCAGTATTACTCTCCCCTACCTCCCTTGCTCTTTTCCCCCAATCCCATTCCTGTCTCGCTCCATCCCTCCACCCCCTCCCTGTCTCGCTCACTCCCTCCCCCCCCCCTCTCATACTCCCTCCCCCCCTCATGCTACCTCCCTGGTTTTCCCTCTCTCTAGCCATACCATGTTGAATGTTAATCTCAGGCAGAACTACCAGCATGTCCCTCTGTCTGTCACTCTGTATTTCTGGATTCTAGCTTGGCTTCCAAATCCTCAGAGCCTCGCAGACCGAGTCAAGCGAGACCCCAGAGTCACTCTCATTGCAGCGGTGTGTGTGTATGTTTATGGTTGTGTGTGTGTGGGGGGGGGGGGGGGGGGGGGTGAGTGCATGAGCTGATGTGTGTGTGCGAACACAAATGAAAGAGGAAGCAGGAAACAAATTGTGAGGGAGGATATGACTCTGGGCTAGGCCATTTCAAGCAGAAAATAAAAATACTGTTGTTTTCTTTCTCTCTCTCTCTCTTTCTCTAGACTCAGTCTATTGCCATGACTGAGACATGACAACGATCACTTAGATGGACAACTGTGATGCCGTCGACCTGCTGCCTTCTCGGCGCTTCTCAGAGACACTGTGACCAAGACATCAGTAAACACCAGGCCCAGTTGGAGCTAGAATGGCATAGACAAGAGTTCCCTTTTTCAGCATCCTTTGCATCCACTTAGATTTCAGATAGATTTCACATATATGGATGATAATGTCCACTGGATGTCTAGACATGACAATGATGGTAATGTCCACTGGATGTCCAGACATGTCTATGATGGTAATATCCATTGGATGTCTAGACATGACAATGATGGTAATGTCCACTGGATGTCTAGACATGACTATGATGGTAATGTCCACTGGATGTCTAGACATGACTATGATGGTAATGTCCACTGGATGTCTAGACATGACAATGATGGCAATGTCCACTGGAAGTCCAGACATGACAATGATGGTAATGTCCACTGGATGTCCAGACATGTCTATGATGGTAATATCCATTGGATGTCTAGACATGACAATGATGATAATGTCCACTGGATGTCTAGACATGACAATGATGGTAATGTCCACTGGATGTCCAGACATGTCTATGATGGTAATATCCACTGGATGTCTAGACATGACTATGATGGTAATGTCCACTGGATGTCTAGACATGACTATGATGGTAATGTCCACTGGATGTCTAGACATGACTATGATGGTAATGTCCACTGGATGTCTAGACATGACAATGATGGCAATGTCCACTGGAAGTCCAGACATGACAATGATGGTAATGTCCACTGGATGTCCAGACATGTCTATGATGGTAATATCCATTGGATGTCTAGACATGACAATGATGGTAATGTCCACTGGATGTCTAGACATGACTATGATGGTAATGTCCACTGGATGTCTAGACATGACTATGATGGTAATGTCCACTGGATGTCTAGACATGACTATGATGGTAATGTCCATTGGATGTCTAGACATGACAATGATGGCAATGTCCACTGGAAGTCCAGACATGACTATGATGGTAATGTCCACTGGAAGTCCAGACATGACTATGATGGTAATGTCCACTGGATGTCTAGACATGACTATGATGGTAATGTCCACTGGATGTCTAGACATGACAATGATGGTAATGCCCACTGGATGTCTAGACATGTCTATTACCACTGAATATTACAATCACCTTGCCCAACTAGGCATGTCCATTTCTTTTCAAAATACCTGTTGTAATACAATTTGGTGTAAAGTAGTGAAATTAGCTAGTTTGGCAAAGGTTACTGTACATACATAAAACTAGCTTATATGGGGTCTACCATTTTAAAGGAGAAAACTAAAATACTGACGGTTGAAATTTTCATATGTTATTTTACCAGGCAATTCATAAATATTGAGAGAGATATGTGGAGGTGTATTCATTTCCCTAAATATAATTCAAAAAATTCCTTAAATGGAACAAAACATTTTCAACCAGAAACTTATTTTAGTTTAAAAGGTTTTGCAACTGTTTGGACTGATGATTACTACCCCAGGTGACATTATCAAACGGCTCAACCAACTGAACACCCCCCCTTCTTCCCCCTCCAACTCAACTACTGTTATTCAAAGTATCTGTAGATCATTGAATATCAATGGAGAACCACAATGCTGTAATTTGCATGTGCCAAACTAAAATTATCCTTAAGTTCCCAACATGCAATCCGACAAAACGGCCTGTGGCTGAACATAGTCTAACCCTCACATGACGGTCCCAAGGGGATGTGGTTTCACTGATCGAGGGCCTTGAAGAAGTAAGAACCATGACCAATTGTCTACTTTTATTGAATTCCAAATGTTTGAAATGTAACTTTCCTGCTGTTTCATATTTATTTTCAAACACTTACTCTCTGAATCAGATACTGTATCATGACATTGGTTTTGTGTTTGGAAATATATATATAAAAAAAAAGAAATGCTAATTGAGCATTATACACACACTGCTATACGCATACAGTGGATATAAAATGTCTACAGACCCCTGTGAAAATGCCAGGTTATTATGATGTCAAAGAATGAGACAAAGATAAATCATGTCCAAACCTTTTTCACTTTTAATGTGACCTATAATGTGAATAATTCAATTGAAAAACAAATTGAAATCTTTGAGGGGGGGAAATGAAAAATAAAAAGCTTACAATAAACTAGTTGCATAAGTGTGCACACCCTCTTATAACTGGGGATGTGGCTGTGTTCAGATTTAAGCAATCAAATTCAAACTCATGTTAAATAGAAGTCATTACACACCTGCCATCATTTAAAGTGACTCTGATTAGTTAAAAATAAAGTTCAGCTGTTCTAGTAGGATTTTCCTGACATTTTCTTAGTTGCATCTCAGAGCAAAAGCCCATGGTCCACAGAGAGCTTCCAAAGCATCAGAGGGATGTCATTGTTGAAAGATATCAGTCAGGAGAAGGGTACAAAATAATTTCTAAAGCATTAGATATACCATGGAACACAGTGAAGACAGTCATCATCAAGTGGAGAAAATATGGCACAACAGAGACATTACCAAGAACTGGACGTCCCTCCAAAATTGATGAAAAGACGAGAAGAAAACAGGTCAGGGAGGTTTCCAAAAGGCCTACAGCAACATTAAAGGAACTGCAGGAATTTTGGCAAGTACTGGCTCTGTGCTACATGTGACAACAATCTCCCGTATTCTTCATATGAATGGGCTATGGGGTAGGGTGGCAAGATGGAAGCCTTTTCTTACAAAGAAAAACATCCAAGCCCGGCCGAAGTCACCCAAAAGCACGTGGGAAAATGTGTTATGGTCTGATGAAACCAAGGTTGAACATTTTGGCCCTAATTCCAAAAGGTATGTTTGGCGCAAAAACAACACTGCACATCAACCAAAGAACACCATACCCATAGTGAAGCATGGTGGTGGCAGCATCATGCTTTGGGGCTGTTTTTCTTCAGTTGGAACCGGGGCCTTAGTCAGGGTAGAGGGAATTATGAACAGTTCCAAATACCAGGCAATTGTGGCACAAAACCTTCAGGCATCCATTAGAGAGCTGAAGATGAAAAAGCAGTAAACCTTTCACCAGGAGATGTCCACGCAATCTGACAGATTTGGAGCACTTTTGCAAAGAAGAGTGGGCAAATATTGCCATGTCAAGATGTGCCATGCTAATAGACTCCTACCCAAGAAGACTGAGTGCTGTAATAAAATCAAAAGGTGCTTCAACAAAGTATTAGTTTAAGGGTGTGCACACTTATGCAAACAAGTTATTGAGAGTATTCTATTTTAAATGTTTCCCCCTCAAATATTTCAGTTTTTAATTGAATTGTTCACGTTATAGGTCACATTAAAGGTAGAAAAAGTTCTGACATGATTTATTTTTGTCTCATTCTTTTACATCACAAGAACCTGGCATTTTAACAGGGGTGTGTAGATTTTTATATGATGAAAGGTACACATGATGACAAGGCCAAAGCAACAATGGAGTGGCTCAAAAACAAAAAGGTGAATGTCCTATAGTGATCAAAGTCTTAATCTCAATCCCATTGAGAATCTATGGCAAAATAACCTCAGAGAGAACACATGGGAGTACTTCAGACTTCAGACTGAGATTTCAAACTCAATTACTCATCTAGGGTCAGGGGTCAGCAATCTCGGTGGCATGCAAAAAGGAACATTGCAAGTCGTGACTACACTGAAGGAGTCATAGAGAGAGAATGTAAGTGTACGTGTGTGTGTTCGTGTGTGTGCATGGGTGGGTGTGTGTCTGTGTGTGCGTATGTGTGTGTATCCATACTTGCGTACACGTGAGAGAGCCAGGGAAAAAGACAAACAGACAAACTGACTGACAGACAAAGAAAGAGACAGACAGCCAGGGAATACATTTCCAATTGTGCCCCTGTCCCTCTTGGACACCTTCACTCAGCTGTTTCAAAGATAAGGTTTATGTGTTCACTGTTATGAGCCAGGCCAAACCTTATGAAAAACCCAGGCAGGGCGTGTCTCACTCAAACACACACACACACACACAGACCATTTCATGTGCAAAATGAAACACATTGAAACACAAAAAATACAAACACATTGAAAGTTTTGTTTGAATACGCACACGCACACGCACACAACACACAACACACAACACACACATGTACAGGCACTAGACCCAGGCTGAATCCCTGGAGGGACTGAGGAACTCAGTAGTCCAGTTGCTCCATTTCCCTGATGCACTTGGTCATGCGTACCAGGCAGTCGCTTTGGCGTCTGAACAGCAGAAAAGCAAACAGCACAGACAAGGATTGAGATCAGGGATTTCACAGGGCACAGACAAGGATTGAGATCAGGGATTTCACAGGGCACAGACAAGGATTGAGATTAGGGATTTCACAGGGCACAGACAAGGATTGAGATTAGGGATTTCACAGGGCACAGACAAGGATTGAGATTAGGGATTTCACAGGGCACAGACAAGGATTGAGATTAGGGATTTCACAGAGCACAGACAAGGATTGAGATTAGGGATTTCACAGGGCACAGACAAGGATTGAGATTAGGGATTTCACAGGGCACAGACAAGGATTGAGATTAGGGATTTCACAGGGCACAGACAAGGATTGAGATTAGGGATTTCACAGAGCACAGACAAGGATTGAGATCAGGGATTTCACAGGGCACAGACAAGGATTGAGATCAGGGATTTCACAGGGCACAGACAAGGATTGAGATTAGGGATTTCACAGAGCACAGACAAGGATTGAGATTAGGGATTTCACAGAGCACAGACAAGGATTGAGATTAGGGATTTCACAGAGCACAGACAAGGATTGAGATTAGGGATCTCACAGAGCACAGAATACGATTGAGACTAGAGATTTCGAAGAGCACAGAGAAGGACTGGAAATAGATTTTAAAGAGTACAGACAAGGATTGGGACTAGAGATTTGGGGGGAAATTCGTTACTATTTTATAGCTTCACAGTGCATTCCCAGATACCAACATGGTCAATGTGTCAGGTCATGGAACAAACACGGTGAATGACCCTTAGAGATCTTTTCATTTGACCCTCAGAGGCTCTTTTTTTCTCACTCTCTCAGGACCAAAGAGGCTGTTGATAAGGTCAAAGGTCAGCTTGTGTAGAAGGTCAGGGAGGAACTAACATGGATACTGAATACCATACAACAGGCATGATCCCCAAGGACCAATCAGAAACCAGAGCCAGGCTGCAGTGTAAACACAGTGAACCACCACATGTATGTCGTGACCATTGGGCTGGACTGGAGGAATGACTCCAGGTGGGTCTGTTGTGGTAACCTACCAACTGGCAAACTAGAGGAAACAACAGCATAATAACCTGGTGGGGCCACGGGCCGTTATGACTGCTTCAAGCCACCTTGACCTCAGTCAACGAATCTGGAGCTCCAAAGGAGGGATGCGACAATATTCTGCTACAAGAACATGCAGTCTCAGGCACCTCTCCAGAGTCTCCTATATGACTTAGATGTCATGGTATAAATGTGAAACGTCAGTAAGTTGAGCAGGCTTCCTCACTGGCCTGGTTCATAAAGCCTGATTCATAAGACCTGGTTCATAAAGCCTGATTCATAAGGCCTGGTTTATAAAGCCTGATTCATAAGACCTGGTTCATAAAGCCTGATTCATAAGGCCTGGTTTATAAAGCCTGATTCATAAGACCTGGTTCATAAAGCCTGATTCATAAGGCCTGGTTTATAAAGCCTGCCCTGGATCATATGGTCTCTTTTGAAATCAGCAATTTTTATGACATTTTATTTCTTAATTTCCCCAAATGCCATGACAGAACGGGAATAAGTGTCCGACAAATTGGTTTTGTACAGATATAACTCATGCACACATACACACATCAGTTTTCAGAGCAAAGTTTTGATGAAGCCATGGCTGAAGAGAATAACTCTTCCTTTATCTGTTTCCAGAACAGGACGAGCAAAAACAAGGGGTAAGTGATTATCTACTCTCAGATGACCCACTTGGTCACTTTCAGCCATAGAAAGACAAGATGTAGTTACAGCACCGCCCGAACTGCATCCAGGACAGTACATTTCCATATTGGTCTCACACAGGGATCAAACCCAAAACCCTGGTATTAGAAGCGCCGTGGTCCACAGTCTAACTGTCGACATGCCCAGGTCTTCATTCAAGAGAAGCGTCTAAGACTGTGTAGTCAAATGGAGCTTGACATGTCGTTTGACGACAGTTGACAGGCAACCTGATTCCAGGTTCACCGATTCGTTTCTGGCTAATCTTTTTGTTTCCTGGTGTATTTTTAAAGGCACCACGGTGTTCCCCTCTGGGTGGGGGATGTTCTGAACCCACCCCCGTTGTCGTCTACATCCGTCCGTCCACCCCCATGCCAGGCCAGGGACACCTATGTGCAGACAACCATGCGAGGCGCCCCACTGCCTCCCCACTGCCTCCCCACTGCCTCCCCACTGCCTCCCCACTGCCTCCCCACTGCCTCCCCACTGCCTCCCCGCCTCTCACTCCGTCCGTAACGGTCCGCGAACACAGACCTCCATCCAGTTCAACCTGACGTCAACACTTTTTAGTTTTCTCGTAGATGTCCAGAGAAGTGTGGCGGTCTGACTAGGTTTCAAATAGTTCCGTTTTATGGTAAAGCTGTTGTAGCGGGGAAGGGGGTCAAAGGGCAGTAGGTCAGATTCAAACTCACGCTGACTCATCCATGCGACGGTGTCGTCAGCTTAGACCACTAGACCACTCCAGGGCCAGTGATGTCATCGCTTTTAAAAGACAACCCCAAAAAAATAACAGAGAACATACAGAATAATAGAAATGACTCAGAAACGCATCAGCCAGAAGTAAAAACGCATTACAAAAAAAGATACACAATTTCATAAGCATTCAGAAAATCCATCGGTGTCCAATGTCCTTGGCAAACATGCCCCCCCCCCCTCCCGCCCCATCTCCCGGGAACAGCTGCTGTGTAGTTCGGTAGAACCAAGCCAACGCTCTGGTTATGTAACGCCCGGGGAGCAGGCAGGCGCGGAGCCACATCTCCCGGGTAGACCAGCCAAGTTCCAAATGGCTCCCTTGCTCCCCACAGCGTCCTCCTGGAAGCAGTGCACTGCAGAGGGGGGCCAATTAGGCCGCACCCACTGGCTGCTTGCAAGGAGGGCCGTCGCCATGGCGAAATGCTACGGCAGAACCATTACAAGCATTTAGCTCGATTAGGTTGGCGTGGGGCCCAATCTGGGGACTGCCCCCGAGATGTCAAACTGAAGCGCGGCCCAAGAGGACGTGACAATGGATGAGTGGGGCGCGTGTAGGGCATCGTCCCTTAACGTCCACAGATGACAAGGACCCGTGGCATTTTTATATGTAAAAGACTGGTGAGGCACAAACCATTTCAAAATATAGGATGCATACCAGTAAAGCTACAAAACTCCCTCTTGCTACTGATGTGTTTATTTAACACATCAACAAACAGCATCAACAACACTTTTAAGGACAGAACGGCTTGCTTCTATCAGGTGTTGTAGTACACATACTGGATGGAGGGAGAAAGAGACCTTTTTGTGTACTTGGTCTCCTTTCTCACACACATGTAAAATTACCTCTGTCACATTTTCAAACCTAAATTAGGAATGCAACCAAGCTCAGAACCAATGTGCCTATAGGGCCATACGCAAACAGCAATGAGCTCAACACCACTGAAGGCCACAAGGAAGCAGAAAGACCTTAATAGATAAGCATGGACACACTGACACTCATCACCATCTATATGAATCGATCCAGCACAAAAATATGACCAATGCACGGACCAGCACCACAAAGGCAGGATGATAAAATATGCTTTCACTCACCAAGGCTGAGGGCTCACTTGAAGAGAAAGGTGGCACGGCTGTTCTTCCTCTGGACAAATGTATCGATGACTTTGGGAATTAAGTCATGTAGCTGCTGAATCAGCTGGTTTTCGATGGACAACATGGCCAATGCGTTGAGTCGTGGCTGTCCCATGGTATTGCGAGTGAAGGTTTTTACCCTCTTCAAGGTGGAAAGGTTCCTCTCCAACTCGGACTTCGTCATAGATGTTGTTATGATAATTTTCAGCAGAGTGACGGTCTCAGCAAAAGCCTCCTCTAGGTTGTTCTCATGGATGGATCTTAACAGAGACAGGGCCGTCTAACCAGTGTGAAGCTCAGCGTGGCGGTACATAGTGGTCAGCTTGGACTTCAACTTTTCCTTGTGTCCTAGAGGACATAGTTTCACCGCACAGTCAAGCTCAGATGTAGGGAATGACAGGACAAATTGTGGGAAGAGCGAGCTGTAAACCAGCTTGGCAGTGATCAGGTGGTCACTTTGTGAAAACCTCTGCTCCACCTGGGAGATGACTGTGTCGCATGCCTCTGCTAATCCCAGATGCAACGATGCTCCGTTTTTGCAGTGTTGTATAAAACATCAACTTCTGGCATAAGGAAGGAAAAAAAATCCAGCAACTGCGGAAAGGCTCTGCCTCGCATATGGTGGCCTCATCCCATCCTGGTTGTGTGCGTATGTCCTCCATACAGAGGAGCAGCACAGCACGGTTTTCGCAAACTGCATTGACAGTTCTACTTTTAAAGTTTTGGAACGCCAGAGAAAAAGGTGGCAAAAGCAGCTTCAGGATGCTCATCCTTGCTGAACAAAGTTGCTGCAAGGTCAGATTCAGCTGGTGAACATAGCAGTGAACAAACTGGGCATGTGGGTATATCTCTTTCATTAGCGTCTGTACCCCTTGGACGTTTCCACTCATTACAGCCGCACCATCATAAGTAGGAGCGATCAGCTTTTCTCCCAGCTTCAGTAGTTCCAGCGCACCCTTGATGATATAAGAGAGTTTTACCTTTGACTTCCACAAACTCCAAAAACCTCTCTGTCACTGTATTTTCAGGCAACTTGTATCGCAACACAACCACCATTTGTGATTTACAGGAGACATCAGTTGTCTCATCTGCCTGTATGGCAACAAATGCTGTCTCGTCCACTTGCTTGGCTATCTCCTCCCTGGACACTTCATAAGTACAGTCTAACAGTTCATTTTGTACAGTGCTAGATGTCCCTTTGAAGATGGGCTGAGCGTCATAGTTCCTCTGAAGTCTTGAATCACCCTCACACAGTCTCGAAAATGCATCTGAATATTCCAGAATTCAGGGAGTCCACTGACTCGTCGTGCGGTTTCACATTTTCCACACAGTTTAAAAATTTTATGATTCGACTGAGAACATACCTGTTTTCCTCCACCTGTTTGTTATGCTGCTCAATGGAGCGCCTGTATGCACTGTCAACTTGGGCTGCGACATTCACCTGTCCAAGCCCAATTTCACAGCATTATCCAGATGACTCCCGCTGCTCTCATGTTTTACAATCCATTCAGAAAGATGTTTCAAATCTTTGTAACCCGTCCTCGACCAAGTACTATATCCGCCAAATAGCAGACTTGGAAAACAGGAGAGATCTTCTTTTATATGCTAACCATTAGCCACTTTTTCTTCAAAAACCATTCCACGTGAAACCCGCGGTTACTTTTACCAGCAGTTTGAGTGATGACAATATCCCGTGGCTGATGGGCACCAAGTCGCTTTACTTCAAGTTTCTCCTCCAAATGAAGGGTTTCAAACCGGTGTTCAAGTATGAAATCCACTTTATTCATTTTCTCAGCGTTTGTGAAGCTAACAATCTACCCTCTTCGCTCTTCTTGCCGACTAATGTTGGTACCAGACAGACAGTCAATCAGGTCTGAAATACGAAATGTCGCTGTAGTGGGGCTACCGGCTGTCAGCCCCACTTGGCATCAAATCTACATTGATCACACTAATATTCTGAGCACTAATATTATATCGCCACGATTAGGGCTTATTGCTGTTAAAAAGAGGAAGAGAATCGATTAAGAAAATGAACCCAGAGGACAATGAGATCATTGCGATGTCTCTGGTGTCGCCTAGGCTGTATGCTCAGTCCCCAAAGACTTTGAAGAGTTCATTATGCTGACTAACTTAAATAAAAAACATTTGTTGGATCACAGAGTTTGTGTTTTATTGTTAAATGTAGGCTATTATACAGTACGGCTATTTAAAACATGTCCGGTAGCTCTTCTGTATGGCCGGAATTCTGGATTTTTAATGCCATATTTGCTGTTTAGATACAATAAATAAGAGACTGCGCTTGTCTAATTAATAATAATGATGCGAGATTAGGCACCATTGCGGCATTAAAACAGGGAGAGATGGCGAATTACGTACAGAAAATTTTATGTAATTAAATTAGATAAAATTTACAGTCCCAAAAGCCATCGCAACTCAAACAACACAGAGATGCTTTCAGAACCAGTGTTGCCCAGCCATGTGAGAATGGCATTAGAAGTTCTTTGCTAGGAGACTGCAATCAAAGAGAGAAACGTCGTAATATATAACTGGTTAAAGACAAAGAAGGACTGACAACTCGTATTGGTGCGGCATTTATGAACATGTTGCAGGAAGGAATTTACATAAAGAACTAAACACACAAATTGCTTTTACTCGTTACATTTCACTGCCAAGAAAGTACATTGGTCTCCAGAGGACGTTGTCATATTGCCCTCTTGTGGCCACAGCCACTTACACACCCTGCGGAACCTGGGAATAGCAGGGTGTTGGTTTTCCCTCACACACGAACAGATGGGACAAGAAAGGACCACGTGCACATGAACAAACTTAATCAAAAGGGTTTATTCCGTAATAAATAGGGCAGAATACATCGGTAAATGATCCTGCAGCAAGAAGCCACAGAGAAAAATAAAATGAATAACAAATGGCCGAGCCAGTGAGAACAAATCATGTTTGCGGCAAAATCAAGTGGCCGAGTGGACCAGTTCTGTTCCGGTACATTCTCGGTTACCGCTCAGATCAAACGGAACCAGAACCAGTCCTCCATCTGTTAAAGAACTGATTCAGGTGCGCTTATCCACGGCCAACCCCTGGCGCTGGTAGGAGCGCGGCCGCGGCGGAGTTGGGAAGCGGTGTGGTCATAAAGAACCGTTACGACAAGGTCCTCTCCAAGGTCCTGGCCACAAACATGAACGCTCAGTGTCATCCCTGATCAAGATTAAACAGGCAGCATGTGAGCCTTTGGGGCTGTGAAATGGAGCTCTTTCATCCAGTGTGGAGCGGGGTGGGGGGGCTTCTATTATAGGGTACAAAGGCCGCTACAACCAGGGACATCAGTGATGTGATGTCTTCAAACGGGGACTCGAGAGCATGCAGAGCGAAGCAACACTGTGCGAAAGGCGCGTGCCGTCTGTCGTGTGGGTGCATATCTTAATTGAAAATTCCCGCTGAGGCACCTTTGAGGTCAAAATTCACGACGCGTACAGCCAGATGCTGCCACTTGACAGCCTCTCTTTCCCTAAAAACTCTGACCCTGTACTCCAAACACACAGCCCCTCGAACACTCACCCCAGACAAAATCCCTGGGGGGGGGGGTACCCCATCATAACCAGATGCAGTTTTACTACCATTGAGTACCGGTCCAATACACAAAAGCTGCCCACCCAACTATGCTCACCCACATTGGCAGATATCACCCACAGTGCAATGCAACCTGTAGTCACGTCTCAGTTTGTCACTTTGCAGTGACTGGCATTAGGTCAGCATCGCCCCTCATTGGTCCAACTCCCCGTGAAGAGTCTCAAAGCTTAGGGAGTGAAAATGACCACGTGTGTACCCACCACTGCCCCGTCCCAGCAATTTCACACAGAACACCGTACCGGCATGAAGCCTGCGTAATGATGACACGTGCAGTCGCAAATACATCCTACCTGAAATGGTGAAGTTCTGGATTGGCACTGCGAGCCAGTGTGTAGGGTACAGGGGCTGGATTGGCACTGCGGGCCAGTGTGTAGGGTATAGGGGCTGGATTGGCACTGCGGGCCAGTGTGTAGGGTACAGGGGCTGGATTGGCACTGCGGGCCAGTGTGTAGGGTACAGGGGCTAGATTGGCACTGCGGGCCAGTGTGTAGGGTACAGGGGCTGGATTGGCTCTGCGGGCCAGTGTGTAGGGTACAGGGGCTGGATTGGCTCTGCGGGCCAGTGTGTAGGGTACAGGGGCTGGATTGGCACTGCGGGCCAGTGTGTAGGGTACAGGGGCTGGATTGGCACTGCGGGCCAGTGTGTAGGGTACAGGGGCTGGATTGGCACTGCGGGCCAGTGTGTAGGGTACAGGGGCTGGATTGGCACTGCGGGCCAGTGTGTAGGGTACAGGGGCTGGATTGGCACTGCGGGCCAGTGTGTAGGGTACAGGGGCTGGATTGGCACTGCGGGCCAGTGTGTAGGGTACAGGGGCTGGATTGGCACTGCGGGCCAGTGTGTAGGGTACAGGGGCTGGATTGGCTCTGCGGGCCAGTGTGTAGGGTACAGGGGCTGGATTGGCACTGCGGGCCAGTGTGTAGGGTACAGGGGCTGGATTGGCACTGCGGGCCAGTGTGTAGGGTACAGGGGCTGGATTGGCACTGCGGGCCAGTGTGTAGGGTACAGGGGCTGGATTGGCACTGCGGGCCAGTGTGTAGGGTACAGGGGCTGGATTGGCACTGCGGGCCAGTGTGTAGGGTACAGGGGCTGTCTACCTCTGTAATAGAGGGTACCAGCTAACTCAGCTCACAGCATCGGTCTCAGCTCCTCTGAAAATGGAGCAATAGAATGTAACCACTAGGAGTGCTTACACTGGTGGGCAAACATGGCCACATATGGAACACATCGTTATGGCATTATAGCAGTCTGTCCCTTTTTTGGACAGAATGACTGTTTGTACAGCGCTAACCAAGAACATTCTAGAGAAGTGGCAGTTACTACAGTCAATGTGAAGCAGCAAGTCAGCAGAGTCTAACACGATGACTGTACAAAGAGCTCCCGTCTGTGGCGAACAGGCAAATGTGGACGCTTTGAAGCCGCCTTCAGAAATGACTGCCGTTGCCTCTCCACTCGCCGGCGTTGCAGGTATTTCTTCTGGGTCACACTGGTCTTCCGTCTCCTCTTTCCCTTCCTAGGTTTCACATCTCTCTTAGCAGTCTTGAAGTCATTCAGGGCATTTCCAGCCTTCTTCTGGGCTTCCTTACAGGCACTGCAGTAAATGGAGGCATCTGGCACAAGAGATAACAGGAATAAACTACTGAAGTGCTGAAGTTCCACACGTTTTACCAGAACCAGAATAAACTAGAGCAGGACAGTCAGCCAATGTGGTTAAAGGAGTTATGCAAATTATAAAAATGTAAAAGTAATAATCAAAAATATATATAATAATAATAATAATAATAATATTATATATATTACTGTGTACAGGGACTTAACTTACAGTGAGGACAAAGGGCATGAACCACAGAGCTCTTCACGTCTAGCAGCTCTGTGTTCTCCGCAAAGTCTTTTCTAGCCTGGAACTTTGAGAAGTGCATCGCTAGCCACCAGTCCTTTCTGTGCGACATCTCCTCAGCAATAACCACCAGCCACTGATCTCTGAACAAAAATATCAAACACTGTAATTAAGTATTAAAAAAGACAAATTACACATTGGAATAAATAATTCTCTCTCCGTGAGGGCATTTGCTGAGTGTCCAAAAATGATAACAGGGACAGATAATGAGCCCTGAGAAAATGTACAGTTCAACAAACGTAAGGAGACTTAAATGTGGTCATTATGGAAACAGTGAGAGGGAAAGGTGAGACCGTTACTTGAGCATTAGATATTCTAAGACAGTCATCAGCTGGTTCCAGACATCCAGGTTCCTCTTCCAACAGACATAGTCTAGGAGATCCAGGACCACACCCAGAGCCTTCTGAAGATCTCCCTCTTTCTCTGAGACATAATGCACATTCACTTCACATGAAATGTTTCCCCTTAACCACCCCTTAAAGAGGGCATAACCGTCGGTAACATTCACAAAACCATAGGCAAATGCAATTGATTTAAACCCAATGTCAAAGAAAAGAAGGGGATTTTAGGAGCTCCCAGGGAAAGCTGGGAACTTAAATAATAACATTCCCCGTTTGGAGGACCGACGCAGTCAGGGGGAAATGTGGAATCCTCCGACAAAAATATAGAACGTTCCCGTAATTGAGTGGCAGATATCACAAGAGCCCAACACGGCTAGTGTGCAACTCCTAGTGTCCTTTAAAGATTCTCTGAAGCAAACAGACGGTTATGGCTACTAAACATACGTGGGTACGTACCGGACTTCAGCAGGAGGAAACAGTATTCCAGCATTAACTCATGACTCGGAACCAAAGTGTGCAAGATCTGAAGGAAATGGAAAAACACAGCGTCAAATGGCACTGTTCCAGAAGACCACACCGAGGCCAACAGGACAGACTACAGGACAGTCTACAGGACAGACTACAGGCCAGACTACAGGCCAGACTACAGGCCAGACTACAGGCCAGGGCGTGGCAACTCAATCTAGCTGAAGGTCTGTAATAACTTATCAACCAAAGGGCCACACCTCATTTTCTGCAGCTTAATTTAACATTCACCAAGATTTTTGTCACACAGTTAAATTAACAATGTTTTCATGAATATACAACACGAAATCGCAATCACAAACTCTGCAGTGCCTAGGAAAACTGTACACTGTAAAAGGAAAATAAAAAAAGTACATAAAAAGAAGTCTTATTTTTTTATAAACAGCACCCAGTGCGTAACATCTCAGCTAGACACCTTTGTCAAGAATGTGAGCCTCATACCAACCTTCAGCACTTTGAGAAGTTTCTTTGACGGGTGGTTGTGTTTCTTCATGTGCATATACAGGTAGACATGGGCATTGGGGTTTGGGGGGAAGCTGCTGTCGTAGGCGTAGTCACTCAGAACCGCGAAAGCCCCCTCATGATCACTGTAGAACTCCAACATCTGCCATTGACACACAAACAGGATATCAGACAGTCACAGATATTCTGAGAAGTTCACCAATGGATAAAGGGACTGTGCTCATTAGGGTAAGCTAACTGCTGTTTGAAATAAGAGTTTCTAATAGGACAACTTTTTCCCACTACCCACATGGATTTAAAAATATTTCTCCGGTTTCATGGCTCCAGTTAAAAAAAACCCCACAGATGCTTACATCAACGTAACTCTGAATAAAAGGATCCCAGACGCCAGGAATCTTTAAGATCTCCTTCAGGTTCACTGAAGATTGGCGGAAGTAGCTGTGCATTTCTTGATTGGTACCTGCATTATACTCATCTGAAAAAAATCAAATATCAATTTCACCAAAGCAGGTTAATTAATCCTGCCAAAAACACTTCTGTTATGAATTGTTAAGCAAACTGAAACAGAATGAGAGGGGACCTAACTGACCAAAATAAATTCTGTCGGACGAAATGTCTAACAACTAAAGTGCTTTGTTAGAACTAACACACCCAGCTTCTGGTTGCCCTTAGTTTTACAATACTGCTTGCAAAGATGCAGTTCCATAATTATGCTGTAGATGGTGATCAAACATCTTGAAGATTTCTACTATTCTCATGTAATTGAAACCCATTGTTAATGGATGCTCAGGGCCACCAGGTATCCTCTTACCTGTACTGGAGATGGCGTTTTTTTTGTCACACCAGACAAAGTAATCCAAGAAGCCACTGTAGGCCTGGACCAGCTTCATCCTCTGTGGCTGACTGGTTAACTGCTTCCCATACCTCCAACTGAGAGCATTTGACAGCTGGCGCTTTGCATCTTCAAACTGCCCGTTGACCAAGAGGTGAAACGAATGCTCCAGACACACCTGCAGGACAAAATGCTTCACTGCAACATGGTGCTATGTCCTAGCATCCAATTTTGGGGATTTTGCCTTTGCCCTTTAGTAGTCCTGATCAGTGGTGTGGGGGGGTGAGATTATAGGCAGGTATATGCTGACACCTACTTGTTTCCAGCAGACATTGATTATACACACATTTTAATACTAACTGATACCCATCAACATAGTTTAGTGGCGCTATACGCAGTATCGAGGCTAATTGAGCGTATATGTTAGCTTACAATGCTGATCAACTTTTATTTACATGTCAAGCTAGTGTTCATGCCAATTCAATGCAAACAACTAAGATAAATGGGATAAAATATATCCCAGTTGCTTATGACAAAACCCCTGGTGCCACCGCAACCAGCGTTAACTGAGGGAACTATTTTTTTTTACCTTGCAATCCCAGATGGGTTCAATCTGTTACCTTTTGGTTCCCGGGAAGATGCTCTAACTACAATGCTACAGAAAAACTAACCCAAAGACAGTGGGAGGTGAATGCACCATTGAATTAAAGGTTAACTAGCCACACACACAGCTACAATGCTTAGCTTTTTCCCCAGAGGTCAAACATTTCTTGTGTGTTTTATGCTCTATTTGAAATGTAATTATTTGTTTTCCCTTCTAAAAACAAAGCATTTCTATCTCAGTTCTCAGCCTGCTCCAGTAGTAGAAATACATTTCAAAATGTGAGTACACACACTAATTCAGACATTACACCATTGATGCTGACAGGGAAGAGTCAAAAAGAGGAAAAATAAGGAACATACCTTCAGGTAATGCTTCACTCCTGAGTTCTTAATTCGCTCATAGAAGCTGTTGTAGTCTTCAAGCTTTGAGTCAGGACGCTGATGTAGCATCTCTGTGCCCATCCGCCAAATGATCTGGAAGACAGTTTTTAATTATTCTAATTTAGCATTTGCACTGGTACTTCCGGGTGACACATATCAGCGTTCGGTCAGAGCGACGACAGACCAACCGACCTCGGCGCAGTGTTGTGACATGCTTGCTGTCGTATCCTCCAGTGTTTGTGCATAGCTGGCCATGTACTCCGTAGCATTCTCCCATCGGTGGTGCAACAAGGCCTCCCTGATGTGCTGGAAGCAGATCCTTGTGGTCTTGTGAAAACCAGTCTCATGGTGTGTCTCTGATGATGCAGTTGACACACTGGTTAATAGGATTAAGATTAGCGCCTCTTGCAAAAAACATGGACACAATTTCCATAATCAGCAATTAATGTAGCTCCTCTGTGAGAGGGAACCGTACGTGTGTTGGGACCATAACAACGATTTACGGTGAAGTTACACCGCAAATTGGAGATCCGACTTCAAATCCAATTAAGTGAACTGTAAAAACTATAGATTTCAACAGAAAAAAAATCTCGAAATTACAAGGAAAGTTGTCCTTTCTAAATCAGTGCAGTTCTTTTATAACTTAAATCCATCGGTTTAATTCGATTGACCAAGAATAAACAAAACAGCACCGATGATCGGTAGGTAATTGCCAAATATTAGTATTGATATGGATGGTAGTATAGTATTAGTATTGATACAATGTATTTCAGAAATTACCTTTGAATACAGGAGGTGCCAGTGGAAGGTTTGGTTTCTTGATGCGTTTTCTGTTAATTGATTCATCATCTGAGGACTCATTTTCGACCTGATCTTCCCCAGGCTCCCTCAGTTCTGACTCCAGATCATCCATTTTCTAGAAACTTAAAGTTCGACAATTTTTAGACCTTCGTCTTCAAACCCATGACGTATATTGGTGATAATCGGTTAAAATAGAATCTATGTGGCAAGCCAAAAGGTCTACACACCGAGCATGTGTATTTCATTAGTTCAAAACATGCGTCACTTACGGTCTACTTCCTGTACGTGATAGCGAATACTTCTGCTTGGTAGATAGCAAGTAAACAAAACCATTCACTTTATCGCCACCTATTGGTGGAAGTGAGTAAATTATTTCCCGAAGTGAACATTTTGAAATAATCCGTAGGTTAAATTCAGATATCAACTTCCTCAAACGCCTTATAGGCATGTAGGTCTGAAATAGTGCCAGGGTCTAGGGAAGATACCAGGATCACTTGTTTCTGTACTGCCAATAACTGAATTGCATTGCAAAATAAATTCTAACTAGACATATTTGTCACTACTACTTCAAAACATTATTCAATAATTATTGGGCCCCATGGTAAAGCTGAGCAAAAAAAAGGTTATTGTTGTTTATCAGTTGGATGTTATCCTTAAAAACGTGATGATTATTGTCAGCCCTGCAATTAGTACTTTTGGTACCCTCACCATGCCAAATTAACAGCTCTGAGTCTTCTCTTATAATGTTTCATGAAGTGGAAGAACACATGGCTAGGGATCTGAGACCATTCATCCATGCAGAACTTCTCTAGATCCTCCAGAGTCTTCTGCCCTTGCTTGTGCACTCTCCTCTTCAGCTCACCCCACAGATTTACAATGGAGTTTAGTCAGGGGAATGGGATGTCCAGCTAGATTCAACCAACATCTGCAGTTCTCCAGCTGTGATCCACGAGAAATTGTTCACTTATTGTACCATCTTCCTCACAGGGTGTGGAGGCAAAATATGTGTGCTGTCTCTTACTGACAGGTTTATCACAGTACCAGGTGATTCAAACTAGTTAATACTGCTCTAATAGTGGAGATGTTTTTTTCTGTATATTTTTTACAACCATTGCCTACTTTATGAAGGACAACAACCTTTTTAGAATTTGTGTATTCTTTAACCTCCATGATAGACGAATAAGGGATATTGGCATTTGTAACACTTTATATTTATAACCCAGTCAAACAGGATGTCATGGATGGCCACTCAAGTGTTGCTAATGAAAAACATATATATCAATAGGAACCTAATACTTCAATTCGATTTTGATCAGAAGATTTTCTGGGTGTGCCTTTAACCTTAACACACATGCTTAACCGATTCGTTTTTTTCAAAAATGTTTACTCAACTAAATTTCTCTGATATTTTGATTGTAAGGTCAAGCCGTTAAATGACAATTACTGTACATGCATTTTTTGTTCTTCTGCACCAAGCGGGGCCACAATTCTGCCGGACACTTCATGTATTACCTTATATGTTGTAATTTATTGATCTCTTCCCTATTCCATTGTACATGGTGTTCTTGGTTTATGCATTACTGACCCTATACATTCCCATGCAGTTGTTATGCCTTTGACCAGGTTCTTATTTTCGAGGAGAATTGGTCCTAATCAACTTGTCTGCTTAAATGCTGCCTTGCCTACGGTGGTCTGGTAGTCCAAGCCACTACCTCCAGTGCACATTTTAGCATTGGAACCTGGCCAATAAACTGTTCTTCAAGCAAAAAAACAATGTTGACAGATTCCTGTTTTCCTGTTCAAGTAATCCCACACAGCTTCACTTGTATTGGGGTTGGAGCTCTCAAGTTAAGTCCAAATTGTCTATGCAGATTGTTTGGGGTCATTATCCTGTTGAAGATAATGTTTTCTGCCAATCTGTTTTGTAAGTGTTCTTCTCACATGACACATGTTTTTGGTGCCAGATTGCATTGCTTCAAGCTAAGCAAGATTTCTTTCAGTTCTTCAAGGAATTTACGTTTGAGTACTGGTCACCAGATGCTCAAACGTGTTTTATTTGTTTTATTTCTATCTTCAACTTGCCCTGTTTCTACCAAATTATGTATGATATCTTTTATCCCTAACAGATGCTTCCCAGGAAGCCAACATGTAAAGTGGTTGACATGTTCAAATTTTCGGAGATACTGAATTTGGGATTTTCATTAGTTGTCAGTTATAATCATCACAATTAAAATAAATAAACATTTGAAATATATCAGTCTGTGTGTTATGAATGAATATAATATACAAGTTTCACTTTTGTAATTACTGAAATAAATCAACTTCTTTATGATATTCTAATTTTATGACCAGCACCTGTATCTGTGATCTCCAGGACAACACATTTTTTTTTATTGTATTCGTGTTTATTTTTATTAAGTCCTCCAGTGTTGTATGAGCATAAGAGCAGTGTTTTATTAGATAAATAGCTTTAAGAAACAGTTCTGGATGCCTAAGACTTTCGAAAATATAATAGCCCAGCCAGCCAGGACTTTAATGGGCCGTGAATGTAAGAGTCCTGTCTTTGAAAAGCTGAATTACAAGGCCGCACAATTCTGATCTTTTCAAATGAGATACTTTTCACACGCTTTTCTGATTGGTCAAAATTGACTTCGTTTGTTTGTTTGTTTTGGTATCCAGTACCTAACATACGACACACACGCTCTAAATAGGCAGTTGTCACATAGGAACATTTCATGGGCGATTCGAATGGGAAATAGGGTACACTTGTATGTAAACTTGGAAGGTTGAGCTATAATAAAAAATTATTAAAGTCTAATGAAAACGCTTCTTGCGTTCCAATTTCACATATTAAATTATGCAGTCTGGTCGCATGGCCTTGCTTTGTAATGTTTGTTCATGTATGCCCAGATTTTGATATTTGACTCCACGTTCAACATCCTGCTAGTTTCTCCCGCATTGGATTTGCTGACGTGTCGGCCTCGTCTGCTCATGCTCGAGCAGAACCAGCCAGCCCAACTGCCGACATGGCTGTGAATTTTGCTCATGTATACTTTTTTATTTTATTTATTCAGAACTTACTAACAAAAGCCGCAGCCGAAAAGAGATTCTCTGACTTTAAAAGATGTGCGGACGAGGAATGCAGTAGTAAGTACCTAACGCTACCCTCACGCGAACTTTCAGGATGCTTCTTTCCATCGTTCTACGGCAATGTACTCTCCCGACCTCATCCCAAATCATGCAATGAAACGTAGTACTGTAGTTGGCTAGCCATAAACCGGCGTTATCTTTGACCTGTTGCAGTTTGAAAGGGATTCACTCCTCTAACCTAGAAATCAAAGGGCTGCCGTTAGTATTCTTATCAGTGCGAAATTTGCATGAGATTATGTGGCATCCAACTCGATAGAGAAACGGCTAGGATACCTTTCTCTGTTGAAGCCGAAGCCTAGTTTTGCTACTGGCTAGCCTGATCCTGGAGATGGCTAACGTTAGCCTCGCTACCAACTTTGTTTTTGTAGTGAATAGCGAAGCGTGTAGTTTGCACTCAAATGTAATAAAGGTGTTGTGCGTATGCTACTATAGCTACTTATTTTAATTCAAAGCCAGTATCTCTCCCGGCTTCATGACAAGGGCAGTGTTTACCGTTTCGAACCACAACATCGCCTGCCATTTGAGTTGGCAGTATTCTAGTTAGGCTAGCTGGCTGCCGTACGTTACCATACACACAATATATATTTGTTGTTGGCTTGCTCTATCTAGCTAATTAACCGTATAGTAAACGATCCTTAAAAATGTAGGACTTCCGTGTTGGCAAATAGATGAATTGTTAGTCTGGCAGGAGAAAGCAGATTGAACAAGACTTAACTACGTTAGTGAGTGACACACCACGCATATTAAATTGAGTCCATAATGGGGGAAAAAAACTCGAAAATACACGAAGAACTTAATCAAAATAACTAGATCAAGTGCAGTTGCCTAGGTCATTGGCTGGAATGTTGTGGTAGGGGTGAAAAATTGTACCCCTACCAGAAAACAGACAAAAAAAAATCACGACTGATTTGTTGTTCCTTGCTCTCCCTAGTGCTCCTGTGTCGGGGGAAAGCATCAAATGATTTCGTGGGACCAGACTGTCGGTTCCTGTCTTTTAAAAAAGGAGAAACAATTTATGTCTACTATAAACTCTCAGGCAGAAGGACTGATATATGGGCGGGGAGTGTAAGTATGAGTCAATATTTAATCCTACAAAAACACTGCAGTCTAGAAAGAATATTAGGTATTTTCAGTTTCATTAACGTTATGCTTTCCTTTTTAAACTAGGTTGGGAACCGCTTTGGGTACTTTCATAAGGACCTGCTTGCAATCAATCACATATACACTGATAAAGAATTGGAGATTCCTGCAGAGGTAGGTCAATAATTGTTTTTAAAATGAAATGCGTCCTCTCTTAAGAAATTATCTGAAATTCTTGAAATATTTTCTGAACTGGATAATATGATTGAAACAATGTTTTTTGTTTTTTTCAGGAAACCGACTTTGTTTGTTTTGACACTGGATACGATAAGTTTGACAATTATGACATTGATTCATTGTTAGTCTCCTCCTTGTTGTTAAGTGACCTCGAAGAATCTGTGAAAGAAAGTGTGGAGACATTAGATCTAATCCAAAGTTCTGTGAGCTCCACAGTGGATACGGAAGTGACTCTATTAGAAAAAAAGGAGATTGATAGTGCAGTTCTTGAAGACATTAAAGAGGTTGTTTCAGATCAGGTTTCAGTGGTTGTTCCAGATCAGGTTTCAGCGGTTGTTCCAGATCAGGTTTCAGCGGTTGTTCCAGATCAGGTTTCAGCGGTTGTTCCAGATCAGGTTTCAGCGGTTGTGCCTGATCCGGATTCTGAGGTTGCGCCTGATCCGGATTCTGAGGTTGCGCCTGATCCGGATTCTGAGGTTGCGCCTGATCCGGATTCTGAGGTTGCGCCTGATCCGGATTCTGAGGTTGCGCCTGATCCGGATTCTGAGGTTGCGCCTGATCCGGATTCTGAGGTTGCGCCTGATCCGGATTCTGAGGTTGCGCCTGATCCGGATTCTGAGGTTGAGTCCTCTCATCCTGAAACCATTCTAGAAACTCTTGATACAGTAGATGATTCCAGCCTAGTAGATGATTCTGGCCCGGTAGTTAGATCCAGTACAGTAGATGATTCTGGCCCGGTAGTTAGATCTGGCTCAGTAGATGATTCCGGCCCGGTAGTTGGACCCGGCTCAGTAGATGATTCCGGCCCGGTAGTTGGACCCGGCTCAGTAGATGATTCGGGCCCGGTAGTTGGACCCGGCTCATTAGATGATTCCGGCCCGGTAGTTGGACCCGGCTCAGTAGATGATTCCGGCCCGGTAGTTGGACCCGGCTCAGTAGATGATTCCGGCCCGGTAGTTGGACCCGGCTCAGTAGATGATTCCGGCCCGGTAGTTGGACCCGGCTCAGTAGATGATTCCGGCCCGGTAGTTGGACCCGGCTCAGTAGATGATTCCGGCCCGGTAGTTGGATCCGGTTCAGTAGATGATTCCGGCCTGGTAGTTGGATCCGGTTCAGTAGTTGATCCCAGAGCTGAGGAGTTGATGGATGAACTTCAGAAAGAAAAGCAGAAGACAGAGCCTCCTGTGCCAGCCAGTGTTGTTGATCCAGAGAAAGGTGATACCAAAGAAAGCCTTTCAGAACCTCTGTCTGTGGATCCTGTGTTGGATAATGCAGCAGATATTATTTCAGAAGGCAGAATTTTGCCTAAATTGAAGACTACTCTCGGAGCAACTTTTGATGCTGTCACCACTGATGACGAGGACACATGGAAGGTGACTCCATATGATGAAGAAGACAAGAAAAGTACAGAGTTTGATTATCAACAGGATAAGGACAGTGATTATCATCTTAGGGAAACTCCATTGCTGGCTTTTTCTGAAGAACGTTCTAATTTAAAACAAAAGATAACTCCAGATTCTGATCAGGAAGATGGTTCATCAGAAATTGCTGACCAGAACTCCAACGACAAGAACATGTGGTCTTCATTTGGTGATACAGTTTTTAAAATTGTCAGTGGAGGAGAAAGAACACCTCATGTTCCTGGTTCAGAGGAAGAGGATGATGAGGATGAGGACGAAGAAGGAAAAATTACAACAGAAAATCTTCCAAAAATTGAAAAATCGAAAGAGAATATACAGCTTCTAACCAACGACCCAGAAAAGGAGCCAGAGGAAACAGAGCAGTTAGTCATTGAGAAACCTGTAGATGTAAATTTTGGGGAGGGGGCTTTGAAGGCGTCTGACAAGGAATCTCAGATGTTACTGTTTGAGGAGGAGTCGGAAGAGGAGGACATTAAACCTTCAACACCACCTGCTGATGAGGTCATTCCTTTTGAAAATACGGAGGAAGCTTCAGTAGAAAAACTAAGTTTGAATGACAACCCAGTACCTAAACAGCTCACACAAACTGAAATTCTCTCAGACTTTGATAGTAATGCTAAGGAAGTTGATCAGAAATCAGTTGTTGAAGAACTCCCCATAAAGGAAAAGGCATCAAGGGATTTCTCACAAGTAGAGAATAAATTGAAGCTAGGTGACACAATGCTTTCCAGGCAATTTAAAGAACTTAAGGCCCCGGATCAAACTGAAAACACAGAGAGCCATCAAGGACTCCCCATAGAGGAAGAGGAGGGGGATGTCATAGATGATATGGAGAATGAGGAAGAGTTGTTAGAAGATGAAAATGCAGCATTGTCTGCATCCATTGATGATAAGTACAAAGAAAGTACATCTGAATACGAGTCGGAGCAACCCAGCCGTGATAACGAAGTTTTATTTAGCGATGAAGCCAAGGAGGCTCATGACATAGTACCTGAAGATTATGACACAGACAAATATTTAGAAAGCACAAGCTTGGATCAAAGCCTCACACCCCCACTAGAAGGCAAAGTTTGGGATCCCGTTCCAGAGCCGGAGTACAGCGATGACGTTCTGAGGCTGACTCTGCTGCGTGACCACTTCAGCGAAGACAAAATGGAGAGCTTGCAGAAGATTCTGGGCCTTCAGCACCTGTTCAGGCTGGAGTTCCTGTTCTCTGACTTGGAGCAGGAACTGAAGGCTGCCCGGCTATCACAGACCAACACCAGTGAGGACATTGATAAGGCATTGGAGGCCATTCTGGAAGCCTCCGAGACCCCCATCTTGGACGAGGTTGAGAGGATGCTGGACACCCGGGACAATGCAGACCAGCAGGTGGAGGCCGGCGAGTTTGACGAGGAAGCAGCCGTTTTGGACGACTTCCAAGAGTTGGCGTTCACCCTACGTCAGAAGTATTCAGCAGCCAGTGACAGTGCTCCCTTGGCAGCAGGCAGGGAACAAGGCCGACACCCTGACACAGGTAAATATTGGAAGGGATTAAGCAGTGACATTAATAAACTTTGAAAATGTCATATAGTGCAAGTGACATAATACCTGAATGTTTGGTTTGCACGATAAAACAAATATGACAAAGTAAATGGTGCTGACAGTACAAAACCACACCCGTGAATGCCCATTTAGATTGCAAAGAAGTTAAAATGTGCTTACTGTTTGAACCTCTCTGAATGTTTTAAAAGAGAAGGGCATGCCTGATGACTTGGGGGAGGAAAAGTCGTTCCCGCTTCTTCCAGAGGACAATGATGAGGAAAACATCACTGTGACAGAGACGCGTGAAGAAACTAAAGCACCAGAGGAGAAGCCTGACCATGATGAAGGCCTCAGCAGACCAGATATGGGCTTTGAAGAGGATGTGGGGCATTTTAACCGAAACAAAGACAATCAACCAAGCTTTAAAACTCCAGAAGAAATTCAGAGAGGCCCTCAACCTATTTTGGAAAATACATTAGACGTGGGACTTGTTGATATGGAGAACCCTTCTGCCAGTGTGTGTTCCTTCCATTTCATCTATGTTTGAGATTATAGCAAAGGTTAGATTAATTGTCTGAAAATTAATTAACCTAATACATTGCTGTATTGTCCAGGATTTCCAGAGACGCCTCCTGTTTCTGATTTCCATGAAGAAGAGCAGAGTGGTTCATCATTCTCTTCAGTAATAATATTCTCTGGTAGTGTCCTCGCGCTAGTTTATGAATACCTTGGAATATATGCTGTTACGGTAAGTTCCTTAATTTACTTCTGATTTCATTAAGTCTGAACTGTTCACACGATCTGAATTGAGTGATTATAAGTTAAATGTGGAATGTAGTTTATGTTGCCTGATTATTGGTGGGACAATGGATAGTTTTTTAAATATATGTATTTTTTTCCCAGTCAGCTTTTTGCTTTTAATTCAACATGTTGATGTTTTGCCGATTGGAAAAATTTGTCGCGTTTCATGTGACGTCATTACGTCGCAGGTTCCGCATGTTCCTTCCCCCTTATTTGTTGACGTGTTCTAATCAAGTGAAGTCTGAAGTTCAGTGACCATCTCTGCCGGTGTGTTGCCTGTTGACTGGGGCATATAGTACACCGCTGCTCGTTGTATATGGCTTCTTTCTGTTTGTGCATTGCTCCTGGAAAGTAAAATAGTCGCGTTCAAATCTCCAAAAGGAGGAGAAGTTCAGCTCTGGGTAGATTCTGTAGATATTAACGTCACTTGAAGTGCTGGCGGAGCAGGCGGCGGGCTAACGCTGTAGCCTGTTTGAAAGCTTATAGCGTACCTAACCGTTATCGGTATAACGTTAAACGGGCCTCTGTGGTCAGACAACCACGACGAGGAGATCTCCTCGAGTAGTGAAGCTACGTTGGTTGGTTTGTAAAACGACGATTTTCACGTTTCCCGCAAGACCCTTACGTACCACGTTAGCCAAACAGGGTAGCTAGTTAGCTTACCTGAAGTTCGATTGACAGTTCAGCCAGAGCACAGAGTATTGCACACCTCTTTAGTTCACCGGTTTGAATGGATTCGGACGAAACAACGTTCCCAATAATGGACGAATCTGACCAACTGTCCGTGTTTTACGCCTTATTTATAACGGAACTTCAAGCTGTAAGTAATGTTGCTAGTTGGCTGTTCATTCTGGGACTGTTATTGTAGAGACTAACTTGTTGCTGTCTTTGAAAAGCTATGTAGTAAGATAGCTTATGTAAGACTTTCCTACTAATTTGCAGCTTTAAAGAGTTGTGGACTGGTGCTGATTTTCTACCTTGTGCAGCCAAAATATCTCTTTGTTTCAGTGTTCGCAAAGTGGAAGTCCTCCTCATAAATAATGTTCTCCGATTCGTCCTGTGTCTGTAGTGCTCAGATCCAGAGAGGTCTTCGAGCTGTATCCTCTGATAGCTTCCCCCAGAAATCTGTCTAACATGCGTGTTATGTGGTGTTTTGGATTGCACTCTGTAGTTCAGGTCTAAGTGATTGGCCCTAGGTTAAATAATCATCTGTTTGTTTACTGGCCACTATTGAAGGTTGAAAGGGCACATTATGCAATCTGGCTCACTCTAAATCCTTTCAAACTAGTGCTTAATTTTGTTTGTTTGATCTAAATCCCAGTTTTTCACTGTGGTGACTTGCCTGTTATACCATAGGGCAGAGTCTCCACGTTTGGTCAGTGCTGCGACGTGAGGCCAGTCCAGTTCCCGTTCATAAGATAAGGTTAAGGCAGATTTGCTTTTAATTGATTTTGGTGAACCAACTCAGGCTTGAGAATGTTTCCAAGTCCGATTGGATTTGCTCTGAAGACGTGCGTGTTTTGCATTAACTTGCGTCAATTTAAGGTCACAGTGTGGCTACGTCTGTAGAATGTGGTGGCTGCGTCGGTAGAATGTGGTGCCTGCAACTCCAGGGTTGCGGGTTTGTTTTTCAGGGGAAATGTGCAAAGGTGCCTAAACTCACCACTGTCAATGTCTCTGGATAAAAACGTCTGCTAAATATCTACAGTGTAAATGACTGCGTGCGTACGGTGGGATTGGCCAGTCTTTTAACCAGAGCACTACTGTTGCACTACTGTTGCACTACTGTTGCACTACTGTTGCACTACTGTTGCACTACTGTTGCCGGATGTATTCATTGGATCTGAAATATGTGCTGTGCTGAACTGACACTGGTTGGACCTGTTTCTCCCCAGATGATTCAGTGTCTGCCGGAGGAATGGAAGCCCGGTCCAGACTTCTACGGGGTGTCCTGGGAGCCCGTGGTGGTCACCGCCTGTGCCGGGTTGGTCGGCTTTCTCTTCCTCTTCTGGAGGAGTGTTCTTTCTGTGAGTCGTTGTTGAGCGGACATCGCTTTCAAGGTTTCCTCATCTGATTGCGTTATGGATGTATTGCATGCTGCTGTTGGGTAGGCTGTTCTTTGTGTGGGTTTTGTTAACCAGTGTTGCACTGTCTGTTCCCTGTCTCACTCACAGGTCAAGAGCAAGTCATATCTAAGTAAGTTCTGCCTCTCTGTGGCTGTATGTGGTACATAGTGAATCCTCATTTACCTACTGACATGGGTCTTGGGGTTGGGTTATTTGGAGATAAATGAAGTATTCGCACCCACAAATCAACACAATGGCAATATTTACAAAAACTAATTATGAGAATTATGTAATATCTGCTGGGGTTTTTCCATTTTATGATGTGTGCTATGTTATTTCATGTACTTATATCAGTTTTTGGATGTTCCTTAGTTTTTTTGTATCATTTTTTCATTGTATGGAAAAAAGAATGGCTGTTCAAAGCCCACAACAATGATTAAACCACATGAGTAAACAATTTGAGTCCTGGGAGAGAAGAAAATGTAACCAAAGAATGTTTTGCCATTCAGATGTTTTCTATTAGTGTTTCCTCTTAGTAGGGATTCTGTACCTTATATAAGACTACAGAGTTTACTAAATTTCTACTGGAAAGATCTTCTACCAGGTCGGCGTAGTCTGCTCTCTAAAACAAATTACATGTAGAAGTGTCATGGGAAAGCTTTTTAACATCCCAGTAGACAGTTCTCATTTTAGCATAATTGCTTACTGCTACACAAAGTGGTAGGGAAACGAGCATGGACGCCTGCATGCATGGTACAGGTACTGCTGCAACAGTTTAGAACCCTGGCACCATGGAAAACTACAAATCCCTGTTTCCTTCTGTGTTCTAAGCATTCTGGGACATTGAATGCAACGCTGTCTGTAATGGATAATACCTGTTATTGCTATCAATGTAAAATTGTGGCTATTCTTTTATCACCCAGTCCTTATGTCTGGGCCTAAAATGTCTGACTTTATACCCTTCGTCATTTTATTTAGCTTCTGAAAAAGAAATGATTGACAAAATGAGGAATCTTGAACAAGAGAAGAAGGAGATACTTCAAAAGGTTGCTGAACTGCAGCAACAGGTGAGTTTCAGAATCTTTTTTGTTACCACGGACCGTGGGCACAGACCGTGGGCACAGACCGTGGGCACCAGGAAGGAAAACATCTTAATCATGCATGTCTGCGGGGTTTCCTCTCAGGGCGAAGAACTCAAAGAACAGCAAGAGCTGTCTGAGAAATCTTCCAGCTCATCCCTTCAGAAGATCCGGGAACTAGAGGTAGGCCTCTATGGATAATTACCATGATCTGGATGGAGGCATCTGATTCAAAGTTACAATGTAAATCTTAGTTTGTTTACTGATATTTTGTTTTTTTTATATTTTCTATTAAGTTTCTATTAACTATTAGCTTTTTTCAATTTCTCTTACATAGAGTCTGGTACAAGAGATGGAGAGACAAAATGAGCGCCTGAAAGAGGAGAAGAACTTGCTCTCCAAAAACTTTGATGAAGAGCGAACCAACGCTGCCAAACATGAAGACCAGGTGAGCAGTTTGAGTGATTAGCCAAAATGTAGTTGTAAGACCATTTACTTTCCATTACTTTATTTCGTTCTGGGAATTAATTGTACTGTCCCATTTGGAAATACTTATTTTAAAATACATGATCGTATGTTAATTACATATCTCAGTCTGACGTATAAAAACGGCCAATTCATGTATATTTTGACATGTGTGTACGTGTTGATCAAACCAAATATATGTTTATAACATTGTTGTGGAAAGTTGTATTTTTCAGCAGTGCAAATAGTTTGGTTCACAAAATGTGCTAATTCACTACAACTACCACAATCCATTGCACCATCAGTTTCCTTGTCAGACAGATAGGCACAAAAAAATGTGAGTGCTAGCTTATTGCTTCATGTGGTATCACTTTCAGACAATGCTTCCAGTTAACTTATAGGTGGTTTCGGAAATCTTGACAATATGACATTACTCTGAAGAATTCCCCAGGTCGGATCGTGAATGCAGCAAATTTTAGCGAGTAACAAGCTGACTTGTTGCGGGAGTCGTGGTTGTCATTTGTGCTAAATATCTTTGCCCATAGATATCCGAAATGGACAAAACCATTGAGAAGTTGAAGCACAGCAGGAAGAAGACACAGGATGCCCTGTTGAAGGTATGTGTCGGTCACCCTGGACAATGTAATCATGACAGAAGGATGCAAGCCTCTACAATGTGTTTTATGTAAATATTGTATACTGACGTTCAGTGATTTATCTATTTTGGAAACCATTATTATTTTTTTATCCTTTTGGTTCCTCCAGGCGACTGTTCGGATTGACGAGGCCAAGCTGCGCGAGGATGCGCGAAGCATTCAGCACCAGGTCCTGGAGAAGGACATCACCTGTCTGAGGGAGGAGAACCAATCAGTGAGTACCGGCATGGACCCGCTTGTCTCACCTTCAAGCCTTCGACGTTGTGCAGGGCCTCTTCCGGGCCTGTTCCGAGCCTGCCATGGCACCCGGAGAGACAGACAAGGGGGAACCTATGCATCCCTTTACCCACGTCTTAAAGCCCACTGGCATCAATCTGTTTTCTTTCCCCGATAACCCGGGTAAACCTGGGCTTTCTGATGCGCTACTGTCCTCCTCTTCCAGCTGCAACGTGCTGCCAAGTCCTGGGAGGAGAAGCACAGGGAGATGAGTGAGCAGATCAGGGCTTACCAGAAGTCCCAGAAAGAGCTGGAGGACTCAGTGGCTCAGAAGGACCACAACATAGAGGCAAGTTGGTCACTTGGTTTTACACTGCCGTGGTGGTCAGCAACACTTAAAGATACATGTCCTGGAGGTTATGTAAAGGCTTCTGTGGGGCACCCAGAAGTTATTCAAATGTTTTAAGGGGAGTCTAGTTTGGTTCAAATGTCAAAGCTTAGAATCTGTGTTAACTCTTCTACAAACAACATTCCAAAAAGTTCCCTCTGCCACAGAGAACATGGCTGTAACCACGCAGGGCAAACTTGGAAAAACCTCTCTTAAAGGTCCTGCTGAATCCCTTCCTGTTTCTGCCTGCTCAGTTGATTCTGTTGTGGAAGAAACTTGGCCCCTGTGTCCAGGCTGATTACAGTCTGGGAATTCTCTGTGGTCAATTGCAGGGGAGTTCGGTTTAGTGTATTGCTGACTGTTCCCTTCCTCTGGGCAGGTTTTGTCTGACCTCCTAGGAGACCTGGAGGCCTGCGATGACCTAAAAGGAGGCGTTTCCAATGGCGACGCATCCAATGGTAGTGTGTCCTATTAGCTTTGCCGATTGTCTTAGTAACCCTCCAAACATCTAAATGTCATCCCACGGATATAGTTGTCAAGGACACGGGAATCTGAGTAACATGATGTGTTTGGAATTGTCTGGTCCGTTTCAGACAAGCAGGCCGTCATCCGAAACCGTGTCAAGCAAATGATGGATGTCTCAAGGGTAAGACGGACCGGTGTCTCTCACAAATACTGACGCTCAGGAACGGGAAGTGTAGACGCCCGCGCTAACGCTTATCATACGACACGTTCCCCAGGTCCAGACCACTCTGTCTGTAGTGGAAGAGGAGCGCGATCGCTTCATGACCAAGCTGCTCAATGAAGAGAAGGCCCGGAAACAGCTGGAAGGTACCGCACGCCCAGCTTCAAGTCCCGGTGGCTAGAATTTGATCCGTTTGATGTGCGTCTCTCCTCTTGGTCTTTGTCTTAACCCTGTACGACTGTCACCACAGAACAATACCAGAAGCTTGAGCACGAGATCTTGGTGGTGAAAGGTAGCAAAAACCACCTGGAGAACCAGTACAAGACCTTGCAACAGAAGAACGAGATCATGACTGAGATGTACCAGCAGAAGGAGAATGCTCTGCAGCAGTGAGTAGAACCTGGGCTCTGTTGAGTTGTGTTGTGTCTTCAGGGTTCGAAGTCGTGTTATGTCTTGAGGGTTTGTAGTCCACGGCCCCACAGAAATTAAAACAATGCATTCTGGGATGCATCCGTTTTGAGTGTATTGAGGTTTTCAAATGTCCAACGAAGCTTGCGCTGGGTTTGCTTTGCAGGAAGCTCACAAAGGAGGAGTTTGAGCGGCGCAACAAGGAGGTCATGCTGACGGAGGTGGACGGTAAAGCCATGGAGGCTGAGGAGGAACTCAAGGTGTGCCGGAGGCGCATCAAGGAGATCCAGGAAGAGCTGAAACAGACGGAGAAGTCCTACAAAGCCCAGATCATTGAACAGGAGCAGAAATCACACGAGAACTGGGTATGTAGAAAACGACAGCCCTTTCGTCTTCTGCACTGTGGACAGGAACATGTTTCTCTCTGCGGCGTCATTTGAATGGACAGGGGATGTGAAACGTCTTTGGTCCTTCCCTCCAGGTGATGGCACGGGCTGCAGAGCGCGCTCTGTTGGATGAGAAGAAGGAAACCACTAACCTCCGCAACAGGCAAGTACCGCAACACTGCTGCTACAGCACTGCTGCTGGAGTGCTACTGTGACACTACCACAGCACTGCTGCTGGAGTGCTACTGTGACACTACCACAGCACTGCTGCTGGAGTGCTACTGTGACACTACCACAGCACTGCTGCTGGAGTGCTACTATGACACTACCACAGCACTGCTGCTGGAGTGCTACTATGACACTACCACAGCACTGCCAGCAGAATACTACTATGAAAAGTTTTGGATTCACATCTGTATGCTGTTTTGTTTTTCACAGACTGACAGAGATGTCCAGCAAGCTGAATGAGCTCCGCAGGCCTCTGTTCAAGCCCACACCTGGAATGGCTTCCATGCCCCTCCGAAGAGGTATGAACCAATCCCTCGCTTGTCATTATGTGCTGGTGGCTGGTGTATCTGGGCAAACTTTCAGTATGCTGCAGATGGAAATGAAAAGGGCGAACTGGGTAGCTTAGGGCTCTAGACAGTTGGGCCAGTAATCTTAAGGTTGTTGGTTCTAACCCCAGAGCTGACAAGGTGATTTTAAATGAGTTGCTATCAATTTTTATTTTATTTTTAAGAGTAGAGCTGATATTTCTACATTATACTGAGTACGATAAATGTCCCACACTTATGTTTGGTCTTATGCTTAAATTGATCGAAGAGAGAAAGTGGGAGACTGAGGAAGTGCTAAAATTGCCATGTAGTTACAGTGAGACCCATTCTGCAGGGGTGTATTTTCCCCAGAGGTGGGGGCTTTGACCGCTAGGCCATCCGTGTTTTTATCTAAACAATCTGTGATGTTCCAGCCTCCGGAACAGGCCCACGTGTTCTCTGATTTGACCGGTTCTGGCCCGTTACTATGTCTGTTGGATTTCAGGTGTTTCTTACCTGTACTGTTGGGTACCTGCCCTGTCTGCAGTTGATGCTGTGAAGCTGGACAGCCTGGCCACTCTGTTTGGTTGTGTGCTGTGTGTTGTTGAAAGGTTGTTAAATGGTTTGGTTTGACAGGTGATTCGTACGGGCCCTCGCCCGTCAGCGGAGGTGCCCCGTCCCCCCCTCTCATGATCGAAGGTCCTGGCCGCCCCCCGTCAGCCCCTGTTGGGCGGAGGAATGAGCCCTATGGTGAGTCTCCAGCACCCCCCCCCCCCCCCGTACCGACTGATTGGCCGAGGAGCGTCGTACCTTGGCCAATCAGATCTCTGGTTCTTAACCCTGACATTCCCGGCTCATTTCCCCCTCCACCTTTCCTCACTTTCTTTCCTTGCCTTCCCCGTGGCAATTCATTTCCCCCTCCACCTTTCCTCACTTTCTTTCCTTGCCTTCCCCGTGGCAATTCATTTCCCCCTCCACCTTTCCTCACTTTCTTTCCTTGCCTTCCCCGTGGCAATTCATTTCCCCCTCCACCTTTCCTCACTTTCTTTCCTTGCCTTCCCCGTGGCAATTCATTTCCTCCTCCGTCTGACCTGCTCCTAGTTGGTTCCCACCTCTGGCCATTTCTTCTACTTCCTTTTCTACATCCTTTTTCTTATGTTTATCTGATTTTAGTTCCTATGTTATTTTGGTATCTGGTGACAAGCATTAACATCTCTTGTTCTCCCCCTTTCTACACAGGGTTTATGTGTAGGAGATCCTGCACTTTCTCACGCTACTTTGGATTAACCTCTCTTTTGCATTCCTCCTCTTTAAGGACCATTGTGATTGTGGTGTTGTTGATGACATTTAATTAAACATGTTTGTGAGGTTGTGATGTGAGGGGCAACCACAGAGAAGGATAGAGCTGTCATTTTTCTATCAGTGCCATTATGGGTCGCTCCATTATGGCATCTGTTCTGGCGGGGGTCGCTCCATTGAGGCTCTCCTTGTTTTAGAAGCCCATTTCAGTAAAATGCAGGGTGCCTCCTGATGACCCAGGTGATGTGATTACCGACTGGGTTGCCAGATTTGGAAGTAACACACACACAACTGCATTGGAAAGATGTGCTGGCAAGTTTTCTCCTGGTTTTCTTTTCACCGTCAGATGCTCTCGTCCAGAGAGACTTGCAGTTAATTGCATAGTTAAGTCCTCTAGACGTCGTCACAGAAACCTGTTAGGAGAGTCACTGTTTCTACCAAATGTGTTAGAAATGTAACTTTTTATTTTATTTATGGATGTCGGCCAAATCATCCGTGTTCTAGTTGAATAGTGATGTCCTAACGGGATGACTCGACCAGACCTTTTCCTCAGACTGTGAATAGACCGGAGCGGCTGAAAATAGCTCCCAGGTCAACATGAACCTGTAACGTGAAGCGCATGGGCTTTAGTCTGTTGGCTCCTGGCAGCCAGGAGGGTCCGGGAGGATTTGAGAAGATGGCAGCGTTAATGTTAGCTGTGGAAATGCCACGGTGACCGTGTCTTTGTGTTCAACAGGACCGCGGCCTCCGTCTGACCCCCACGGCCGTTACCTCCCTGACCACAACCACCCTGTGGCGGCTAGACCTGGTAGGGTTGATACCGGACTGCACCCTTTAATCCAACAGCTCTTCTGACCATGTCACGGTGGAGGTTCATGATTGGTGCTGCGGTGAACCACGTGACGCTGCTGCTGCTTGTCCCATTAAGAATCACCCATACTAGCATACAGATGTCACTTCAGCATTTGGTCTAGTATAGGCTACTTTTACAGCTTATGGTATCAGTGGTTTGTGTGCTTTGGTGTTGATCATTTTAAGTTACATTGTTACCCTCTGCTGTGCCTTTAGACCCCAGTGGCCCACGGACGTCCTCTCCAAGCAATCTGGACGGCTCGGTAAGTTCCCGTAGATTTGCCTCTGATCTCCAACGGCTCGTTTCCTCAGCGCGTCCCAACATCAGGGCCGTGAAAGTAGCCGAGGAACGTTTCAAAGACACGCCCGCGTTCTCACAGATGCACTCTCTCCCCCTGTTCCCTCGGTGTGTGTGTGTGTCTGTGTGTGTCTGTGTGTGTCTGTGTGTGTCTGTGTGTGTCTGTGTGTGTCTGTGTGTGTCTGTGTGTGTCTGTGTGTGTGTCTGTGTGTGTGTGTGTGTGTGTGTGTGTGTGTGTGAAGGTGAGCATTCCTTTAGAGGCAACGTCCCAATCCAAGGCACAGGCCTCCTCTGAGAACCCAGAGGCAGTGAGTATGGTGTGGGGGGAGGGGGCGGGCGATGCCTGGGGGGGCACACTGGTACTGCTCTGGATGATGGGTTGGGTTCACCTCTGCCACACCTCCAGTGAGTTCATGAAGGGCACAGAAATCCCAGCTCCTCAACGCTTCTCACCAAGCTCACGTTTAAACTCGAATCACACTTGGAATTTGGTTCACCCAGAATTGACCCCAACCCTGACGTTTAGGCACAGGATCATTGGCTGGAAGGGCGGGCAGCGGGGCTAGCTGGCTTCCCCGGGTTGTTCACTGTTGGTTGGGTGTAATAATGCCTCGTGATGTTTCCTTACATGTTCCCTACATAACAAGCCCCCCCCCCATGTGGATGCATGGTTTTTAAATTGCTGCTATTAAGAGGGGAGTGTGTTTGAGGTTGAGGCTTTGTGGACACTGGACTACTTTCTCGCACTAACGCTGTGGGTTGATGAGGTTCTCCTTTCTGTTTTAGTCCCAGGACTACGTTGCTCGCCCTAACGCTGTGGGTTGATGAGGTTCTCCTTTCTGTTTTAGTCCCAGGACTACGTTGCTTGCCCTAACGCTGTGGGTTGATGAGGTTCTCCTTTCTGTTTTAGTCCCAGGACTACGTTGCTTGCCCTAACGCTGTGGGTTGATGAGGTTCTCCTTTCTGATTTAGCCTCACCCCTCACTGTTTTTGTGGTTGTTCTTCCAGAACTCTGGACCTCAGGGCCCAGTCCCCATGCTGGTGTCCCCCATCAGCTCCGGCCTCGTCAGACCGCTCCTCAGGCCTCCCTCCGGGCCGGGCTACCGTCCTCCCCCCGGCCCCGGGCCCCACCTGCCACCCCCGCCACCCTTCATGTACAGACAGCCCAACGGACCCCCAGGCATGATGCTCCCCGGAGCCCCGCCCCCTAACGGACACCCTCCTGGTCCCATGATGCCGCTGGGGCAGCGGCCTCCACCCCTCGGTGTCTATGGACCCCCTCCTCCTCAGTACGGACCCATGCCTCCCCCATTTGGTAGGTTGTGGACCCAGGCCTCCCCCTCTGCCGCCGCCTCCTCCGATGTAGCCATTAATGGAAAAGTGTGGAAAATAATGTAGATTACGCTTGTAGACACTGCTTCTATTCAACTATAGAATATGATCTGTCATATTGGTAGTTGTATGGACGCAATAGTGTTTCATCAGAGACTTTTATTGTCGAGGATTGTGTCTGTATAATTTCATTGTTACTACAGTTTGTCACTGGGAGCGTTAACATACTATTGTTATCTTTAATACTTTATTTGTAATTTCTTTATTTTGACACTATTTTGAAAACCAGATCAAAGGTTTTCATCCTGAAATGTTTCTGGGTGTCCCGTCTTCCTCCCAGGAGTGCGTGGTGGCCCCTTGATGCCCCGCCCTACGGGACCCCCGCGACCCTACAGCCAGTATGGACCACGCGACCACTCCATCCCACCCCAGAACCTACCCCCTGGAACGGGCCCGTACCCTCCCCAGGGCAGCCCCAGAGACCTCCCTGGGCCGCCCCCACAGGGGCATGACTTTTCGGCCGACCCCCGGGGTCAGGGGCATGACTACAGCTCCCAGCAGCCCCCCCAGGGTCAGGGGCAAGACTACAGCTCCCAGCAGCCCCCCCAGGGTCAGGGGCAAGACTACAGCTCCCAGCAGCCCCCCCAGGGTCAGGGGCAAGGCTACAGCTCCCAGCAGCCCCCCCAGGGTCAGGGGCAAGACTACAGCTCCCAGCAGCCCCCCCAGGGTCAGGGGCAAGGCTACAGCTCCCAGCAGCCCCCCCAGGCCCAGGACTCTGACAACCGCAGCATGACCGAGCCTTAGATACCTGCAGACGTGTACCCCACCCCCCCCCCCCAGCCCCACCTAATCTACAGTGATGTCTTCTTATTCCCCTTACCTGTAGATGTAATCTGGCTGAAAAAAGGATGTTGTTCGCAAACGACCGAAATGTTTGAAAAGCTAGGTTCACTATTAAAGTGTCATAGGATCAATGTCTTAAATTCTGTGTCTGAAACGTGTGTGTGTGTTTTGTGTGAGTGTGTGAGTGAGTGTGTGTGTGTCTCTGAAACGTGTGTATGTATATATGACTGTCTTGAAGAAGCATAGTAGCTGAGGCTGTCAGACTGCAAGGCCTACTGTGCAATAACAATTTTTATTGTATGCCTGAGGATTTTCAGCTTTTGTTTTTTAAGGTTTGATGATAATGTATTTGGAGAGACTACCACATTGATTTTTGTATTGATTTCGCAATGTTACCTTGGTTTCCTGTGGAAATTATTTAAAATAAAGGGGTGGGTGGGGATAGAGTATTGGGGTTGCTTGATTGATCATTTCAAAACATTATCTTACCACTGTTCCTTAATCTGTCATTATAGCTGAAGGAAACTGTGTACATTGAAGGTCAGATGTAACTTATTTTACTATGTTCTTAGAGGATTTTATTAATAAAGCTGGTACAAAGATAATGCATTATAATATCAATAGTTGATGTAGGACAAGACAGGAGACCCATTTAGTTTAAATGTTTTGACATTTGCTTAATGTTTTTCTGGTGTGGGCATATTACGTGTCTAAAGCCATGTAGATCTAGTGCCAGTCTTTAAATGTTTGTCACTTTAGGTTTTTACTTTAAATTTCAGGGATATATTACAACTTTAAATTTTTATCAATAATGAACAAACCTGCCCTATTTCGTGCATGTGATTAAATACAACAATTGCATTACATTTTATATCACAGCGTTTTGAGAATGTATGCCCCTGTGGGAAATCTATTTTTAACACTGAAGGTCACAGACTTTTGTACCGACAGCCACGATTGCGGCAATTTGAACACTTGACTGTTTATGAATGGCGTGTCCAGGATGTTTTGCAGTATTCACAGGTCATATGAACATCTGTAGTTTTCATCTGCTCTCTCTGTCTGTGATGTAGAAAATAACGTGGCTCTGTGTTAAGGACAGTAAGAGCGTTCTAGGCTTTGATGATAGTCTGGTCTGACGTTATCCCCTGATCTTCAACGACAGCGCAGGTTTAATAAACAAGGGTTGCCCTCCCATTTTTCACATTGTTCCAGCTCTGAGTGACTTCTATTTCTACTGTATGTTAAGCTGCTTGTGGGAGTCAACGACATGGCAAAGTGGAGAGCTAGTTACCACCTCCCTGTGGGCTTCAGTAACTTAATTGGTTTGTAACTATCTGATGCATTCTGGGTAAATAGACTGAGTCTGAAGTAGGCATTAGGATTCATCGCTTTCGTTAGTCTGAAGGAACAACATTAATCAAGCACCATTATGTTTATTAGAAATGAAAGCAGTGTAGATTCTCAGTACAATGTTTAATTGTTGACAACCTGTCATCTGAAGCGCAGTCCTGCATTGACAGTCCTCAACCGAGTCAGATAGGACAAGCATGCACACACTATACAACCATACACTCCCATTAGAGTATCTTTAGTGTGGTTAGTCTTGATATTTTCACATTACAATATTTTTTTTTTTTTTTAAAAGCTTAAAATGTATACTGTGTTTTAATAGTGAATATCCCTTGAGGGCCTTGATTGAAACAGCGATACAACACAGGTAGAAATCAACATCAGTTCACACAGTGTCCTTCGAAAACCTTTTAATGGCTGACATCTTAGAATATCTGAACCTTTTAAAAAAAAAAAAAAAAAAGCATCCTTAATTAATTTCAGAACAAGATTGCGCATTCCTGTGTGCAGATATATGCATTAGCCAATAGCTGCGTGCCACTTAATTGACTGTCATTGATAGACATATTGCTATGATATGGTTAGCCTATTAGGTGCATTGTCAGAGGAACACACCTTTAATTTGGATCAATTTAAAGGCACACAAACTACAAATCTGGCTTTTTTCTAAATTTTCTTTGGTTTTTCGAGAATGTTGATAAGTTACTCCCACTAATCTGCACAGATATTACCCACACACCAATGCATTTGTTTACTTAATTTTCACAGGATGTTTTTACGACAGGTTGAAAATAATTTTCCCTTGTTTAACCAAACAGATTATTCACATTTTGTTTATAGTGTTTAAATGGATGTAGAATGGTGGTGCATTGATCTAAATGGATGTAGAATGGTGATGCTGAAGGGCAGTTAAATATTTTAAAACATGCAGCAAAATATCTTACGGTGCCTTTGTGATATTGTCAATGTGATTTTACATCAATACACTGGCTGAGCACTGAAGACCATGTTGTTCCTCTTTGGTCCTAAAAGGGAAAAACAGGGGAAGACTAAAGATGATGTTGGTTGTAGTTTTTCTATTGGTTCTCCGGGTTACATGACCAACTTCGAACTCCTTTCATGCAGAATGGGGGTCTCCATTGTGTATGGTTGTCACCACTGTGTATAGCTAATATGCGTCATCCATTGTGTATTGCTGTCACCACTGTGTATAGCTAATATGCGTCATCCATTGTGTATTGTTGTCACCAATGTGTATAGCTAATATGCGTCATCCATTGTGTATTGTTGTCACCACTGTGTATAGCTAATATGCATCATCCATTGAAGGCCATGTAGTGACATAGGGAAATGGGTGTGGCCATGAAGACTTCTGGATTCAGTATTGCTGATGGGGGTGAAGGCAGACAGATCATTGGTTCACTAAACCAGTGGTATTCAATCTGTGGAACTGCTGGTGCCCCAGGGAGTTACTGCAGGTGGTCCTGTTTTTTTATTTTGGGACTTATTCATTCTTCCAAAAATAACTTGGAGTATGAATATTAGTATGAGCATGTTTACATACATTTGACAACGTTTAAAAAAAGAATAAGCATGTATTACTTTCACTGATCAACGGAACAATTTAGCTGAAATACTTTTTTTGTTAACAAACTGTGTGACTCTGTAAATACTGTTCCTTCACAGCTTTTGGCAGTGATTTGGTGGTCCACGGAATGGAAGAGCTTGGAAACCACCACACTGAAACAGGAGGTCAGTGTAGAGACATGGTTGAGCGGTTACATATGTATGGCTCCCTGCTGGAGACTAGGGTTCAACACCTGCCTTCAGCCCTCCGTCTCCACCCTTTAGCCCCTCGTCTCCACCCTTGAGCCCTCCGTCTCCACCCTTGAGCCCTCCGTCTCCACCCTTGAGCCCTCCGTCTCCACCCTTGAGCCCTCCGTCTCCACCCTTGAGCCCTCCGTCTCCCTTTGATTTCCACCGTCTCCCTTTGATTTCCACCGTCTCCCTTTGATTTCCACGATCAATATAACCCTGACAATGACAGTGAGTCAGGAGAGTGACTGTCAACTCCCCCTTTAAATAATAATTTGAAGGATGCCTTATTAATAAATCTGAATTCTCTGGTGCCTCCAGGGCTCATTATTTTCTCCATCCAGTGGCCTTGATTTTTAATCTCTGTGCAATGTCTGGTGAAGGTGGAGATAGAGCGGTTTCTTAGTCAAGAGCTGGAGCTTCTTCCTCTTGAAGTCCGTTGGCTTCTTGTACCTGACAACCAATAATATAAATAGGTTGTTTATTGAAAACATTATATTCAAAAGGGCAGACTGACCCTAGAAAAAGTGAATAATGACCATCGTCAAATACTAGACAATTGCTAACATCAAATAGAATTTATTTTCGACACATTTGGAGGTAAATAAAAATTATAAAGTGTCACTCACAGCTCAATTACGATGGGACCGGGCTTGACCTCATCCATTTCCATGAAGGCAAAACATTTTGTGCTGGTAAACCTCTTCTTCGGTTTATAGTGCTTTAACTCAAAGAAGATGGCGACCCCTGGATCAAGAACCAAAGACATAATTAACAGTTGTTTTTCAAAAGCACTATGCAAGGTTTTTAACATTAACTGACCCTGCACCCTTATTCAAGCCATCATCATTTTGTTCTATCAAATCAAAGAGTATACATGGGCCACAGCTCTGTGGGTGACTGACTGGCTTTGGAATAAACACAAGTTGTCAGGTACCCTTTCAGCCAGAGCTTCTGGTTGTATCCCCAAGCCAGCAAGGAGAACAAATCTGTTGTTCGGTCTCTGAGAAAGGTAGCTAGTTAACCCTGATCGCACCCAGAGAGGGTTTATTACTACAACCCTGTTTCTAACAAAGTTGGGACGCCGTGTAAAATCTAAAGAACAGAATGCAATCATTTAAACACTCAATTCAATATAAAATAGTACAAAGACAACATATCAAATTTTGAAACTGAGAAATGTAATTGTTTCTTGAAAAATACATGCCCACTTTGAATTTGATGCCAGCAACAAGTTTCAAAAAAAGCTGTGACAGGGGCAAAAGAGAGTCTGGAAAAGTTGTGTAATACAAAAAATAAAACCCGTTGGAACATCTCACAACTTATTAGGTTGATTGGGAACAGGTCAGTAACATTATTGGGAATAAAAAGAGCCTCCCAGAGAGGATGAATCTTTCAGAAGTGAGGATGGGGAGGGGTTCACCACTCTGTGAAAGACCGTGCAGGCAAATATTGCAACAATTTAAGAATAATGTTTCTCAATGTAAAATTGCAAAGCGTTTGGGGATCTCATCATTTACGACACATAATATAATTAAAAGATTCAGGGAATATGGAGAAATCTTTGTACGCAAGGGACAAAACCGCAAATCAATATTGGATGGCCGTGATCTTCGGGGCCCTCAGACAGCACTGTATTAAAAACAGAAATTATTCTGTAGTGGAAATCACTGCATGGGCTCAGGAACACTTATTTCAGCAAGACAATGACAAACCCTATTTTGCACGTATCATAACAGCATGGCTCTGTAGTAAAAGAGTCCAGGTGCTAAACTGGCCTGCCTGCAGTCCAGACCTGTCACCCATTGAAAACATTTGGCACATTATGAAATGAAAAATACGACAAAGGAGACCCCGAACTGTTGAGCAGCTTGAATCCTCCATCAAGCAAGAATGGGGAAACATTTCACTTGGAAAACTACAGCAGTTGGCCTCCTCAATACCCAAACGCTTACAGAGTGTTGTTAAAAGAGGTGATGCAACACAGTGGAAAACAGGATTACCAACAAAATTAGGACAGAAATAATATTGTTCACGGTGTTCAAGTTAACAACAGGTTGGTGACACTGTGGTAGCTTAAAACGACATGATGCTGTGGACTAGCTAGTAGAGGTGTTCCCACTACTTTGATGGAGAAGGAGTGTTTGACTACCTTTTGGTAGTCTCTCGATATGTCTCTGGATCTCAACATCAACGCTGAAATGAATATAGGTGTCCTCCTTTCTGGTGGCCACTGGGGTGTCCTGCACAGGGTTTAAATCAATGCCACTCAAATCTGTTAGGAAACAAAGCCTTGGGATTCACTCTGGGGTGCCGGTGGCCCAAACACTAAACGGTCTACTCAACAGATGTAAAATACATATGACTACCACCGTTTCAGGCCTAATGTTTTTCCAGAGGATAACTAGTTCTGTAAACAGTCTGGATGTACCAATGAGATATAGCAGACAATCAGTTTAAGCTAGTTACTGGCAAGAAAATAGAGTGATCTGTCAGACGGTTGCTTGAAATGGATGGTTATCTCCGGCCAGATGGGGCCCACTTCTGAATTTGCATCCAATTTGCTTTAGTGATTATTCTTTCCCACTTTAGTTGTGTCCTTGTTTTACAGTTATTATTTACTGTCTGTTGCAGTTTTGTTGAGTCTGAGACTTTATTCACTACATGCTCAGGCTCTATACAACTTTATAAATGTTCTATTCATTTTGCTTATTTTTACAAACATTTTGTTATTAGAATATATAGAAAGATAACTTCTGTATTATTGAATTTGTTACAGTTAGAGGCATAATTTCTATTTTCGATTAAATTTTATACCAGATATCATCGTTTGAAAAAAAACTGTCAGATCATTGGTTTAGGTATCACCATCGGCCGATTGCGTTATACGAGTTTCGGCTATCAGTTTGAGACTATAATTTTCTTATCGATGCATTCCTAGAAAACAGTGAATCATACCTTTCACGCTTACGGTAATGTACGGATCTATGCATTGTCCTGCGTCTTTCAGCCCGATCTTGTCAATCCTTATCGTGAGCAGTGACATCCCTGGCTCTGAGGGTAGTCGTGGCAACAGCGTACCTGTTGATGAAGCAAACTGTAACGGATACTTGGAGACACACTGGTTACTGAAAACAATCCCATATTTCAGGAAAGTTTCCCATATAAGCACGATGCAGAGTTTGACCGTACATCACAATCTCCAGAGGCTCATGTACCACAGCTTTCTGCCCAACAAGCATTCGGCCTTGGAGCCACTTGCTTTAAAAAGCTTTATATAACAGATATCTACCTGGTACTCTGTTGGGAAAAGACTCGAGGGAACCTACTCCTGCAGCCTCCTCCTCCACCTCCACCTCCAGGTTCTCCTCCTCCCCTGGTGCAAGAATTCTCCTGAATTAAACATTTCATGAGTTAGATTACAAAACAGCCACTCAGATGGCGTGGCCATTTGGGAATTCGGAGAAGTAACTTTGTTTTACTGTGTGATTTACATTTGCGGCCTTTAGCAGGTTTTCTTCCCCAGAGCAACTTCTAGCACTGGCTGCATATACGTACATACTTTTTTGTACTAGTCCTTGGGAATTGAACCCAAGATCCTGGCACCATAAGGAGCCTGCATAGGGGACGTTAATAGAACATTGTTTACCTTAATGGCCCTGGTTGCACATCAAAGGGAAAATCTTTGTTGTACGTCAAGACATTCTTGATAACTGTTGGGAGAAAAAACACAATTAACACACTTCACTGCCCAAGCATCCTATAACGGCAAAACGTTTAGATGATGATGATGAAGATACGCACAGGGTTCCAGTTTCTTGAGATCTTCTAACTTGAACTCGCCTTGGGACTGTGTGCACTAAAGCAGCAGCAGATTGGAGACAGGAGCAGGTGCGTACAGACAGTTCATTTACACTGAAGACATTTAACAGATGCTCCAGTGGGACTCAGTACAGAATGCACACATTTTCATACTTTTCTCGTTCTTGCCTCCGGTGGGCCCTAAAACCCATAACCTTGGCGTTATAAGTGCCAACATTTTAAATTACTGTAAAATAATGTGTATATTTATTCTGATCATGTCAGAATGTGTTTCATAAACCCCAAAACCAATCCTAACCTTAAGTGTAATCCTAAACTTAACTCCTAACACCAACCCAAATTTCAACCCTGAACATCAGGTATCAGTGAAAATCACTGCCTTGCGGTTTGTGGCGTCAACGTGAGACCAGGGTTTGAATGCTGCTTGCGAATTAGCCCAGTGGAACCAGGGAGGGGAGTGCTGTTGTCCAGCACCATCTGGGGTTTTAGGGGTCAGTAATATGGTTGCCTTGCCTCGTTGAGCTCTAACAACCCCCTGTAGGCTCAATCCAGGTGGAAGACCGGAGAGAGCCTTCCCTTCAGCCGCCAAGGATTCTGTTATAGACTTCACAGAAAACACATATCCCAACACTGACGGTCACTAGACCTGGAGTCGCTGCGATGAAGCAGGGCCTTAATCATGAAATAGATATCATAAACGTAGAGAAAAACAAGGTAAAATGTTAAAGAGATATATCTATCACCATAAACAAAATCCCAAGCCTACAGCTGCCTTTTTGTTTGGAAAATGCCCTGACCCTGAATTAAGGACTTCTGGTATTTAGAAGTAGTAAAACTCGCACACACGCACAGCTTACACACTTATTTTCATTTTATAGGCCACTGCTAGGTGTAATCTATTAAATGGTCTTAGATGTTTTCACCCTGGAATACCATTGAAGAAGACTGTATTACCTGGAATAAGCCAATCAAAATAGAGATACTAACTTGCAGGGAAGCACTTCTCATCTCCAGGCATGCTGCAAACTTCCCTAATGTTTTCTGGAAGGGGAAAACTGTGGTAAATAGCAATAGGTTTTCCAAGATTATTAGGGTACCACTGAATATCATTTTATTTTAAATCAGATAAAAACGGTATCTTTCAGGTATTAAATAAAATAATATGTGAGTGACCATAGACTAAGGCAAAGATACCTACAGTCACTCACTCGCTGTTATAAAATGTGGATGAGTGGATAATAAAAAGGTTACCTTCTGATCCTCTGTGAAGTCAGATGAGTTTGTTGACTGGACCTCTTTCTGCAACTGCCTTGCGAGTCTAAATTAATGTAAATTAAAGACAGCAGCTAAAAGTCAAGTCAGACTGTGAAACTGTTCTCAAGAACATGGATTTCTTTTTTTACTAAAATGTAACATGAGGTGCAATTTAATGTAAAATATGCTGTTCTTGTGCCCCCTCCCGGACACAGAGATGAAGTCCAGGGACGTAAAATGTATCATGGATTGTCATGGGTGTGTAGCATTTTAGCTAATGAATCCTGCATTTTCGGGGTAAATTCGTTTTTGTACACCAGTGACGCGACACATCCACAGATTAGCTCAGAGCTCCGCCCATGATAACAAGCGGCTGTTAAAGTCACACAATGTTCCTACATATTCTAACTGTTGCTGTCATTTAACAAACGCGGGGGTCACCGAGGATTAAGTGAATGACAATATTCTTTAAAAACGAATACAATAGCAGCGTTCTAACCAGTGGTTGAACCTATTCATTACGATATAATTCCTAGATAAAATAGTTACAGAACAGCTACAGTGGTCTGCCACATGTAAGAACGTGCAAAAATAGATATGCTGGATTTTGAGATATTTAATGAAAACCAATCAATGTGATGCGTATTACTACATATTCCCTGAATAGATGGGAAGATGCAACCCTCCTCTCACATCCAGTCATTCTCCAACCACTGACTCTAATAGTTGATGATGGAAATGGTTTGTTGTTGCAACTTACATTTGATACTCATCTATCGCCTCCACTAACTGTCCCCAAGAATCAAAGTCCGTGCCTTTTTTGAAACTCGCGTGCCATTTCTGGATAGTCTTGTTGACATCAGACATTTTTAACAAGATGGGTTTGCAAAATACGTATCAGGTTAGCATCGCATACATAGATTTGTCCGTCGCCGCATCTTTGTATCAATTTGCGTTACTGCTGAACTGAGGGTTTCAGATAAACCGGTGATACATTGACCAAGCCCTAGCGCGTTCTCAACTTAACCTCTCTCCTGAACAAAAGGGAAGTCCCGCCTCTCAGAATATCACGCAATTGGCTCGAATTGGCCCCTTTTCAGTTACAATCACGCTAGTGTGTGGTGCGGACTGAAACGACCACGAACCACCGAGCAGGCTGCCACTCAAGACTGTCTGACAGTGGATGTGTATGGAACATCTAGTATGGAAGCCGACACTTTTGTCATTTTTGTAATTGTGTAGGCCTACACAATAATACAATTTCTATAAGTTTAAGTTATTTTTTTGATTTCACGTGAAACTTATGCACAAATAAAGAACAGTTACGCACATGGTTTACACATGAAAATCAGTTTTTCCTATGAATGCATGAAGAGACTTTTAAATTGAAATCTTGCAGTATACCTATTTCCGGTTTGCCTGATTTCATATTGTTCACACTGCCTGTTGCTTGTTATGTTTAGCACTCCTCCCGGAAAGTTTCAGTTACGTTTTTTGGGAGGTTAAGATGAAACCGCCAAAACTCAAGATGGTGATGTTGTGCTTTAGAATTGTAAAACTAAATTCATACTAGCAAAACATATTAGTCCGTCATAGTAGTTTGTTTGTACATTCACAGATCTAATACCACGCTTACGTTTCATGTTCTACCTATTACTTTTTTACGATTATACCAATTTACGTATGAATTTACGCTTAATGTTTTGGCTAGGATGACCACATTTTCAATCCCCCATTCGGGACACTTAAGTGTAGTGCACTTTAATGCACGCGCACGTGTACGCGCTTATGCACGCACCATAGACGATTTCATCAGGATGGGGGACAATTATTTCAGCGCTTCAACACCATGGAGAGCGCCGCAGTAATCGGGAAATTATGTTTTGTCTAAAAAAATCCACCAAAACACAGTATTTAAAAAATAAAAGTATGTTATTAACAAAAGTAAACACAAAACATAAGGAATGTCCTGGTGTAATATAACATTTATTGTATAAGGTATTTATAAGGTATTTGTATGAGTGCACAAGCTCAGGCTGCCGGCCATATGACCGACAGTAACACATTCTCTGCCAGCTATAATTTTTTCAACAAAACAACGTAAAAATATCCTCAAATAGCCTACAAATAACTTCAAATATTTTACATCATCACAACGCAATGGCACGAGCTGGTCCCGTTCAGTTTTATAGCCTACTGTTCTCCACACGTTTCACAGATTAAACATTTTAAAATGGTTAAAACGTCAAAGATTAAAACGTCAAAACATGAAACCACTATTGTACCTTTTTAATAACAAACCAACAAAGAACCTTTAAAAAAAAAAAGATCCCTTTGAGAACAATACTTGTTTGGGCAGTGGATATTCTGTAGGAGATTGTTGTTTCACAGGAGCCGTCCGTGGGAAACGCGGAGCGGCAGCTATCATAAACGTTTAACCGAATGAGTAGTGCTTTCAGAGTTATATGTCCCATAAGGTTCCTCTGGCCTGCCCAGGTTATTCATGAGTCAGAGCAAGGCATTGTGGGACTTTTGAAACTCGCGTCATATCCAGTAAACATGGAAGGCTCTGCCAACCCAGTGGGAAAAAAACATTATATTTTTTCCTTATTTAGCCCCATGTAATATGTGAAGAAATGGACCAAATAGTAAGCACAAATTCCTCTGCAGCTGAAGATGACGAATCTGCGAAGAAAGAAGAATGGTTTTTGACAAGAGTTGGGAAAAAATTGGAGCGGCTCTGCTTGTACGAGAATACACAGGTAGCTAGCTACAATAGATGCACAGCTAGTTTAGTTATCGAATTTCGCCGCGAATGTAAAGTACAAATAATAATTGTTGTTAGCTAGCTGATTGGTGCTAACGTTGAACCATAGCCTGTTAGCTACCCACACTACTAACTAAACGAGCACACGGGGCTTCCTAGCAGAGTAGCATCGCATGTTTACCAAGCAGCATAACACGAGTCTTATCCAACGAAACCTTTGGCTCAGGTCTCAGAAAGTTATCTAAATGGTGCTATATGAGCCCTAAGACATACGTGGCACACTCCACGTTACATGTATTAAATATAATACATCAATTCATAACATAATCAAACAGTCACGTACATAGAGACCAGGGTTTCCCAACCCTCTCCTTGGGGACATTTCACATCATTTATTGTCGCCCTAGACTGAAACCTGATCCAATTATTAATGATCATGACAATATTTGACAAGTTGAATCTGTTGTGTTTTTTCGGGCCTACAACAAAAATGTGAAAAGTCTGGTGGACCCCTAGTGTCCTGGTCTAGTGCAAAACGACTCTAGTCATACAGTTCTAGGGAGACTGACTGTCCTGTGCGTACATTCATTTCCTTGGAGACATAAAATAAATTGTACAACAGGAGCCACTGTGAATCGACTTCCCTAACCCATTTTCTTTTGACAGGTCACTCTCGGACGTGGCTTAAACGTCACACACCAGCTACTGTCCCAAAGCAACCCCCTAATGATATCCAGACTCCACTGTATGTTCAAGCGAGGAGAGGACGGCCAGTGGACGGTGACAGACATGAAGGTACAGCTTCTTCGCTTGCTAATTTTTTATTTAATTGAGTGTTTTTATTAGTGTTACGCTTGTAATAAACCGAAAGCTGTTCTTCTTCAGAGTCTCAATGGCGTGTGGGTGAATGAACAACGTATTCCTGTGGACAAGGCTCACTCCCTGAAGCCAGGGGACTCGATAAAGCTGGGTGTGCCCGTTGTAGCCGGCACAGAGGTGGAGTATGAGTACATACTGGTAAAGCGGCGCCTCATTGCCTCAGAATCCTGCCTAGCGAGTGGGGCTAATGAAGCGGCGTGCCTCGCTTCCCGATCCAAGAAAACCAAAAGGAAGTTGAACTCTGATGAACTAGAGCCCTCAGCGTCATCAAAGTCCAAGCTGTACCGGTGCTCCCCCACAGACAAGTCCCATGGCCAGCCCTGTCCCACTGATGAACCGCGCGAGAAGCCAGGGAGCCGGATGCCAGAGGAGGCGGGGCCCAGTGCGCTGCAGCGTCAGGAGTGGCCCAGCGGGGATCTGTCCAGCCTGCAGATGTATGTCCACTGCTGCTCTGGGTGCTGCCCACTTTGACCACCAACAGGGCAGATTCCACACTGTCCTCTACTTGTCTGCACTGTTTAGAATAAGTGTGGGGAAATTGTGTATACATATCATTTTGGGAGACGGGTCATGTTTTGGGGGGTATAGGGACGTGCCCCATTCCTCTGAGGCTCTCCTCTCAGATTAAAACAGTAGCCTTCATGATTTTGGTGGAAGGGATCACTTCCTGATGTGCCCAATTTAGCCACTTCTTTGTCGGGTTTAGAGTGTCAGATACCTCCAGTGACTTTTAATGCTAAGACTCTGACAGTGGATTCAACTGGTTTTTAATATTGCCTGCTTTAGTATGCGTGTTGATGAAACTATTATTACTAATGTAGCTAGACTAAATGTATCTAGCTTGCCACTATACCTTTACCTGCTTTTACAGTGGGCTTTCGGGAACTGTCACATATAGAAGTTAGTGAACCTTGGAGAGGAGAATGCTGGCTTTAAATCGCAAATTGAAAGGAGTGTGGAACTGTAGAACAAAACAATTTTTGAAAGACGCCAGAATTTCGTCAAGACGCAGAAAGCTGAGGAGCGCATTTCGGTCACTGTCCTTATTTCCATTCAGACGTAAATGTGGAGTTGTATGTCTGACCCAGTTACAGCCAGAACATCCAGGTGCTGCATGACCGACTGGGTGACACCCAGCGGCTGATGGAGGTGGTGGAGGGGCAGCGCCAGCACGACCCCCACCGGGAGGAGCAGGTCAAGGAGCTCCAGAGCCAGTTGGAACTGCTCCACGGCCAGTTACGCAGAATGGAGATGCTGGAGAAGTCCATCGGTGAGACTCAGAAGCGCCTGGAGGTGAGCGTCACTGCGTGAAATCAGATGAAGAAGAGACACGGTACTGAGCCCCAGCCTTTTGGCGGCGAGCCACGTAGACCTGGGAGTGTTTCCCAGGACACTATCACACAACCGGATATAATCTGACCCATAGAAACTAACGCTGCTCTCACGCTGCACTTAAAGCTCTGCTCATCTCCCAGGTCTCTGGAAAAACTCCCAACCGCAAATGGTGACCTGAAATCTAAATTCAAGTTAATTCTATTCTCGCCGCTCACATCCACTCAACAGGCTGACCGCCCTCATGTACGTCAACTTAACACAGGGACAGGATGTGCTAAATCTATATGTTGTCAGCCAAAACACCCATTACCAGTACTACTTGTGTACATTAACCAGGCATTTGAAGGGTTATTCTGATTAGATTGTATGGTGGAGCAAAGATGTTGTGAAACCTAATGTTCGGCTCTGGAGAGACTACTCATTTAACACACTGGCAAATCTGTTTAAAGTTGCAGAAAACTTTTAAACAACAGTCGGATGAGGAGGCTTTAACCAAACAGCTGAAGGAGGCTTTGTTAGAGGTAAGTAAAAAAATACGTTATGCTTTTGTATTAACGGTGACCCAGTATAACGATTATTAACTGAGTGAACCCTTGAATGGGTCTGTAATCCATATAGCAAAGAAAAGTCATAGAGGAACTTGCGCTCTCACGGCAAGGCTTCGAGGATGTTATCAAGGCCAAGGACAAAGAGCTGGAGGTGACAAAAGTAAAGGAACTTCTTCACTCCTTTTTCAATTGAATTTCAGTGACCTTAAATGATGTGCCACCATTGATATGCAGAGATTTTAAGCCAATGTTTATTCTTTCCCAGGAAGAGAAGGAGAGAGCGAGAGCACAGAAGGAGGAAGTTGTAACGCAGATAACTGAGGTGCTCGAGAATGAACTTCAATGCATCATTTGCTCAGAGCTCTTCATTGAGGTAAATAATTTGCTCAGAGCTCTTCATTGAGGTAAATCATTTGCTCAGAGCTCTTCAGTTAGGTAAATTGTCTTTCCTGTGCACTTCACTGACGCAAATGGTTTGTACACAGCTGTTAATTGAGGTTGTAAGACAGCTGTTAATTGAGGTTATAACATTTTATATTTTGAGTGAATATGCTGACATTATTTGGGGAAATAAAAATGTCCCCAGTGGCTGATGGAAAAATACATAAATCTGTTCCTTTTTTTAACATGGTGGAAATCTTACAAATGGGTTCTTTAAAGGGGTTTATGAACATACACACAATTTCCATGTTTGCAGTTCTCTCCCTTTAAGGTTCTGACAACAGTGTGTTAAATAGATTTATTTAGGGAAAAGTCGGAGCCAAAAGGAAACTACTATTCAAATTTTAAATATTTGTTTGTGTCTCTGCTTTGCTGGTCTCACTTTGCCATAATATTTTTTAGTTGAGTGCTCTCACTGGGTTGCTTCTAATATGTAATCTGGTCCCAGTAAAAGATCACCCATTAATCTGACCTCTGACGTGTCTCCCCCTACAGGCGGTGACGGTGAACTGCACGCACAGCTTCTGCCTGCACTGCATCAGGGAGTGGCTCAAGAGGAAGGATGAGTGTCCCATCTGTCGTCAGGCCATCCTGTCTCAGACCCGCTCCCTGGTGCTGGACAACTGCATCGACCGCATGGTGGAGCAGCTCAGCCTGGACATGAAGCTGAGGCGCCAGGAGCTCATCGTCCAGAGGAAAGGTGAGAGGTGCGTTTGACCCCACTCCCATTCCGGTTTTGAGTCGGCAGTAGATCGTGAGGGGCGAGTGGGCGGGAGGGGCCGTGGGTGCCACAGTAGGGTGAAAAGTTTTAAAAACCTGGGTTGTTACACGGCTTCATGATGCCCCCCCCCCCCCCCCCCCCCCCAACGCAGCTCAGCGTGAAGAGGTGCTGGTGATTGACGACGACACCTGCAGCAGTGGGAGCAGTACCAGTGGGAGCAGCAGTAGCAGTGACCTCTCCCTGGACAACCTCAGCTCCGTCATCTCCCTGAGCCACAGTGACCACTGGGGCTCTAGCCCCACGACTTACATCAGCGACGACTCAGACAGTGACGATGTTTTTGTATGGAACATTTAGCCTGTTTGACCTGACACCTTGGCGCTTTTTTGTTTTTGGGGGGGGGAGGGTTGTTTTGTTTTGTTTTTTTTGTTCTGTCAGAGATGCCGATGAGACCGTGCCGATAAGTCCATTCTTGCCAGAAAACTAGTGCACTCAGTGTTATGTCTCATGCCTTTAGTTCATATTTTGTTTGTAACTTTGTCCTTCGGTCTGTCTTGTTTTTCATTTTCCCAGTGAAACAATAAAGTTTCTGCATTGATTTCAAAGTCGCAATGCATCTGCCAAGGAATGGGCACAAGGTGGCGCCATTTGAACACTGCTCATTGTTTTTTATTTTTTATATGATGGGGTGGGTATTGTTAATTTTATTTTAGGAAGCCGTATGATCCAATATTGATATAGCTAATAATTCATTCTATTGACCCAGACTTTTAGGAGTGTGACCCAAGCCTTACTGAACTTCAAAGCAGTAATTTAAAAGTTTTTTGAAAACAGTACACAGAAAAAGGGAGGCAGAAGCCTGTTAAAGGTACCTGTGTTTGCCAAAGTTCTCCTTGGCAATTTACACACGGCCAAGTTGCCTAGCAACGAATGGAACGGCTCGGCCTGCCATGAAGGAAAACCAGGTGTGATCGCTCCATAGTCCAAACAGAGATACGGGACATTTTGCAGGCTCTGAAAGGATGAACAGATGGCTATTTTGTTTTGGCTGGGTTTCCTTTGCACACAGTGATCTTTGAAAATGTTAAAATAGTTTAAATTCTGCTGATAAAAACTGTGTAAGCCAAAAATGTTTTCCAAAACGCAGCTAATACCAAGACAATCGTCGGTTCTGGAAATGAAGTGAACATTTTTCTTTAGTTTTCTTCTGTGAACAGGGCCGACTACATTCAGGACCTGAGGGAAGGGGTCCCCTGTACAATTCTACAGTAACCTACATTACCAAAGTGAAGTAGGCTATGAGTTTGTGGTTTGTTAATCTATTTTGTTCACTGTAAGACAGGCAACTATATATCGCTCTGCAGAAGAGCACTAAATCACAAAAATGTTGATGTGAAATGTTTATTCTTAACATGCAGATTTTCTCTGCAGTGTCACACAGAATAATTTGGGGTTCTTCAGATGCAGAACCACGAGAAGACGCAACACTGAAAGATCAGAGCCGAGGAAAAGGACATCACCGACTCGTGACTCACACACAGGATTGTCCCACAGATGATTCTGCGTCAGTCCCAGGCGAGATGTCTGTGATCCCCAAACGTTACCCCCCCCTCCTCCATAGGTTAATATCCCGAGTGCATTTCAGCGCCTGCTTCTGGAGACTACTGCGCAGAGAAGGCCTGTGTCACGCCAGTCCATTAGAAGCTGAGTGTAGCGTGTGTCTGTCAGTCTGTGTTACACCAGGACGACAGTGACGGCCAGTCCCCGGGCCCTAGTCGAGTGCCCCCCCCCACCCCCACGCTTCCTCCAGGAGCCTCTGCCATGGTGTGTCATGAAAAGAACAATGTCAGCAATGGTTCTGCTCTCTCTTCAATCGCTGTGCCCCCCCCCATTACACTGAAGCGTTTGGGTCAAACCAAAAAACGTCCAATTAAGTTAGCCTATTAAATAAGGTCTTATTACATAATTAAGCGAATATCCTCCTAAAGCACCATATTATGTCACAAGGCTGACCATGTCATAGTCGCTACCCTAACCTCTTCATAATATAGCCTTGTCCTATAATCTAAAAGTGCTAGAACTACTAAAGTCTAGGCTATAAATGAACACTTAATACTACACATTCCTACCTGACATTGATCAGAATCAAGGCCGTAATCACAATATATATTCATATATATAATATTCAGATATGCTCAAAATGTCCCCCCCAAATATGTCAATTATTAATAAAATAAAAATGCGCTACGCTACGACAGGCAACCCATGCACCGCTTTCCAAAAATAATAATTAGCAAATCTAAACATAATCATAACTAAACTTAACAAATTGCCGTTATTATTACTACCAGTTCTAGTTTTGTGGTTTACTGCATTTCGGCGTGTGGTTTGTCCAAGTGTTGCAGTACCCCAGCACAAGCCGTCGGTCGATTTCTGTTGGTAGGTACTATCTATGAGTGGAAAACTAAAATGTAATATGAGTGTTACGTATATCTTCTTGTCGAATGTGATAGTTTTAACTGTAATTGTGGAAATAATAGTTTGCTAAAAAGCGTCAGTATTTGCATGGAGTGTAAAAGGTTTTTGGTGCAAACGGGACGATTTGCAAATGCTAATCAACCATCACAATGGTGCGCATGTGCGTATTCAACTAACTGTAATGTCTTACGTTAATGACTTCGTTAGAAATGTCAGAAAGCCCACGTGAAGTCTGAGTAAAGTGTCAGTAATTTATGTTGCGATGCATGTTATTTTTGCAGACAGTAGTCGTTTTCATTGATTGCATATTAGTTTAGTATGATGTATAGCTCTATTTGCTTATGATAAATCGAATTATTTGTGTTTGACTAAAGTGCAAGAAGTTTTATTAGTCAGCTTTCATTCACAGTGAGTGTCATCATGAACAAGAGGAAGGGTGGCAGTGACACTCATCCGTTTTTTGGGCAGCCTTACAAAAGTTGAGAGCAGTGAGAAAATGAATACCAGTCAGATGATTTAAGTATGCAGTAGCACAAGAGGTGAGTCAATGTTTATTTATATAATTCTCATTGCCATTCAGATCAGAATTGGTTAGTAATCCATTCCTGAACATCATGGCAAGAAACCTGTTTACTGATACTTCTTTCATGTTCACTCTGGTGAGTTAAGAGTAAAGAAAGAGAGAGGGAGAGGGGGTATGAGAAGGCCAACAGGGCAGGGGGAGCAGGTGACATGGAGGTGAGTGAGAAAAGGAGCAAATATTGATGACCGATCTGATATTGCCATGTATTGATCCCACAACATCCTTATTAATGTTGGCACAGGTACCACTACATTTTGGTTTAGGCACAGGTGTCTCTGAGGTTAGGTTAGGGTGGGGGGCAGGGGTATATTCTGTCTGGGGTAACCAACTAACTACAGGTCAGTTGATGGTCTTGGAGCAACATGTTTTAGGCGAGCAGTGAGCCTAGGCTTCAAGCCAAATGAACATCCTATTTCTATTGTCGTACATCAGCTCCGGGCTAGTTGTGGAGTGTCGGCGAAGTGCTGCTGTGCTAAACTGACCTCCGTGTGTGTCCGCTGCGGCGGAGGCATAGAAGCCTGAGTCAATGAAGCTTGTCTGCAGTTGGACTAAGTGCGGAGGGATTTAAAAGTACACAGAATCCAGACCAGGGTTACTGCCAGAAAATTAAGACCCAGAGCTTTTTTTGCCCCACGCCCCTGCAGCTGACGATAAGACCCAGCACACTGGCGACTGTAGGACTCAGGCCTTGGTGATTGTAAATTGTAAATAGGATGGAATAACTGGTGGGGGGGGGGGGGGGGGGGGGTTGTGAAGCTAAAGGCTGATCGGGCAGAATAACGTTTGTCTAGACTGCAATACGTTATTCTGCTGGGGTAACTGAGATAATATTTAGTTTTACCTAAAAAATGGTGTAACAATAGTGGCCCAATTAAGCGTACAAGGGACTATAGATGTGCCATGTATTAATTGCAATGCATTAATTAATGGGTCTAGGTTTTTGTCATATACGCAGTATAGGCAATATCATTCAACGCAATGCCTGTTTCATCACGACAGTGCCACAACTATAGAAATAAAAATGTAGGTTTATATTCAATGTGTGCAAATTGTGCAACATGCCTAATGTATTTTGGTTTATGTCACCTTTATTTAACAAGCCGATTGAGAGAATTTTAATTTTCCTGTTAATTCATGAGAAAATTCAAAAATATGAATGTACGGGTGATTAAAAAAGTGGCGATTGCTGATTTTGAATGGCGCGGGTCAAGACTAGAAGAACGCCGTCCAGTTCAACTGCTGAGCAGTCGAATACCGACTACACGTTCTTGGTGATTATTTCAACGCACATGAAGCCAGTGGCGACACATGCGTATGACGCCATTCCTGCATCGTTTTGTTTTCTCGAAGGATGACGGATCTTCAAGTATACAAATACATTAAATCCAGAAGCCTCGTCCACCCACCGGCTTGTTCACGAATGGTCCATGTGATAGGCTTTTGCCACAACTACACTATCGACTATTCGCCGCTAATGTGCGGGGAATATTGTACAGGTGGCATATTGTAATGTGAGATTAGATTTTCTCACTGCAGGAGATAATAACATGTATGAAAACAATGCCATCATCGAAGGTAGACGCGTGGTTCTAAACTCGGAGCCTATGAACATAGATTGCTGTTTGTTTTCTATTCCACCTGGTATTTAACTGCTTTCACCTGGTGTCCCAGGTCTAAATCAATCCCTGATTAGAGGTACGGAATGAACTAGCAAGTACAGACGAAACCAAATTTCTCCCAGGTCATTGCTAAAAATACAAATGTGTTCTTAGTCATCCTTACCTGGTAAAATAAGGGAATAAAAAAAGAGTTAGTTCCAGTGCCTTGGACAAATCCTGAATTTGCATGTGTTTGCATCTTTCAAATTTTGTAAGGGGAGGGGAGATTTTGCCCACAGACTCGCTGGTCATTTTGAAATAGAGGGGGCGGAGCTCATCGCCCGGTTCTGAAGTAATCTCTTAACACATACGGTTGTGACGACAGACCCAGAAGCACAATTAGAACAATTATGTGAGACTTTAGTTCTGGGTTAACTGAGATTATAGTCAGACATTCGTCACAGTGATGGTCCCCTGTAGGGAGGACCCTCAGCGGCCAGCAATGCTTCAGCTAGACATAAATCAGAAGAAAGTATTTTTATTGATAATGAAATGTTCTTGCTACTCGTGGCAATAGGCTGTAATCCTCACTGTAGAACATTTTTAATAAGGGCAGTAAAAAAACTTGCTGACATTGCATATTCGGATATTTGGCTATTCATCAATAACTTATTAATGTATCTCTCAAAAATGCAAGTTGGTTTATTGACCAATTTTGGCTCATGTCTAGCAGGATGGCTCAGAGATTTCCGATGTCCCCTTGGTAACCCATCCCAAGTAGATTAGAGCATTTATTTTTTGGAGATTTCTTCACCCAACCTCATAAGACATCTGCAAAAAATTAAAATAAAATGTACGTTCAATGGTCAGCCAGTCAAAAATATTTTTTCATCAAGCTGGAGACCAGTGTAAACCCGCTCTTTTACTCTGGAGGGATGTGGGTCACGATTGCCGGGCTATTTTCAGTGTGCTCTGGTAAGGGAGGGAAATCACACTGTACAAGATTTACATGTTGTTGGTGGCCTCTAGTACACTCTAATAGATGAGTTCCCCAATTCACAGCTAAAATAAAATCTACTGTGCAGATTAAAAATAAAGGTTTTAAGATGTCACATTGGTTTCAAACAGAAGGTAAAAATAAGTGGACCTTAAAGGCACAAAGTGAATGTATTATTGGAAACAAGAACAGAAATGAGTTATTTGAAATGAGAACAGGAATATATTATTCAAAAGAACTCTAAAATGTGTCCAAAGAAAACCTCTAAAGCCCTACATCCAATGTAGCTCTGACTCCTATTTTGTTAAGCTGTTACCTGGAAAAGGTTCCCCAATGTAAAAATGTCTTGAACATCAAAAGTTGTTCTAGCCTTCTTTTTGTCCAGTGTAGGAGAAAAAAAAGCAGCAAAGAAAACAAACTGGAATGTTTGTTTTATCCCCAAAACAATGTTTCAGTGTTTCTGTCAAAAAGACATGAATCATTTATTACTTCATACACTGCGGCCCAAGCTACCCCCTCTCCTTTCCAGCTGATGTCACCCCTGTCCAGAGAAATGATGCTGGGGAGAACAGCTCCGGTTCAGTGTTCATGATTGCACATTTTAGTCATGTAGCAGATCGAGAGCAAAATAATACCACCACTTACTGTCTCAATAGTACCACCTTTTGCTGTCTACCCACAGACATTTCTAAGTGGGTAATAGCTAGACACATCATTTGGTTTGTCCAAGTCGTCAGTCAATAAGTGGGATAACGTCCCTCATGTGAGTTCCCGGTTCCTCAGAAATGCCTGGCACGCCACTTGAAAGAGGGAACAGCTAGCTCTTGTCCACAGATTTCCAGTTCTCCTACCCACAGAAAAACTCTTTGACTGCTGGGCAAGCCGGGCGGCATGTTTTATTTTTAATCCACAGTTAAAGGTATACTGTGCAGAAAACGTATATTTACAAGACTACATTTTAAACAATGACTTACCGAAGAAGACTTGAATAGTGTTAGCTGGTCTGGGGAGTCAGTGTGGGGTGAAAGTACTGCAAATGTCTAAAGGGAGGCTGTAGGCCCTTCTATCAGTCAGTGCAAACTGATAGCCGGGCATGGGAAAAATCATCAATATCTCAGGCACTCTGAACATTGTAGAAAATATATTTTATTTATGGTTAATTTATGCTTGTATTTATGCTACTAGTAAAGTCAAAATATTACAAATGGCCCCTTTAATTAAACTAATATATCATGAAATAACACTTGATGAAAACTTTAAACCATACATTTAATTAAGAAACATAGTGGCATGCTCTTAGTTTCCGTCTTGAGAGGGTTGGGGTTGAGTTGGGTTGGAGAGGAAGACATTGAAGGTGTCGTTTTTTGATGAGCCATCATTCACATCATTCATTAATGTAAATTCGACCAAATAGCCGCAACAGTGTTTGGAATTAGGGGAACCAGGACTGCAGTTTAGAGTCATAAATATAACCAAGTTCAAGACTTTCTTGTAAAGGTTTGTTCGGATCTGTTATCCCGTTGTACCCAAAGACGAGGGGGAGTTTCTCGGGAGCGAGTGAGTCTGTATCCAAGGAGACGGTCTGTTGACTGCGAGCCCGAACGAGGTGAGCTAGAGAGTTCCTGTCGTGCACTCGTCATTTACAAATGTCATTTATAAAATGAATTTATAAAATGAATATCCGTGATTTTTTTTTTGTGATCCCTAAGATAGTTTTGCGTTGTAGTGGTTAGTTAGCTAAAGTTAGCCCTCGTGCTGCTGTTACAGTTATGATAGCGAACTCTCATGGACTCTTACCTTTCACAGTAGCTAGCTAAGTGATCAGTAACAAGCTAACTAGCTAATTGACAAATAATAATAATAATAATTACAAATAATTTGTGTTCTGTTTCTCAATTCTCATATTGACTTAGGTGATTCTTCCTACATTCCCAAACATGACTGCAACAATTTCCAAGGCCCCTTGGGGTGGTACGTATCCTCCGGTGGCGAAACTCAACTTGGCTGCCGACCCCAGGAAGATGCGCAGGATCATTGCAGAAGACCCAGAGTGGTCCCTAGCTGTTGTGCCCCACTTATCCAACATCTGCCTGCAACACATAGTGAGAAACTTTGAGGGTATGTCTGTTTGTATGTCTGTCTGTACATAATGTGTATGTTTACTGTACCTCATTCTGAATGATAGTGAAGATTATACAATACCAAGTCTTTATACCTTTGTCACAGAGAGGCCCATCCTCGACAAACTTCTCCCCAGCCACAAAGACTACGTCCTGGAGAGGCTGTCCACCTCCTTGCCCCTGCGGGTTACCTCCAATCTGATTAGCGACGAAGGTTACTGGAAGCGCTGCTGCCAAAAGCGCTGGGGCCTGCGTGACGTCTCCGCGTACGGCCACAGCTGGAAACGGATGTTCCACGAGAGGCACCTGGAGAACATCATCGAGCTCTTCATACCGGACGTAACCGACCCCAGGTTGGTGCTGGACGCCGTTCCCCTGTGCCGGGACTACGTGACCAGGCTGAACATCTCACAGCTGCTGCCGCCCATCAAGGAGCCCCAGGCGCAAGAGGAGGACGACGGCCGTGACTCGGCCAGTGACCTGAGCGTGCAGGGGCCCTCCGTCGACCACTTTGACTTCGGCATCCTGCTGGACAAACTGAGCCGCCTGGAGGAGCTCCATGTGGTCTATAGGGTCAAGGGCTGTGGCATGAACTTTGAGTGGAACCTCTTTGAGTTCACCTACCGTGACTGCGAGTTGCTGGCCAGGGCCCTGAAGTCCTGCACGACCCTGAGGGTGAGTATCGATGGTGCCCTCTGCCTCCGCCCCTCTGCTGTCCTTGGCCTGAGCGGGGCCCTGTCTGGCTTTCTACCGCACGCCTCTTCAGCAGGCATCGGTGACACCAGTTCTGTTTCATATGAGGCAAGAAGAGACCATGGATATGTTGTAATGGTCTATAATAAACCATAACCTCACGTTCTGCATTTCGGGAACGTTCTATCAGAGCAAACAAGAACATTTGTTTTCTACATGTCCATACGCGTGGGCGGGTTAAGGAAAAGCTACAAATTTTTGCAGTCCATAAACCTACCTGCCATGCCTCTCATCATGCTCCTGGTACTATGAAACCGACTCAGTCCTTTGTTGAAGGTGCTGAGGATCCACCAAAGCAAAGTGGATGATGAGAAGTGTCGTCTGCTGGTGAACAACCTCCTGGACCACCCGTCCCTCAGAGAGCTCAACCTGTCCCACAACCTGGTAGGGGACCGGGGTGCCCGGGCCATCGGCAAGCTGCTCACCAGGTGAGCTGTAAATCTACATGCTGGCCTCACCCACACACATTACAGGCTCTCTGTCATTTAGCTTTCCTCTCGTAATTAATTCATATTCATCATGCAAATTAAACTACACTGAACAGGAGTAGGCTGGAAACCCTGACCGTCTATGACAACAACATTCAGGGCCCGGGGGCCCGGGCTATTGCCCACGCCCTGGCCAAGAACACCAGCCTGCTGTCCCTGGACCTACGACTGAACCGCCTGGGCGACGAGGGGGGCCAAGCGATCGCTCAGGCCCTGCTGAAGAACTGCACCCTGGAGCGGCTGTACCTGGGGGCCAATGAGATGAGTGAGCCCACCGCCACCGTGCTGTCCCAAGTCCTGGTCCAGAACCAGATGCTGAGGAGCATCAGCCTGGCCTGTAACCGGCTGGGTTCGGTAAGTGTGCTGTCCTTTACGCATGGCGTCTCTCCCTTGATGTTCTGAGTGGCCTACAATTTACAGCACTTTAACACAACTTTAACAAACGCAAGGCGATCGTTCGACAGGAAGTAGACAAAAGTGTGTGTCAACACCTTTCAAGCGGTGTCTTTGGAAAATGTTTGAATGTTTCATTGAATAGAATGTAAAACAAAAAGAGGGCTTTTGAAAAGGATCTTCAGTGGTTTCAATGGGGACCTAAACATACCAGTAGCTAACTAGCTCATTAATAACGGAAAGCTTTTCCAGTTTCATCAGAGGACTGTAAACATTGTGCCCACGTCAAAAGACCCTACACAGCAGAACTGTTGTCCTATGTCAGTATGTTTGACCTTGGTGTTGTACGATGCTGAAATAGAAATGCTTGTCTCAGACATCACAGGAGAGCGTTCGTGGGGGGGGGGGGGTTGCTGTGTGACACTGTAGCCTATTCATTGGTTGCCCACAGTAAATTCAGTCTGGGGTTGTCAAGGCGGAGAAACGCTGTTTCTGTCGTACTACATAGTACCACTTTTGCTTGACCCCAGCTTGTCTCCAGGGGAATTACGGGTTGACACACAGGATCAGTTTACACAGGCAGACAAATTAAGATATATATATTTTTTTACCAATCTAATTAGATCTGAAACAGGTCGCTTAAAAGACTGATCAGTCGAATTCAGTTCAGAGTGACCTAGGTTGTCTCCAGTGGACGTATACTGCTACAGAATGGGTTTGAATCCCACCCACAGCCCTGTCAGCAAAGCTGTCTTTCCCCACTGTCTCTATCAATAAATCATACAATGTGTGAAGATTTTCTAAAACAGAGAAAAAGATCTGTTTTGGGCTTCCTGTGGAAACGGAGCCATAAACATAGTGACAAATCTCTTCCTAAACATGAGTAATTCAAATTTCAATGTAGTCATGCACTGATATCTAAGTGTAAATTTGATTTGAGTGGAAGTTAGGATTCATCCCGACATGAATAAGCTTTGCTGTTCTATTCAACTGGAGATTTGTTCTTCATAGATGCTGTATTTTATTTTGATTGTTCTGTTGTTGCTGTCATCCCCAGGAAATGCAAACTTAAATTGCATTCATTATTCGAGTAAGAAAATGTTTTTGATTTAATTTGCCCTGACAGGAATGTACCAACAATGTCCATCAACAATGTTGATTAATTCTAAACCACAAAACAATTCACATTGTATTGCTGCAGGATTGCTGGCGGTGTGAGACTGATTCAAATATAGATCCTGTGAGTCGTGTTTGTTCCTTTAGGATGGAGGCAAAGTTCTGGAGGAGGGCGTGTCTCACAACAGCATGCTGCTGGAGTGTGACCTCCGCCTGACGGAGGTGGGCCAGGAGAGTGAATACTGCATCAGACGTGTGATCCAGAACAACAAGAACAGAGAACGCAAAACCCAGGATGACAGCGTCATGTAAACCCAGTCTGAGACGCAGAGAATAGTGAAATACAGATATACAACCCCTTCAGGTCATTGGAATGCATGTGTGCCTGCGTTTCATTTCTGCAAAGCTGCGAAATGTAGCCATGTCTATAGTGTGCATTGAGACCAGTGGTTGACCTATTCAGAGCCCTACCTCTGGCTCATGGGACATAGCCAGATGGTTTATTGGGCTGTGATAAATGTACATGGGCCAAAGGTCAGGGATAAACATGGACACAGGCGATATTCTGGGACGACTAGTGTGTCCAGGGAAAAGGCTCTGTACAATATTTAAAGGGACAGGTCAGGATTTTGACGCCATTTATTAACATTAATTTACTTTACGACGTCTGATGAACTCTGGTGGATACCATTGGCATTTGCACAGTTGGTAATTAGCGTTAGCGTAAGCACTTGTAGTTAACCACATTTGAGTTGTGCATGTCCGGGCCCGTCTGAAGTTTGCCAATGACCATCTGGATGATCCAGAGGAGGAATGGGAGAAGGTCATGTGGTCGGATGAGAAAAAAATAGAGCTTTTTGGTCTAAACTCCACTCGCCGTGTTTGGAGGAAGAAGAAGGATGAGTACAACCCCAAGAACACATTCTTTGGGGATGTTTTTCTGCAAAGGGGACAGTAAGAGCATTGAAGATGGGTCGTGGCTGGGTCTTCCAGCATGACAACGACCCGAAACACACAGCCAGGGCAACTAAGGAGTGGCTCCGTAAGAAGCATCTCAAGGTCCTGGAGTGGTCTAGCCAGTCTCCAGACCTGAACCCAATAGAAAATCTTTGGAGGGAGCTGAAAGTCTGTATTGCCCAGCGACAGCACCGAAACCTGAAGGATCTGGAGAAGGTCTGTATGGAGGAGTGGGCCAAAATCCCTGCTGCAGTGTGTGCAAACCTGGTCAAGAACTACAGGAAACGTATGATCTCTGTAATTGCAAACAAAGGTTTCTGTACCAAATATTAAGTTCTGCTTTTCTGATGTCATGCAATAAAATTTTTGTTTTAGATTCCGTCACTCAGTTGAAGAGTACCTATGATAAAAATTACAGACCTCTACATGCTTTGTAAGTGGGAAAACCTGCAAAATCATCAGTGTATCAAATACTTGTTCTCCCCACTGTATGAGTCCTGGTCCAACCTAACACTCCTCCACCACTTTCCTGTCAAGTTTAAAATGCCTAAACGTACATTAATTTAAAGAATGTAGGTCATTCATTGTTCTTATGGTTTAGTAAATTCACAGTGTGTAGTTGTTAAATTAGCATATAACAAACCGTTTAGGGGTCAGTTCCATTTACTTTCCAGTCAATTCAAGTACACTAAAACTCCAATTAATTTTTTATTGCATCTTATCGTTCACATGGAGAATTTAAAGGGATTCATCCAAACCCTAACAGTGAGTACAAAAACCAAATATAATTTAACAATCAAATATAATTTGATAAGCATCATATTCTTCTACCATGTGGTTTTGAACTGTATAGAAATTAAATGCAGAATTTAAACCAAAAAAAATATACACATTATGTTCCAACAATTTCACGTTTTATTAACTTGTACTTTCAACACACAGGTCGGGTTTTGGTGTCCTGACGAAACATCAAGGCAACTTTGTGATCGTGTCGATTTACACACAGACCTTTTTCCCCCCACGAACAATTCAGTAGTCACTCCCAACCTGTGATCCACCTTACCTAGGCAGTACAAAACACCTTTCTGTGTGTCACATTCTTCCCCACCGCCGGTCCTGGTGCAACCCCACCGCCGGTCCTGGTGCAACCCCACCGCCGGTCCTGGTGCAACCCCACCGCCGGTCCTGGTGCAACCCCACCGCCGGTCCTGGTGCAACCCCACCGCCGGTCCTGGTGCAACCCCACCGCCGGTCCTGGTGCAACCCCACCGCCGGTCCTGGTGCAACCCCACCGACTGCAACGCTCAGGGGAGATGCTGGCAGACTAACAATAGTATGTCCCAAATGGCAACCTATTCCCCATGTAGAGCACTACCTTTGAGCCGGGCCCAGGACCCGTAGAACCGGCGGGGGTCTTGTGGAAATGCACAGCACTACATGGGAAATGGAGTGCCATTTGTGATGCTGACAGCGTAGTAGTAACGTGAATGACAAGGAAACTGTAGTGGACCAATGATCCGAGTAGAGAAGCGTTTTTTTACACATGTAAAAAGTTGTCTTGCGCTCAAATCTGCAGATGAGACGTCCATAGTCTCCCACAGCCCTTACTCTATGGAGAAAGAGGCTAGAAATGTGCCTATAACGTTGGAAGGGAAAGAACAGCATTGTTCTGCCCTCAGAAATACAGCAGTAGCCTATAGCGGCAAGGTTTGTAATTTAAATTGTACTGTATTTACAAGATACATTTTCCTTGTATAACATCTGAACTGAGACACTTCACCTGTCGTCGAGGACGCTTCCCCGTAGCGTTGTTCATTTCGATTGGAAACCACCTTTTATGTATTTATTGGTGACGTGAGACACATTCTAAGTACAATAAACACAACAACAGTCCTTCTAAACTAGCATCTATTATTTACACTGGAGTCCTTTAATAAAGCCACAACATTCTGTACACAACAGTATGAAAATGTCCCCAAAAGCATTCTTGGTCTTAGAGTACTTTCCAAGGTTATTGTAGTTTAGTTGTTTTATATTTTATGTGTTTATTCGAGTACAATTTTCTTTAAATTTTATTTCAGTTAGTGTACAGACCCGATTTGCTTGTTTTCATTCAGTTATAAGTTTGTTTTTATATTATTTAGTTTAAGTATTAGTTTTAGTATTAGGGGGAAGAAACTGCATGGGAAGCTAGAAGGCATTTATCTTTATCACTGCATAAGGCAGGTCAGTGTGGTAAATTACAATCTGTCAATATCTCTACAGAGTTATGTTGGTATGAGCGTTAGTTGCATGTTCACTATAATAACCTTGGTACATACTACATACAGCATTACAACGTGTAACTCAGCTTTGTACATGATAAAGGTTTCATTTTGGGTTGTGAAATTTTTAAAAATGCATAAATTTCCATACAGGGACACCTGGGAGTTGAAAGAGTTTTACTGTTCTACTTCTATTTTATATTATGATAAAGGGTTAAGTTAACAGTCTGTGGTGGGCAAACAATTTCCTGTCACTAATAACAAAGTTGAATAACTTTCGTTGACTGTTGTATACTGTTTATTGTTTACTGGTTAATAAACATAGCTTTAGTAAACAGTCTTTATAGTACACAACTACATAGCACAGTGAATCCATCGGATGGTTTTTATTATAAATAAACCAAACTAGTTAGAGGCCGAACAGTGAGCGATGGACTATTGGGTCTGTAATCGCTTTCACTGTCGGCTGTTTCAAACGTCAGACTAACAGACACAATAATCTAAATAAACAACTCGCCTCAATACTCTGAAAGTCTTCTAATGAAAATGGGGGCCTCCTGTGACTGAACCTCCGGTAATGTGTCTGACCCCTGAACTGAAGTCACCTTCCTTCCATGATCTGTTACAGAAGCCTGGTCATCCTGCTCCACACATCCTCAATTAAAACCCATATGGGACACAATTAGTTTCAGCTGATTGACACTGTCAACCTCTCCAACACTTTAGAAATGCAGAGGGCTTGAGTGAAATTACAGTCCAATCAGCAGGAAGTTAAATAGACCCCCAGTCCAATCAGCAGGAAGTTAAATAGTCCCACAGTCCAATCGGCAGGAAGTTAAATAGACAACAGTCCAATCAGCAGGCAGTCAAATAGTCCAACCGTTTAATCAGGAGGCAGTTGAATAGTACAACAGTCTAATCAGCAGGGCAGTCAAATAGACCAACAGTCCAATCAGGAGACAGTCAAATTGTCCAACAGTCTAATCAGGTGTCAGTCGAAATATATCAACAGTCCAATCTGCAGGCAGTAAAATAGTCCAACAGTCCAATCAGCAGGCAGTCAAATAGTCCAACCGTCCAATCAGGAGACAGTCAAATTGTCCAACAGTCTAATCAGGTGTCAGTCGAAATATATCAACAGTCCAATTTGCAGGCAGTAAAATAGTCCAACAGTCCAATCAGCAGGCAGTCAAATAGTCCAACCATCTAATCAGGAGGCAGTCGAATAGACCAACAGTCCAATCAGCTGGCAAAGAGAATAAGTGAAGTGCTTGTGATAGAACATATGATGCGTCTTCTGCACAGTGCCGTGAAACAGTATTTGTCCCCTTTCAAATGTTCTTGGTTTTGTCAATGGGACAAGGAAGCCACAGCAAGACAGTAATCCAAAACACACAGCACGTCTACATCAGGACAAATTCAAAGGTATGTATTACATGTTGGAATGATCTGGTCATTGACCTAAGTCAAGACCTAACCCTTGCTAAGTGTGGCAGGATTTGAAATGAACAGTTTTTGCTGAAAAACCTACAAGTGTCACTGAGATACAGTAGGAAGAGTGGGCCAAAACTCTTCCAAAGTGATTTGAGAGACTGATCAGCCATCACAATAGGAAGTGTTTGATTGCGGTCGTCCAACCAATTATTGAGTGTGTGGGCTAGTAAAATTCTGTTATATGCGTGGCATTTTTCATTAAATAAAATGAATTAAGTGTACAATTCTTGTTGTATTTGGTCACTCAAGTGCCCTCAATTTAATATTAGATTTTGGTTGAAGATCTGAAAACATTCAGCGTTTAGAATGCATTTCACAGCACTGCAGATGTCCGTACTACACTCCTGAGTTGGTTTTGGGGGTTGCATAGGTGTTCTTAGGATAGACGGACCACGGCCAGATCTATATTTTTGACCAATGGGATTTCTATCTGAACTTTCTCCTAGATAGCCTTTGCTGTTTATTTCTGGAAGTTTGAAAACATGTATGATGTCCAGCAAAATATAGATATGCAATTTATTGAAACCAAAACACACAAGACTTGGACACTTTACACCAAATGCTAATCAATAATCTTTTAATTTTTCTGCTCTGTTTTGCTTGTTCACAGCAACTCATTTCATAGAAATTGTTAGAGACGCTTGGTTTGATGTTGTGAGAAATGTCTAGTTCCGTAATTAAAAAGGCCAGTGGCAACTAGAGTTGTAAAGGCAGGAAGTACCTACGTTCAACAATAAAAGGTTAAATCAATGTGGAAGCATTCGAAAATAACATGCTTGTGGATTATTTAAAGAAAAAAGACATTGATAGAATAAATGTCATGCCCTTATGCTCTGTTTTGGTGGAGTAATCAATTAGATTCATGCTTATTTTGTATATTTTTTTCTTTAATGCTGAAATGTTCCAGTCACACATAATGCTGGGTCTTGTCCCTTTATCAGTGGCAGCGCCAAGTATTAGTACAAAATACCTATACATTATCAATTACAGCTCAGTAATTTGCCCATGAGATGATCACCAGAGTTCACCAAATAGGTCTGAGTTTTATCTTTGTGGTATCACCAATCACCACAACGTACCGACTGATAATGCCTCTCATACCTTGGGCTAGTGGGCAAGTGGCTGTGAGAGGCTGATGTCAGTATAGTACATGTGAATGAAAAAGGCCTATTTATCACTTTGTGTGTATAGATCTAATAAAGATTTGTAATTTGCCGGCACAGCTCCCCGGGCATAGATTACCGAGCCCTGTCAGCATCCAGACCCGGGATTAATCAGGGTGCTTTTCTATTAACTGGCCAGGGCCTTTGGGCCAGACGTGACTGAATGGCTGTCAGCCTGCCTCTGTTCCTGGGCCCCAGTGTCTCCGGCTTTTTAGGTTAGCTTTAGTTTGATCAAAGCAGCAAAGCCCTTTTGGTGATATGGTACCTGCGAAAACGTCTCCAGATATTTACAAAGTGTGTGTGTTTCAAGAGACTGGGGGAGGGGGTTTCAATCAATGACCTCAACACCCTTTTGTGAAGATCAATGAGAATCTCCTAGTCCTGGACTAGGCTTAAACGATGTCCGCAAAACTGGCTAAACTAAAACTTATCGACTTGTATCTTAATATTATTTAAATGTCTCTTGCAAGGTCATAAGAATGTGTATTTTCCACCTGGACTTGCCTTGAAACATTTTCAAATGGAAATTAGCCATTACCACATGTCTGTTTTGTGATTAGACCTACAGAAATCCTACCGGTCTATAATTAGGGCTGACACTGGCGCCGTTTGAACACAGGCCTCTGCCTATTTTGGGTGTCTGGCTGTTTCTGATAGGCATCAGGTCAGATGCAGCGCGCGGTGGTCTGGTCTGCCTGCTTCCCTCGACAGCAGAGCACATCTCCAAGTTATCTGATCGGTGGCGGGCACTTAAAAGTCTCATCAGGAGCCCCTGAAACCTTGGAATGACGTTAAAACAATACTGTGTAGAAAACATGCGGTCGAACTTGAGTTGATCGAACCCTGCCTTTGCATTTCTAGTCATTTGGATGGTGGGTCATTGCTGCGTTTGTTCAGGTGTGTCTTTTGTGCCAAGCTGAAGTTTTAAAGCGCCAACATCCAGGCACTTAAAATAGTTTAAGAATTAGGAGGTAGCTGAAAGGAAATTATTGTTTCTTAATAATCATTGAATGGTAATTGAAAATAGAAGACTCCCTGTTGACAGCTGAAGAGACATCATATAATCACATTGTTGTTGTCGTTTTAATGTGTTCATCGGACACTCAAAGGAATGTGGACTGCATGGCACATGTTCCAATGTAAGACTTCTCTTATCAGCTTAAAGTACTTGTGGTCTTTAATCGTGCTATACTAAGTTATTCATGGATCTATGTTACTATATTTAGAGTGTCAGGAAGTAGAACTGTTACTGCATCCTGTGCTATCTGACTCCTGCTGCTTGTTAACTGGATGGTACAACTGCTGTATCAGATGTCATCATAATGAAAGAACATTTGTTTCCGTAAAAAGATCTCTTTAAACGCAATGGCCTCAAAAAACAACAAATACACCTTCACTTGAGGCATTTTTACACTAGGAGAATGAAATGCTACGGAAAACAAGTGCTCTGTTTTTCATATGAATTGACAGGACGTTCCAGTTTCCTTTATTATGCATTGCCAGTTCAGCTGAGAGGGGGTTGTGTGTTGGAATCCAGGGATTTGAGAGAGGGTTGTGGGTTGGAATCTTGGGATTTGAGAGAGGGTTGTGGGTTGTAATCCAGGGATTTGAGAGAGGGTTGTGGGTTGGAATCTTGGGATTTGAGAGAGGGTTGTGGGTTGGAATCTGGGGATTTGAGAGAGGGTTGTGGGTTGGAATCCAGGGATTTGAGAGAGGGTTGTGGGTTGGAATCCAGGGATTTGAGAGAGGGTTGTGGGTTGGAATCCAGGGATTTGAGAGAGGGTTGTGGGTTGGAATCCAGGGATTTGTGTTTGCAGTAACTTGACTTGCCCCTTGTCAGTTTTTACCACTCAGACATTACCTTACATTAGGTAGCCTATGTTCATTATTTATCATTTTCTATTGGTTCTCCCTTTTTAATTTGAAGCTAATGGACCAAAGAGCCCTTTGGGAGCCAAATTAGTTGTTTCTTCTAGGCTCAGTGGACTTACTTGGAGTAAGTCTCCAGTGTTCCCCAGGACTTGACTGTGTTCACCAGGAGAGGAAAGTTCCTAGTTAAGATCTAAATGACCAGGTAAAGAGAATTTATTTAGGTCTTTATTTTTGTTTATTTAGGTCTTGATTATTTTGTACTTCTACACCATCTTATCAAGAGGAAGCCTCAACTGCTAAGTTGTGTTGGGGTTTTCAGTCACAAGACATCTAAAGTTCTGTGCTGCCTGGTTTTGACCAGAACAAAGTGCATCATGATTTAAGGTGGACATTATTCTTAGGCAGTATGCCTGTTAGGTTACCTTGCTTATTTATCATCTCTATTTATAGATAGTGTGAAAGCTAGCGTGAAACTTTGGTTACAGAAACTCAAACTGATATGAACAGATCATTGTGATTGGTCCAGAACAGCTGTGCTTAACATGTTCTCTCAGACACAATTCATCTCAGACTGTCGGATTTTGTCCTGGGAATGTCGCTTGTTTGTGCTTGGCGGTAGCTGTAGGCAGCACGTTGTCTTGTACTTAGGAAGAACATACCACTGAAGGACATTAGTTTGAGATGGTCTTGAAATGCAGTGCCGATGGCGTGCGTCTAATCCAGGGCCGTGTGTGCATCCAGTCGACAGCAGTGTTGGTACAGGCCTGAAGGGCACCAGGGTGCCGCTAATGTGTCATGCTCTGTGGTCTAACGGAGACAACTGATACATATTAGCTTTCAGCGACGTCAAGTCATCGTCCTCGCAGGGGAAGGACGGTGCAATACATTCCTCGTCCAGGACCGGGTGTGAGCGGGCGGTCTGGCACTGGGTCATAGGGCGGTCTGGCACGGGGTCATAGGGCGGTCTGGCACGGGGTCATAGGGAGGTCTCCAGACAGGAGCCGTTCCGGTGGAGGGAGTGGTTCAGGCAGCCCCCGTTGCGGTGCACGATGAGCACCGGGAAGTAGAGCGCGTCCTGGTAGTCCGGCGGGTTCTCCTCGCCGGTCGGCTGGCCCGACGGCGTCAGGCAGTGGGTACTCTCGGTGGGGCACGACGTCTCGTTCAGGCTGCCGCTGCTCCGCCACAGGCAACTGCGCCGCGAGCCGTACAGCCGCGACAGCGAGAAGCGGCTGGCGCTGAAGGGGATGCGCGGGCTCGTGCCGTTGCAGATGCTCAGGGCGCTGCGCGAGAAGATGGACGAGTTGCTGATGGTGCGGTGGCAGCGCTCGCAGTTCTGCCGGTAGCCGCCGTAGCCGCCGCACACAGAGTAGGTGTTGCCGCTGCCGCGCCCGCCCGACGACACCTGAGCCAGGTCCATGAGGACGGCCTCCGAGTAGCTGGGCACCAGCTGCTGGTTGGAGCGGATGTGCCACTCCAGCTCCGTGCTGTCCACGGTGTTGACGCGGGGGATGTGGCGGCAGTAGGGCCGCTCCTCGGAGGGCGTGGCCGGCACGTAGTCGAAGCCGAACAGCTTCTCCACGTGGTAGTGGACGTAGGCCGTGCGGTACTCCGTCAGCACGCGCAGCGGCCAGGAGAGGGTGAGCGCGGCGGCGGCCCAGAACGCCGGGTTGGACGCGTACCAGGGAAGATGGTCCGGGTCCGAGAAGGCAAGCATGTGCTCCTTGAAGTCTACATTCTTCAGGTGCATCCCCTCGCGGGCCTCCATGTAGTCGTCCAGGCCTTCGTTCTCAGTGAAGAAGCGGGCCCGCTGGGTCAGGTAGGAATTCTCCGACTCCACGTTGGCGAAGCTAAAGCACTTTGTGAACCTCAGCTTGGTGAGCGGGGAGCTGTCCAGGCCCCGCAGGCGCTTCGAGATGTCTTTCACGCCGCAGTCGCCGTAGTCGAACTCCGCCTCGGCCACGTGCGTGTTGACGCGCTCATGGTACACCTGCGTGGTGGTGTAGGCGTCGCCGTTGCGGTAGCGCGTCACCTGGCGGGTCCGCCTCACGTAGTGGTAGCTGATGGCCTTCCACCAGATGCAGGGCGTGGCCCGCTGCATGCGCACGATCCGCCCCCCGACGCTCTCCGGGTCCGCCCTGTGCTGCAGCTGGCCGCGGGCGTGGCGGTGCCAGCACTCCACCAGGTAGACGGCGTAGAGCGTGAGCAGGAAGGCCACGGGGATGTATATGTAGCCGTTGGAGCACGGGCTCTCGTGGTACATCATGGACTTGACCTTGTAGGCACTGTCGAACGAGAGGCGGGTGACCTTGGTGACGTGGCACCAGGCCATGGCCCCGACGCAGCCGTACAGCAGCAGGGACAGCAGCAGGCATTTCCAGTGGCTCTCCCTGCACAGGGACTTGGTGAGGGACTGCTTCAGGGGCCGCTGCTGCACAGAGGGAAGCGGAGAGAGAATATTAAAAGTTGTGGCGTGGCCCCACAATCGGATATCGCGGCCGTCGAAAGTGCCGAGCCGCTCCAAATAAACCAGTTTTAACATGGGTGGCTACACGTGACGTCGACCCGTCTAAACGCGACATCGTCTGACGCTTTTCTTTTTTGACAGATCACCACCAAATTGTTTCCCCAGTCATAATGAGGTTCAGATGGCAGCAGGTTGTTTTGGGGGAGTAAGATGCGCTCCTGAACCTCATTTTGATTGGGACTGCGAGGTTTGACTGGGATTGTTTTTTTAGCCATACATCTAATACACAATGGGTATGACGAATTTGTAGGTATTTTAAATAATTTATATTGTGGAAATAGGTATTTAGCAACAGTGAACTTGAACGAATTGGAGCCAAAAACAGCTACTCTTTGCGACAAATGAAATATTTAGAGAAATATCCAGAGTTCTAAGTGCTTAGACATATCTAATTAATGAGCAGGGAGTCGTTTGCTCATGTCTTTTCTTGTTATGATCAAACAGCTCACACACTTAATCTGAACTTTCACATGAGAAACCTTTTCACAATAATATTCTTGTTTTCTTTTCAGATGATAGAAATAATTTGTATGCACGCAGAATGGTCCAAAGTCCCATTACGGATTTTAAAAATATAGTTTGGGGTGTAGCAAAACAGTGAGCAGACAACTCCCTTTCATCTGTATGTTATATGTCATTTCAGCCAGGTCCTGGTATTATTTTGTATTTGCATACAACATGGTTAATAAAAAAGATCCCACCATGCCTTAGTACCTCACACGTATTGCGGGCAAATTCAGCGAATGGCGTAGTGTCCTATACAGTGATTTAGTCTTCGGATCACATTCTGCACATCTACATATCAGCATAATAAGCATTAAAGCTATCAACAAATCAGCTATATTTGCAACAAATATTTGATGTTAATAGTGTCTTTTAGCAGGTATCTACTTTCCAATTTCAAAAGTCAGAAATCCTGCAGCCATTTCCTCCAGGCGCCCAGAAGCTGGGTGTCTTTTCAACCCTGTGGCCCCAGTGCCTGCACACTGGGCAGAGACCCAGGACACTCAGGATGGATGGGTTATATTGCAGTTCATTCATTCATTTGCATGTCATTAGTCTCCAAGAAGGCAGAGATTGCTTGGCCCAGTTGTGTATGGTATAGGGAGCTTGGTGCATTGACATCTTGGCCAATATTGTTTGGTGATAATTTCGTATGTGAACAAATGAGTTGGGACAGTGGAGGAAAGGCCAGGACACTGTGGCCAGCTAAGAGGAGGCAGCAGGCTTTTGAGGATACTCTTACACTGCACCAGCTATCATAGAACATTTGGAGATTTAAATATACAGGTTTTACCAGGCTCCATTCCAGGTTTTTTAAAACACAGACTAAGAGAAGGAAAGGCACGTAAGGAGGTCCTGCTCATAACATGACAGAGCTGAGTGAATAATACATGTTCCTTCTCATTATGATGCCTCTACCTGGTCACATGACATGGCCCCTAGGCCCACATTAACCCAACACCCCACAGGGCAGAGGGCTTAGCATTGAACCCCCCATCAATTATCATCTGATATTCGACTTCAGTGTTTCCCAGCTAAAGTCCGGGATTTCCCTTGACAGCACACATTTTGTCGTAGTTACCGGACAAACGCCTCAGATTCAGGTTGTCAAACAAATGGCATTCCATGTAGCACCAGGCAAACCGCCTGGTTGAATCCGGTGAGATATTGGGATCCTGGAGAACACTGTCCCAACACGCATTGGCCGGGATCCGTGTTGGGTTTGCACAGTGTAAATTGCACATTTTCCTTGTGAATAAAACTTAATTTAAAAAAAACATTTTGTATTTATTCTAGTACTTGTGAATACCATACTAGCGTAGTCTCCCACAGACGTTTCACATTATGTTTCACAGCAGGCCTTCCCCTGTGTTCCACCTCTGAGCATCTCAAGGTGCCTGAGGCAAGACTTCTCATGGATTTGATGATCTATTCTGGTCTGATGTCTATCATGCATAGCAAAAATCAATACATTATATATTCTTCATGACCAGTTGCCTCAACAACGCTGAAACTGTCAATAGAATATTTGCGAGGGTTGTTTGGGGAAAAAACTGATCGCGAAAGGCAGTTGAAATGTAAATGGTCAAATCAGGGAAAACCAATGCGCTGGTCTGTTAATCATCAAGCAGCTGGATGTATACAATTCCATATATAATAAAATAGAGATGGAAAAATATATAATGCCCTTGTATTGTGAGTGATCTGAATGCCTATTTCATTAATATTATGAGAAAATGTTCAAAAATGCACCAAGACAGATTTGTCGCCTATTTATTCAGTTAAGCACGGCTGACAAAACCCTCCCTAATGAATTCTGTAGGAGCTGCAAACATCCATAACGTTGTCCTTCTCAGGTGGGCTGATGGTGAAGAGTGACGTTCAACAAATGGCATTGATAAAGCACAAAGTGATTAGAGTCGTTTGAAAAGTGAGAGAAGTATCCAACTTTCCACATTGATATTTTATCATTTTTCTGGGTTCATACTGAGGCCGAAAGGCTTTCAATCAAATTCAATCAATCAATCAAATGTATTTATAAATCCCTTTTTACATCAGCAGTTGTCACAAAGTGCTTTTACAGAACACCCGGCCTTAAACCCCAAGGAGCAAACAACAGTAGTGTTGAATTTCAACCTCTTACACAACCTCATACAACTTCTTACACAGTGTTTCCACTTGCAAATGACCCATTTGTATTGCTAAAATATGTTATAAAACCATTGTTTCGAGTAATGGCTAATTAGTGTCTTCTATCTAGTGCATTCGATTGAGTTCCTTTCAAGCTGACATCTCTTTTATACCCATTAGCTCTAGTATATTATATAAATCAAATGATTGTAGAAGGTCTAATGGATGAGATTCCACACTGGTGGTTTATAAATGTCCTTATTTGGACCAATATAGTGTAGAATAGGCTAAAACTAAAAAATTGACTCATCAATAGCTTAATACTTACATTTATTTGATAATAAATTGTAAGCTACATGTTTAATTCAGAAGCTCATAAAGTAAATTGCAAGGGATTACTCCCAAATGCTCAGTGACACATTATCAACTGATAAATTAAAGTCTTCTAAATCATCCAATCTCTGGTCATACACAGCAGATTAAAATATATGCAGACATGTAAAACATTTTATGCTATATTTGTATACCCTGATATGAACCTAATCAGAATGATACTAGAAAATCATTATTTTAAAAATGTGTAATTTAGCAGACACTCCTATCAAGAATGCCTTACAGGAGCATTTGATTAAGTGCCTTGCTCAAGGACAGATTTTTCACTTTGTTACCTCAATCCTGCCTGGTGGTTAGGTCTAATTGCAGAAAATAATAATTAAAATAGTTTACAAAATGTAGAATATTCAATACATTCACCGTTGAAAGGCTTCAGTAATCCCTTGCCTTGGCAGGAGTGAGGCAATAGCCTGCCATTATGATATCGCCTCAGACAGGGTTGTCAATCATTTTTAGTTCATGGGGATGTTTCACAGGGAGGCTACAACATGCGCACACTCACCTACACTCGCGCGTCTAAAACACAGGCGGTCAGACACACAACACATTCAATAATATGGTCAAAACAATTGGACTCGAATTGATCAAGTAAAACAATCAACAAATCACTGTATTCGAAATTTACAAAAGAAATATGTGCAGATGTACAGAAGGGCTGCATAATGCGTATATATGATATTTGAGTATCTCTATATCATATTATCGGTCAGGTTACAGGGGATTTATCTATAATATTACTATTAATCCCGATGACATGTGCACGATTCACCTAGTAGCGTTCGGAAAGCCGCGAGCGCAAAATTCAGGGTAGTCCATAAAAACTCTCACCTCCTCGCGGGAGCTCTCCGCGTCCTCCTCCGGAACCGTAGTGGTGCTGCTTTCACTGGCGGTCGCAGCCGATGCTGGGGACATGTTGATAATGGCAAAAACACAGGAGCATGGATCACTTTAGGAAAACCGAGGTCAAAATCACGGTGCAACATCAATTCGCCTGCAAGCCTATCATAGGCTTCATAATCCAAACCTATATAGCCTGAGGAAACCCCTACATCACGGTTAACAACCCGCCCGTTTCAAAGCAGCTTCTTCTCCCCCACAGCATCTTGGTGAGGTGCCGTCGCATGGCTACGGGCAGCCTATATCCAAAGCGAAATCTGTCCGCGGTACAAGCGGTATAGCAACGGACTCCGTTGCGCGTTGATGCGGGTGCTTTCAAAATGCTGCCAGGGAAATAAGAAACACATAATTCAGTCCCCGTCAATTTAAAATGGTCACGGCAGCTGCATATATTAGCTTCTGTTAAAGAAAACCAAGTGCACTACTTCAGCCTACTAGGCTAGGACAAAGACAAGTAGCATAGTCTGTAGACTGTAGGCTACACGTGCGCGCTCCCAGATGACACAGGCAGAATGTAAATAAGACCGCGCCTGGTGATGTGTGCGCGTTGTGATCGCAATTTTTCTCCAGGTGCTTGTTACAGACAGCGGTAGGCTATATGGCGCAAAGCAAGGTTCCCCTCCAATGCAATGCCTATTGCTTTCTTCAGGCAGGGGTACGTGACCTGTATTGGTTGGTTTATCCTCAATACGAGTCACTGTCACTGATAGGATGAAATACAACAGAAAGAAATAAACATACATTGAAAGATGGAAAGTAAAATGCACCTATTTCGAATTAAGCAGGTTGGTGTCCCACAACAATTCGCGTGTTGTTTTTTTCCAATTAGAACATAAATGGACCTTGATGGTTTGGACTGTCAAAACAGTTCTAAAGAATGTACAGAATGGTTATTTTCCAGGAAGTATTTTTAACACACATTTGAATAGCCTATAGATAAATCATAAAAGTTGGCATATTTAGAAAATGTTTTCACCCAGCACCCCTTAAATACTAAACATTATCAGTCGTTAGGTTGACACATACGCTGGACGAGAAAAACCTCCGTTAGGCAAGAAAATCCTGCGTTAACACATGGGAGAGAATAACTGCAGCATGCGGTTATCCTGTCTTTATGGCAGTACTTTGTGACGTAATTATTCAGCACGGTGTCTACCTGACATTGGGTTTAAATTATAAACATGACGTATGTTATTATCGACACACTGGATCTGACCATGCCTAGATTTGTTCTGAACATTAATTACACTAACCCAATTAATGACACTGCCCAAATATTCTAAATTGACTTTTGACAGCGAAGTAGGTGCACACAAAACGCTGCGAATCTCCCTGCATCTAGCCAGCTTTTGTGCATAATGACACTGTAACAGTAACTTAATGTAGGCTGTATTATATAATCACCTCACGTATCCCATTACACTATATACTCACCACCTATTGTATTTAATGGTATGTCAACTTTGTGTAGATTTTGTTTATTCTGTCCCCGTATTGGGTTTGGTACTAGCACACCATTACAGCATTCTGGGTATGTGTCCATGCAAGTAGCGAATAAAGTGTAGCTAAAATAATTAAATGGTGTGCTTATTATTAGGTGAGGTTTTAGAGACTAAACATAATGTTACGCCTGAGAATGCTTGATTTTCATCCACAATGAATGCACCATTACATTTTCTCCACAAAGTATGACGATATCAGTTAAGAGAAATATACAACTTGCATCAAAAATAGGGTACTCCTTGACCTTTGAAAAGGTATAGTGTTTCAGACGATTTATTAAAGTGGGCAAGGAATATTATTTCCTAGCTTCAAGGTATCTGTCCTAATGGCTGTCCTAGTGGCTGTCCTAACTTCAAGGTAGATGTCCTAGTGACTGTCCTAGCTTCAAGGTGGCTGTCCTAGTGGTTGTCCTAGCTTCAAGGTGGCTGTCCTAGTGGCTGTCCTAACTTCAAGGTAGATGTCCTAGTGACTGTCCTAGCTTCAAGGTGGCTGTCCTAGTGACTGTCCTAGCTTCAAGGTGACTGGCCTAGATTCAAGGCGGCTGTCCTAGTGGCTGTCCTAGCTTCAAGGTGACTGTCCTAGTGACAGTCCTAGCTTCAAGGTGGCTGTCCTAGTGACTGTCCTAGCTTCAAGGTGGCTGTCCTAGTGACAGTCCTAGCTTCAAGGTGGCTGTCCTAGTGACTGTCCTAGCTTCAAGGTGGCTGTCCTAGTGACTGTCCTAGCTTCAAGGTGTCTGTACAAATGGCTGTTCCAGGCAGGATTTCAAAAGCTTTGGGCCAGTAAACAAAAGGTTGCTGGTTTGATTCCATTAGCCACAGGGTAAAAACCTCAGTGGTTCTGCCCCTGAGAAAGACAGTTAACCCTAATTGCTCCCAGGTTGTTCCTGTAAAAATAATGTGTTCTTAGCAAACTTACCTGTTAAATCATGGTGACAATATCGGAAGCTGGTTGGGGTGCAAGGTTCAACCAGCAAGGTTCAATGTATTATTATTACCCTTCAACATAATGTGGATCCAATTGGACAGTACACTCCTAAATTAGAGGATTAAAGAAGCCACTCACTGGATGAGATTTGGTCCTCATTTTGGGTCTTTGGCTTCGGTACTTCCTCAGAGGACGTCACTAACTCCCAAAGCTGAAGAATATTCTATAACATGGTTATGTCCGCCCTCTGGTGGTATTAATGATATCAGGCTTAATTTAAAATGAGAAAGTGGTTTGTGGCCGAAGTCTGACTCGAATGGTGTGTCAATGTGGCAAATTTTAGTCTGAGTACATCCAAGGTTAAAGCATAGATGAAATACTATTTCATATAAATAAGCGTTTCCAATTGACCAAACTGATTTGTCGGCGTTAAGATAGTGCACCTAAATCAAGTGCACATCTTAGGAAGGCTTGGGGGTAAGACGTCATGCTTGTGAATATCCTAATTGCCACCCAGCAAAATTATTTTACATTTAGGCTTGAGTGTATTTGGATGTATTTTACACTTTGTTGAGGTGAACATTTGAGTATGATGCTTGTATGGATGTCATACCGAATATATGTTTCTGTAATATTCAACAATCCATTGAATTACAGCTCAAAACAAGTTTTAGTACAGCCTCTGATGTCTTTATGTTAGCCAATGCTACAAGCTGATACGACTGGCGAGTCGCGTGCTGTCAGCAGTCACTTATCAACCTAAAAATTAGAATGTCTAAATGTTATGCAGCGAAAACAACGACATGTCAAAATCTAAACTAATTAATCACATTGTATGTCCGTTATAATAAATCATATAGGTTTCACAAATATTAATTTCTCAGTTCAGTTACTCAAAGTATTTCTGGTAATAGGTTTCCCAAAAAAACTTTCATTTCACAAATATTAATTTCGATGGATTGAAGTTTTTGAACGTGACCATGGCAGTTGTCATAGCAACGAGACACCGCGAACGGTCTTTTTTGTCGACAAGTGATGACGTCCAACAAAATCATGTCGCATACGGGGTGACGGATAAAGCCCTTTGCGCCAAAAACGCGAATATGACCGTTTAGACACAAGTCACAAATATGCGATTTATATCAGATTCTGTAACACATGAATATGGTTAGATGGTGCATTTACATATCCAATCTAATTAGTGTTTTGTCTGATCAGACAGAAGGAAACAAAAAAATCAAGTCACTTAAAACGAGTGTAGCTGGTCTTCGTGGGCCTAGTTGTGTATATATAGACTATATAGGCTAAACATCTGACAGGAAATGTTCCTTCAAGAACACAAGATCTCTTCCATTTGTTTCTCACTTCCTTAAACTCTCCTATGTAAAACCCCAGAGGGACATTTCAATCAAACCGGAACATGTCAGAAAATATGCCTACATTATGTAAAACCACCAGAGGGGGGTACCTAACAACCATATACATATACAATCCTTTACTATGCTAGCATTGTAAACAAAGTTTGCGTTGATACTCTGGTTTGAAATGATCTAATCAATCACTAATTACTTTGTTTTGTCCACCAAATGACAATGATCAGAAAGTAAAATGCAGCCCAGAAACTGAACAGCATGTACTGCTACAGCTTTTCCTCCAGCTACTGCATAAGCAGTAACTGTGCATGCTGGATTAAGCCTGCAATGGTGGGTAAAATTTCAGTTTTTAATTTGAAACAAATAATTAAGTTACTGTAAACTAATTAAACAAAATAAATTACTAATGAGGGCAAATTATATATGTAGAAAGGACCCTATATTCAGGGGTTATACTGGGATTTGGGAAGTGGGGGAGCCAGTGGAAAACTGCTGACCAGTGGAAGTAGGGGAACTAATTTCCCCCTGGGTCTCATTTAGACCAAAAGTGCAGGGGCTCAGCTCCTGCTGGCTTCCCCCCAATTTAACCTTTGCCATGTAGCAAACAACAAATATTTTAGTTCATAACACACAACAGTTAGGTTTTGTAACTTAAAAAGACAAATAATAATGTCACTTAATTATTTTAAGTATTAAAATGTAAATACTTTCAGCTCAGTTCAGTTACTCAAAGTATTTCTGGTAATAGGTTTCCCAAAAAAACTGCGAGTTAGCTCAATGGATTCCTTTTTACAGTGTGGACAGTTATAGCTGTATAAAACGCAAACGTCATATTGCATAGGCTATTGCAACATTTGAATAGTGGTATTCCGATCGAGTTGAGGTCTGCACTCCCAGAAATGACTCCGTTGTGAATCGGCCTGATGTGATACCCTGCCTTAAAAATCAGACAGTGCACATAGGTAGTTACGTAGGTACTGTAAACTTACACCAGCGAGACGCCACGGGGTTGATGGGTGGTGGTAATGTAAGAGTTTACCACGCCTTTCGGGGATTCCCCATCTCCGCACAAAACAGTTCTTTTCACGTAAGCGCTTCCCGTATCGCGTTTCATTGCTCACATGCTTTCAACTATGCAGGCCGATCTCGGGTTGTAAGGGTTCCAGAGATATTTGGAAGCCTAAGGTTGGTGCAAAATCTCTGGAATGAAATGACAGTTTTTCTGCTAGGGAGGCGTTTATATAATTTATGCAGTGTTGACTGATTGCAAGATGACTTCACCTATTTTTATGTAGGGGAACTTGTTGTTTGTGGGGGGGAAAAATCGCCGGAACCGGTGGCATGAAATTAAGAATTTACCTTTGGTTTCACAAAGGAATAGTGATTTCCTACTCAAGTGTGATACTTTTTTCTTCGAGGTCTGCACTCTCCATTAAGTAACAGGTAGGCCTCTTAGCTTTTCAACCCGTCAAGCCTACCTGGAGTAAGTGCGGGTCACGGCCACCATGGCAAGTAGAGAAGATGCGAAGGGGAAAGTAGATTTGTTGGAGGATACACGTATGGACTCTGGGGTTGAATCCCTCCAAAATTCAATGAAAGATGACCCATTTATCAAAACGGTACGGGATTCGACTTCTGAACCACGTGAAAGCAGGGACAAAGTTTCAATCAACACAGAGGAACGGTTGGATTCTGCTTATGGCTCGTCGTCATTAACTGTTGAGAGTTTGAGTGAGATTATAGGGGACTGCGATATTTCGAAGTGTAAAGAAGATAACAGCCTAGAAAAAACGGAATTTACTGAACATGAAGAAAACCTTCTCACCACCATCAGTGAAGATGGAGACACGTATGTTAATTTGTGTTTTTTAATTAATAAATGTAATTTACCATACATGGCTATATTCTAAACAAGGCAAACGTTTAACTATGCAAAATCTGTGTCTTGGCGCATGCGTGAATGGGTAGTAACATCTGTTGCATTTGGGCCCCCCCATTTTTTGATATGTTAAAACCTGTTGGAAATTCTGAGAAAACCTTGACACATTTTTCAGTATAGAAGTTGTGCCAGTCATAGTGCGATCTCTCCGTGCTATGGCGTTTCACGACTAAAATACGTAGCAGGGGCTATTTTGAGTTTGCAGTTGGGTCATGATTGCTCAAACAACAAGATTATATTGCACAATATGGTGTCTGTTCGACCTTGTGAAAATCATTGCCAAACCCCCATAGGGACAATTGCAGATCCATCCCTGGCATATGACAAAATGTTATGGGTTTTGCTCTTTGGCTTCCCCAATAAAAGGTTTCACCTGGCAACAAAACAAGCGAAGTTTTCTTTGGGATGGTGATGTTTGATGGGTTGACTGGATTTTTGAGTGGGTCAACTATAATAACAACCATTTGTTGTTTTAATTTCTGTATTATTTGCCTTGTTAAGCCAGGACCACGTATGCCTTTTAGGCGTCCTGGGCAAGATTTGGGTGAGATTATTCATATACATATTATTCATTTTTAATTTACTTGCAAATCTAGATGCTTTTTAATATACATTTTCTGCAGTTGTATATATTTTTCCTTGGGATGAAAATAACATTTGATGCTACTATAGGTGTGTGTGTGTGTGTGTGTGTGTGAACATCGCTGTGTACCACGAAACGTGCAGTCGAACAATCCTCGTTAAGAAAGAATAACCAAATGAAAATGTTTTCTTCTGCTCAAAATTAAATCACAGGGATGACAATGCCGTTATCACCGAAAGCCTACCAGACGATAGGTTCGTAAAGGCCTGGGGAATGTTGGGTAATTTCAATTGAACTAGATGGGCATCTTAGTTTAGTTTTAGAGAAGACCTTGCGAGGAATAGATTTCCAAAACGTGTTTGCAACGGTTGTGTCCTCACATTTAGCACCGTGTTCCGTCTTCGGTCAGTTGCATCTAGAATGTCCCAGTCTATTCAGCGATGATAGGCTCCCCATTAACAAGGCGGTGAGATATTGCAAGCCAGTGCACAGCAAGCTACAGCTTTTAATTGCCTTTGACTGACAGATGGGCCTGGGCTGTGCCTCACACTGACTCAGTCTGCCTGGTGGCTGGTCTGTCTGTATTTAGCCCCTCCCCCTCAATAGCTGGCTGTGAAAGATGTCCTCTGTTCCGAAAACAGAGAAGGTAACTGCAAAGTCCTGTAAGGCTGGCAACACTTTGAGAGGTTAAATGAGACTGTTGTGAAATGCATGTCTAATGAACTGCTGCCATGGCGGTAAAGCTCAATTATATTGTCCATAACTGGGGTCTAGTGGCTAGGACAACCCCAAATCAAGCCAACTACCCAGTGTTGTTGTGGTCTCTAAGGCTAGGGAAATTGTCTGTAGCTTTGGCCTGCACATGGCAAAACAAATTCAGCTTTTTCTTTGCACGTTTCATGTTGACCATGTTCCTGGTCATCATGGCATGTGATATCCACTAAGAGTGTCAGTGTGATACTCTCCGACCTTTGAGTGCCGTCCCGGATTTCGCTGGGGATGGATCTCTGTGTGGAGCTTTGACTTAGAAAGCAGAAGTGTAAGATACAGCTGGGAAATTCCCCCGCAGACAAGGCAAGCCACATGTTCACATAGCATGCTACGTTCAACAATACATAGATGAGTGTCCACACATGCAGAGTTTTGTCTTATCAACATGTATTTTGGAATCTTGGTCGATGTTCAGTTGATTGCCATCAGTTGTTCAAATTTATAGTGAGTGTGAGTTGCCAGATCCAGTGATGGAGTGACATTTTTGTCTCCATGAACACATTCTACATCCTTCCCCTCTTTGGGACCGTGATGTGTGAAAGCAAAATCTTGAGTACTAATGTACTAGTTAGCTAACAGCAGAAAGATCCCAGAATGCATTAGCCTACGTCAGTTAAGCCATTTCATTTCCCCCATGGGATTTTTTTTCTACGCAACTGTCATTCAAACTAGGAAGTCCCAACAATGTGTATATAAAACAAACAAACAAAAAAGTTTCCGAAGATGTTGTCAAGAGGGGCAGCTCCAGTCTGCTTTTCAACACAGAGCTAATAACGAATTAGTGTTATTATTTGTCTTTGAGCTAAAGTTTAACCTAATCACTGTTTTCACACCAATCTATTGGCTTTGCAATGAGCGTATCCCAAATTAAACCATATTCCTTTATATAGTGTACTTCATTTGATAGGAGCCCTGGTTTAAAACTAGTGCACTGTGGGTTAGTGTGTGAACAATGTGTTCTGGAAAGCTGTGTCGTAGGTTAAATAAAGCCTGCGGTGGCGTTGTTCCATTTCCTGCATTTGGCTCTTTTGTCTGCTAGAAGTTCCCCTTCAGCCTTTGGGGTTGTATTTCTTGTTGTTGTTCTCCAGTTTGAATGTATGAATCAAATGTGACGACAGTATATATGGGGTGCAGTAAATTACATCATACCATGAATATGGGGTGCAGTAAACTACACCATACAGTGTACATGGGGCACAGTAAATTACAACATCCTGTGTATATGGGGTGCAGTAAATTACATCATACAGTGTTTATGGGGTGCAGTGAACTGTGTTTTTATGTGCGTGTGTGTGTATATATGTGCGTGTGTATGTGTATACAGTGGATATAAAGTCTACACACCCCTGTTAAAATGCCAGGTTCTTGTGATGTAAAAGAATAAGACAAATAAATCATGTCAGAACTTTTTCCATCTTTATTGTGGCCTATAACATGAACAATTCAATTGGAAAACAAACAAATCTTTGAGGAAAAAAATTAAATAAAAACTCACAATAACCTGGTTGCATAAGTGTGCACACCCTTAAACTAATGCTTTGTTGAAGCACCTTTTGATTGTATTACAACACTCAGTCTTTTTGGGTAGGAGTCTATTAGCATGGCACATCTTGACGTGGCAATATTTGCCCACTCTTTTTTGCAAAAGTGCTCCAAATCTGTCAGATTGCGTGGACATCTCGTCTTCAAGATCAGCCCACAGATGTTCAATTGGATTCAGGTCTAGGCTCTGGCTGGCTTCTGTTAAAGCCATGCTTTTGTGGATTTGGATGTGTGCTTTGGGTCGTTGTCGTGCTGAAAGGTGAACTTCCTCTTCAGCTTTCTAACGGACGCCTGAAGATTTTGTGCCAAATTTGGCTGGTATTTGGAACTGTTCATAATTCCCTCCACCCTGACTAAGGCCCCGGTTCCAGCTCAAGGAAAACAGCGCCAAAGCATGATGCCACCACCACTGTGAGTATGGTGTTCATTGGGTGATGTGCAGTGTTGTTTTGGCGCCAAACATACCTTTTGGAATTATGGCCAAAAAGTTCAACCTTGGTTTCATCAGATCATAACACATTTTCCCATGTGCTTTTGGGGTTTTTGCTAACTTCAGCCGGGCTTGGATGTTTTTCTTTGTAAGAAAAGGCTTCCATCTTGACACCCTACCCCATAGCCCATTCATATGAAGAATACAGGAGATTGTTGTCTCTTGTAGTACACAGCCAGTACTTGCCAACAATTCCTGCAGTTCCTTTAATGTTGCTGTAGGCCTGTTGGAAGCCTCCCTGACCAGTTTTCTTCTTGTCTTTTCATCAATTTTGAAGGGACGTCTAGTTGTTGGTAATGTCTTTGTTGTGCCATATTTTCTCCACTTGATGATGACTGTCTTCACTGTGTTCCATTGTATATCTAATGCTTTGGAAATTCCTTTGTACCCTTCTCTTGACTGATGTCTTTCAACAATGAGATCCCTCTGATGCTTTGGAAGCTCTCTGCGGACCATGGCTTTTGCTCTGAGATGCAACTAAAAAAATGTCAGCAAAATCCTATAAGAACAGCTGAACTTTATTTGTGATGGCACATTATTTCTATTTAACATGAGTTTGAATGTGATTGGTTAATTCTGAACAAACCCACATCCCCAGTTATAAGAGGGTGTGCACACTTATGCAACCAGGTATTGTAAGGTTTTAATTTAAAAAAAATCCCCCTCAAAGATTTCAGTTTGTTTTTCAATTGAATTGTTCTCATAGGTCACATTAAGAGTGGAAAAAGTTCTGACATTATTTATCTTGGTCTCATTCTTTTACAAAAAACTGGCATTTTAACAGGGGTGTGTAGACTTATTCACTGTATGCATATATATATACAGCCATGACCCATCTTCAATGCGCTTACTCAGGGAAGGAGGTTGTTGGCCAAGATCTCGCGATACATGGCCCCATCCATCCTCCCCTCAATACGGTGCAGTCGTCCTGTCCCCTTTGCAGAAAAGCATCCCCAAAGAATAATGTTTCCACCTCCATGCTTCACGGTTGGGATGGTGTTCTTGGGGTTGAGACCAAAAAGCAAAATGTTTGCCTCATCAGACCACATGATGGTCATTGGCAAACTTCAGAAGGGCCTGGACACGTGCTGGCTTAAGCAGGGGGACCTTGTGTGCACTGCAGGATTTTAATCCATGACGGCGTAGTGTGTTACTAATGGTTTTCTTTGAGACTGTGGTCCCAGCTCTCTTCAGGTCATTGACCATGTCCTGCCGTGTAGTTCTGGGCTGATCCCTCACCTTCCTCATGATCATTGATCCCCCACGAGGTGAGATCTTACATGGAGCCCCAGACTGAGGGAGATTTACCGTCATCTTGAACTTCTTCCATTTTCTAATAATTGTGCCAACAGTTGTTGCCTTCTCACCAAGCTGCTTGCCTATTGTCCTGTAGCCCATCCCAGCCTTGTGCAGGTCTACAATTTTATCCCTGATGTCCTTACACAGCTCTCTGGTCTTGGCTATTGTGGAGAGGTTGGAGTCTGTTTACAGGTCTGTGAGAGACGGAATTCTTACTGGTTGGTAGGTGATCAAATAATTATGTCGTGCAATATAATGCATACAATGTGATTTTCTGTATTTTTGTTTTAGATTCCGTCTCTCACAGTTGAAGTGTACCTATGATAAAAATTACTGACCTCTACATGCTTTGTAAGTAGGAAAAGCTGCAAAACCGGCAGTGTATCAAATACTTGTTCTCCCCACTGTACATACATTCAAAAGTGCTTGTCAAGTACTGCTTCAACAGAAGCTAAGGGAGATAAATACCTGCTCGAGCATAGTTAGAATGACATCCAGATATACCTGGAAACGCTGCACACCATAAATAGCTACGGGTGGTTGAGTAGGCCCCACATTTGCTTATTGGTTGTGAATGTTGCGCAATACTATCTATTTAAATAGATCCTGTAGATAGTCCTTGAACTACAGTTTGTTCTTCTCAGGATTCGGTAAAATGGGTTGAGATGAATGATGCTTTAGAAGATAATTATTTGAAAAGTGCATGGTGGAATCAAACATCCTCCTGACTGACTTGTCAATTTTTTTTGCATGAAAGTTCCAGTATTGCGCAACATACCACCAATGAGCAAATGCGGGTCCTGCTCAACCCCCCCGTAGCTATTTATGGTGTGCAGCGTTTCCAGGTATATCTGCATGTCATTCTCACCATGCTCGAGCAGGTATTTATCTCCATCATATGATAATTTATGTTTCCAGTCTCTTCCTGTCGCTCACTTTCCAGTTGAACGCAACGCAAGTGCCAGAAAACGAGAGAGAAAACGTTGCTACATCACTGTGGGACCAAAGCTGCCTTATCGCTAATGCTTTTAATTGTCTTTATTAAATATGTAATGTGAAATATTGTTTTGTCACTGTTGCCCTTTTAGGGTCCTGCATTTAGCGGTCATCCACGAAGATGAACACTTTGCCCGCCAGCTAATACAGCTGTTCCCCATAGAAGTCCTGGACATCCAGAACAACTTGTACCAGGTACATTCCTGCCTTTCCCCACTTTCTCAACACGGGCTGTTACTGGGGCTCTCAGACCGAATTAACTATCAACATACTTCCTCTTTGATTACAGTTGCCAAAGTATATGACGAATGAGGAGATAATGTTATTTTTGAAGCGTGTAATTCAAGAGAATTTGAATCCTTCCCCTTTCTCCAGTAGCACATCCTCTGGCAAAGACGCTTGTGTGTGTCGGTGGGTGGGTGTGGTTCCATGGTTATTTCATAAGGGCGCTTAAATGGAAATGGGGAAACCACCGTGCTTCCCATCGTTGTAAAGATAAGTGCATGAGAGAGGACGGGGGAATGTTGCAATGTAACACAGATCCAAGGAGTCTTCTCTGGAACCCTGGAGAGGCAGCGGAAGTTCGCTGGGAGTTTGAGGAATCCTGGCTGGTCAATGAGAAAGCGAGAGAACATTTCTGAGAGCAGTCATGACACAGAGTTCTGCACCGTGACTCACACTAACATAGGCCAGTTCTCACCGCGTTTACGAAAAGCCACGCCAGCTATGGTGGCCCCGGTTATTGTATTAGTCATCATATTCCCCATACACAGTTCAATCAGCAGTTCCACACTGACACGTCTTGGGCCTCTTCACATTTTTAGTCACTTGCCGATCCACGCTGGCTCGTCCTCTGACTCGCTACCCGGCCACGCGTTAGACTTGATCGATTCAATTATGCTCAGGATGACTCACGTTCTCCTACCTAGAGGCTAGTCACTGTACGTAAGAACAGCCCCCCCCCACCACCCCTCCCCACCGGGGTCCCAGACTAGGCTGAAATCACACACACACCCCCCGCCCACTCATCACGCCCCCCCCCCCCCCCCCCCCCCTTTATGTCACGTTTCTCTGGCGACGGAATAAATGGAACTCCTCTGCCTTGGTCTTCAGACGTCGTTGCACCTGGCCACCTACCTGAGCCTGGCGTCGGTGGTGCGGGCCCTGGTGGATGGGGGTGCCAGCCTGGGGCTGCAGGACCAGGAGGGGAACACGCCTCTCCACGTGGCCTGTGAGCAGGGCCGGGCGGAGTGTGCAGCTGAGATGACCCGGGATGTGTCTCCCAGCAAGCTGGCTCCGTTGCTGGAGACTCAGAACTGGAGAGGTGAGAAGGCCTGCCCCCCCCCCTCCCCCCCCCCTCCCAGGGGCCCCTAGTACCTGTGGGTGGAGGGGGGGAAGTTGGCTGGCTGTATGTTTGCACTTTTCTGTCAGGAAATGTACTGCTACGGTATGCTTTAAAGGGCCATCATTAGAAGCCAGCCATTGTAAGAAGCTGCAGACCGAATGGTCTTGAATGTTGCTCGCATGTTGCCTTCTTCTGCGTGTCAGCACGCCTAGCAGGTTTCTGTCTGGTCCTTCTATGTTGTTTGTCCACTGAACAGGGCCGGCTCTTGGCGCCTTGACCACGGCGTACTAGGCCCGTGAAAACGCCCATGTTGTGATGTGTCTCGATACAGTCGCATTTCCTGTTGACTCATTGGCTTCTGCAGTAAGCCGGCATCTGAGCAAGGAGGTTTTTGCTTGGTTTCCTATTGCAGCACTACTCTGTGCGAGACAAGACTGTGGTCTGAATGATTTGTTGTTTCTGTCATGCTGGTGTTTGATGTTCCCAGTTTGGTAAGCTTTCAACATGTGCTCTGTCTTCATGGTTGTAAACAATGGCATGTTTTGTTCCATACGCAGCTCGTGTAATGATTTGCCCCGCTACCTCATTTATGTTCTTTTTATTATGGCAATAACATATAGTCAAATTAATTGAATCTCTCAATCTGAATGTTTTCCTTTTTTCCAAGGTCTCACGTGTCTCCACTTAGCCACTGTGAACAGACAGCATCGTGTGATGAAGCTACTGATGAAGAAAGGTGCAGACCTAAACATCCAGGTTAGTCAGGTGATTCCCCTGGGGTTTATTTAATTTAGACTTCTAAAGTTCTGGTAACTGTCCCTGGTTTTCTGGAATTCCCTGTTGGGATATTCCTGAATACTCAAGGGAATTGGCACAAAATCTGGAATCTTCCAGCTTTTCTAAAAACCTGAATGTTTTGGGAGAGCTACCTGAATCTTTCCACCCATCCTCCAGTGCATCAACTTGCTATGAGTCAAATGGTGTATTATGCTGCCTGACATCATTACATAATTGACCTATCCTACCCCAAACATCATTACATAATTGACCATACCCTACCCCAAACATCATTACATAACTGACCTACCCAGACATCCTAACATAACTGACCTACCCAGACATCCTAACATAACTGACCTACACAGACATCATAACATAACTGACCTACCCTACCCCAAACATCATTACATAATTGACCATACCCTACCCCAAACATCATTACATAACTGACCTACCCAGACATCATAACATAACTGACCTACACAGACATCATAACATAACTGACCTACCCTACCCCAAACATCATTACATAACTGACCATACCCTACCCCAAACATCATTACATAACTGACCTACCCAGACATCATAACATAACTGACCTACCCTACCCCAAACATCATTACATAACTGACCTACCCAGACATCATGACATAACTGACCTACACTGACCCAGACATCATTACATAACTGACCTACCCTGACCCAGACATCATTACATAACTGACCTACCCTGACCCAGACATCATTACATAACTGACCTACCCTGACCCAGACATCATTACATAACTGACCTACCTTGACCCAGACATCATTACATAACTGACCTACCCTGACCCAGACATCATTACATAACTGACCTACCCTGACCCAGACATTGTTGCGCTCTAGCAGCTCATTGTGGAGGCTCTGAGTTCACTCACAGTAGGAGTCCAGAGAGTGAGTCCCTGAAGGAGTCGCTTGATAAGAACCAGAACATGTCGCATGTGATTCGGAAGGAGCTGTCTCCAGTCCGCTTGGAGTTGGTGCGGACAAGCAGGGCCAAGAATTGGATACCGCTGAATTTTGGGAGGAAAAAAACAAGCTTAACGTATTTTCTCCCCTCACCTATCCTTTCTCTGTCCCCCAGGAAGGTACAAGCGGTAAGACTGCTCTGCACCTGGCAGTGGAGCTCCATGACGTTGTGTCTGTGACACAGCTGCTGAGCAAGGGTGCCAACGTGGACGCAACCATGTATAACGGCTGCACACCTCTCCACCTGGCCGTGGGCCGGCAGGACATCGCCATCGCCGACCTGCTGTGCCAGTCAGGGGCTGACAAGATGCTGCGGAACATGGAGGGCGAAACGGCACTGGATCTAGCTGATGGCAAAGAAGATGTGAGTTCTGCAGAAAGGGACAGCCCCCCGATTCCCGTCCATATACACACACACACACACACATACACAGACACACACACACACACACACACGTTTGCAAATTCATATTTGTACTCCACTGAAAGCGCTTTCAGACTCTCTGTTTGAACATGCTTTCCAGTCCAAGTCTAGAAGCTGTAGGCTTCACCCTGGGAATGCTCAGTGTGGTTGAAAAGCAACGCAGACAAATATTCCTTAGTGTCCTCGAACGGTCCAGTGCTGCTGTAGAGTGGGTTTGAATCAGACCCACTGCTCTTTCAGCGAACACACTGTTCTCTGTTTCACTACTTTTTGGTCTAATAAAGTATATCATATTTCACAGTGCCTACAGAAGGTATTCAGATCCCTTTCTCTAAACTTTGTTTTATTTCATTTTAAGAACTCATTGAAAATGTCTGATTGGTTTAATTTGGTTTGAGGTGTTGTGTGTAGAGGAACTGAAGGCCTCAGAATACTTTCTCTGATCTACATAGACCCAAATGTTGCATTTTGTGTGTGCCTGGTGTTCTGTAAGTGGTCATTACTAGAAGACAAGCAAATGGAGAAACAGACGTGAGGCAGAGCTAGAGGTGTTTTTGTAAGTGACACAAAACATGTTTAACTTGTTTTGTTCTTATAGGATTTATCTGTGTGGCAAACCAGCTCTGTCTATTTTCATCTATGTTTCATCTATTTAATGTGACTTGTAGTCTGGTGCTGATGTACATACTATAGGTATTTTGAGAATGTCTGGCTGTCACTGGGAGAAAAATACTTTAGTCGGTTCAGTAGGAGAGAGAACTCACAGATTTATGCTTTTCTTTCAGATCCTTGCTCTGTTTCCCTTTGATGACATCCAGATCCAAGGCAGGTCAGTGGTACGCGTTCCATTCTGAATCTGGACTGGACTGTGTGGACCACCTGAATATATTATTTACCTCTTGAACATACGACGTCTGAACAGGGAGCATTGTCAGAATACTGTACCTTTACTTTGTTTGTGTTTGTAATTGTGTGACAGTGTGGCTGTGATTTTCTTTTCTCATTTTCATACATTTTTTGTCATTGGGTGTAGTAATCATGACTGTAGCGTGTGGGTTGAATTCTATCATGAGTTTGGAGTTGGTCTTTGGAGGTAGTCGTGTATTGATGTCAATTACATATTGGTTAAGTACTTGAGTTGAAGATTACATGATTAAGTCCTTTTTTTTTTTTTTTTTAAATCAAAGAGGTACATAGACTGTTTCTTTTTTCAAATGCTAAGAGTAGTAAATCTTTATTCTACCTTCATTTAGTATTGAAAAGAGATTAATGAGAGGAAAATGTTCAAATAAAATTACAAATTTATCTGTGAAAATATGGGAAATCTACCTCGAACATAAATATATTCACAGGTTATTGTGAAAAATTTGACGTATTCTGAAAAAAGATGTCACCAGATGGCAAAAGAATTAAGGTTGATTTCAGCCCCCAGATTGACATTTGACAGCTTTATGAAATGCAAATCTCTACTTATGAAGAGATGTTTTTTTATGTATTAAATTATCAATTTAATTTCTTGCTTTCAAGTCTCAGTTTATGCTTTTAAAACACTGCCTTGCTGTATGCTTTATTAGAACAGACTCATCATAACAGCTGTATTTAGAACACAGTAATATTTAACCCTCCTGGTTTTGTCTTATCTCTGAAGAATCAGCTTTGAACTTTAGTGAACTGAATCACACTTTTAGATGTTCGGCTTCTAACAGTTTCAAACTCTTTTTGTAATAAAAGGAATACAATCAGTACTGTTGTTTTTTTGCTGGTCACTCAAACATCTGTGGACAGTTTATGTATGTGTCTCTATTTGTAAATGTACATAAAATGTCGGAGCAGGCTGACAAAAAGCATGACACCAGTGATGATATCTTGAATCAAGGTGCACTGGAGAGGCAACAACAAGACAACCCCCAAAAAGGGAATGCTTTTGCAGGTGGTGGCCATAGACAATTGCTTGCATATCCATACTTGCCATTGAAAGGTTTGCTGTGTCTCCCAGTACAGTCTCAAGAACCTGGAGAGATACCGGGAGACGAGCTGTTACACGAGGAGAGCAGGACGGCCGTAAAAAGACATCAAACCAGTAGTAGTACTGGTATCTGCTTTTTTGTGCGAGGAGGAGCACTGCCAGAGCTATATAAAATGACCTCCAGCGGGTTACTGCTGTTTCATGTTTCTAACCAAACCGTCAGAAACCGACATGAGGGTGGCATCGGGGCCTGACATCCTCTAGTGGGACCTGTGCTCACAGCCCAGCACCGTGCAGCTCGATTGGCATTCGCCAGAGAGTCCCAGAATTTGCAGGTCAGCCATTAGCAACCCTGTTCTGATCACAAATGAGAGCAGGTTCACACGGAGCACATGTGACGGACCTGAAAGAGTCTGGAGACGCCGTGGTGAACGTTGTGCTCCCTGCAACATCATCCAGCATGACCGGTTTGGCTGTGGGTCAGTGATGTACTGGGGACGCATGTCCTTGAAGGGTCATAAAGACCTCCACGTGCTAGCCAACGGTACCCTGACTGCTGTTAGGTACCAGGATGAAATCCTCAGACCTTACGCTGGTGCAGTGGGCCCTGGGTTCCTCCTGGTGCAGGACAGTGTCAGGTGGCTAGAGTGCATAGGCAGTTCCTGGATGACGAAGGCATCGATGCCACTGACTGGTCGTCTCGTCAGGAGCATGCCTGTGATTTCCATTGTTTACTTTGACTTTCAGTGTGAGTTTGAATCCAGCCCTCAATTTGTCTGTGATTTTGGTGTCCACTGAACATTGTAACATCACTTTGTTCTCAACAAATTACACAATGTAGAGTAAAGTTTTGAATCTTTAATATATTTCGTTCAGCGAGACCCGATGTGTGATTTATGTGTTCCCTTTGTTTTTTTGAGCAGTGTAATTTCCTGGTACAGCATTTGAGCCCATTTAGACAAGTTGCTCTCTCTTAAGGTCAGGTATTTGGGACTGTTGCACAACAATGACATTGCAATCCACCTTCAACAGCCTTATTCTCATTTCTAGAGGGATTAAAGGTCAACTGGGTGTTTTGTGGTTGTGGCAAAATAATTGGTGGGAGAACATTTAAATATATTAATCCACGTTGATAGGGCTGATCTAGCAGGCTATTGTTCATTCTGCATGAACAGAAAATCCATCCAGTACTTCTTTTTAAACATTGTAGGATGCTCACTCAAAGAGACAAAACCTCCTTGAGGACTACAAACACCCTTATTTCTCAGTTAACTGTCAGCTGCTTTTAGCAAAGTATATCTATTGTTTTTGCTTGATTTGTTCCTGATAACCCCCATTTAGTACAGTGAGTCTGGAAATTCCTCATAGCCAATTCCCTGGTCAGTTTTCCACTCTCGCACAGGCAGCCCATAATGAACATTCTGGCAAAGTCAAGACTGGTGAATAAAAAAGACTTTCAAAGAGGTGATTCATTTATTTTCTTTGTTCATCAGAGGAGTTTTTGTTCTATTTTGGCATGTGTCCTTACACATTTATATGCAACCGTTCAAATTTTGGGGTCACTTGTGTCCTTGTTTTCAAAAGAAAAGCACATTTCCTATACATTAAAATAGCATAAAATTGATCTGACATGTAGACATTGTTAATGTTGGAAATTACTATTGTAGCCGGAAATTGCAGAGTTATAATGAAATATGTACATGGTGTACAGAGGCCTATTATCAGCAAAAATCAGTTCTGCGTTCCAATGGCATGATGTGTTCGCTAATCCAACTTCGTCGTTTAAATAATTTATCATTAAAAACCCTTTTTGCAATTATGTTAGCACAACTTAAAACTGCCGATTAAAAAAGCAATAAAACAGGCCTTCCTTGGACTAGTTGAGTATCTGGAGCATCAGCAACTGTAGGTTCAATTACAGGCACAAAATGACCAGAAACAAATAGCTTCCTTCTGAAACTCATCAGCCTATTCTTGTTCTTAGAAATTATGGCTGTTTCATGTAAGACATTGAAGATCTTGTACAACAATGTGAAGAGCATACTGGCTCTTTACTGAATCAGAAGAAGAGTGGGAGGCCCGGTGTACAACTGAACCAGAAGGCAAATACATGAGTGTCTAGTTTGATGAACAGATGCCTGACAGGTCCTCAACTGGCAGCTTTATTAAATAGTACCCGCAAAACACCAGTCTCAACATCAACAGTGAAGAAGCGACTCTGGGATTCTAGCTTTCTAGACAGAGTTGCAAGGAAAAAGCCATATGTCAGACTGGCCAATGAAAAGAAAAGATTAAGATGGGCAAAAGAACTGATACTGGACAGAAGAAAAAAGTATTATGGACAGACTAATCTAAGTTTGAGACGTTCAGACAACAAAGAAGAACATTTGTGAGACACAGACCAAATAAAGAAATGCTGTAGGAGTGCTTGACGCATCTGTCAAGCATGGTGGAGGCAATGTGCTGGTCTGGGGGTCCTTTGGTGGCGATGATGTGGGAGATTTGTGCAGGGTAAAAGGGATCTTGAAGAAGGAAGGCTATCTCTCCATATTGCGATGTCATGCCATTCCCTGTGGACAGCACTTGATTGGAGACAATTTTGTCCTACAACAGGACAATGACCCAAAGCAGAGCTCCAAATTATTTAGGGAAGAAGCAGTCAGCTGGTATTCTGTCTATAATGGAGTACCCATCAAGCCAATCCAATTTGTGGGAGGTGCTTCAGGAAGCTTGGGGTGAAATTTCTTCAGATTACCTCAACAGATTGACAACTAGAATGCCAAAGGCTTGCAAGGCTGTAATTGCTGCAAATGGAGGATTCTTTGACAAAAGCAAAGTTTCAAGGACACAATTTTAATAAAAAAATCATTATTTCAAACCTTGTCGATTGCTATATTTCCTATTCATTTTGCTATATTCCTTATTCAACCCATTTCATGTATGTTTTCATGGAAAACAAGGACATTTCTATGTGACCCCAGACTTTTGAACATTGGTGTCTATTTATGAATTTAATAGTAAAAAACAAGCAGTTTCTTTTTCCGGATAATTGGGGAGCCATTGAGTTGATTATGCGAACAATATATGCTGAACACTACTGAACCATCATACTTGTATTTGTTCCAACAGAGGGGGGGAGTTATAGTGGGAGTGTTCATGGAGCAATGTCTGACTTACAGCCTGAATCATGATATGCCTGAACATGCTGTATTTTGCTTGGAGAATGTCTTTGTTTTGGACACCAATGCTTGACATAATTGTCAAGTTAACCGCGTGTTGCCTGGCGTCCTTGTATTTAGGTAAATACACCTTACGCGTTCATTTATAATTGACCCTCTTCACTCAAATTTGAACTGCTGTCCTCAATTATTTACATGCAGCCATTCACCATTTGCTGTACTATATTCCAAGTATTCCTCCAGACCTACAGGTGGCAGTGTTAAGAAAGGATTGCAACCTTAGATCATGTTCTGAATCCGGCTTCCCATTTTCCACCAAAGGGGGGGTCTTCCTTGAAGTGAACACAGGCATTTGATAAGTTGTGAAGCCACAGGGTGAGGAAACAGCCTACCCGTAAGAAAATTTCATTTTAATAATAAGGATTTTAACACTTCCTTAATTTGACTCGGTACATGCTGCTTTTCAGCAAGTGTTATGAGTTGTTAGTCGTGTTCGCTAAGCCGGGTTTCGGACCAGAATTAGGGTTAGCGGGAGGAAAATGCCATCTTTTTCATGGAGGTAAGAACACACTGTGCTGATACTGTTACCTGTTATTTTCTATTCAGATTGCATTAATTTTAAACCAAAGTAATTCAGAATGATTCAGCACAACTAGTTGTCAATGGAAACGTGTCCTTTTAAACCGATGTCTAATGCATCAGATGGTATGTTTGTTTTTAAAATATTGCACATAGGCGCAGCTAATTACTCTGATGCAGTTTGCATTGGTCACTGACTAACTTGCTTAGGGTGTCTTGAAATGTAGATAACGTGTATCGTCGGTGAAATCCACATCATAGTTATTCTGGTATGAATTCAGCTCGCTATGTGTTAGGAAACAAAGATGTTAATCTTACCTGTTTTTGTCTACCATTATTGGCCGTTTATCATTGTTGACCGTTATGCCAACAGGTTAGCCAGTTAGCCAATGTCCTAAATGCAGAAATTAAATGACGTAACTAGCCGTAGCCAAATGAATGACACGTCGCAAGGCCAAGACATTATGTACACGTTTCATGTTTAGAGCCCAAGTGTACAATTTGTGGTTGTTTTGAATTGGTGGTTATTCATGTACAGAATTTGCAGTGAGAAAGAATACTATATGGTGAGTTCCTGTTAGGTTAATTAAAACACATATAGACCCAAAGCTTATGAGTCAAAGCCAACATCGGGCTATAGACTCAAGACAACTGTGATGATGCTTATTTCGCCGTCCGCTTCAATTGGAATATCTAAGTTGCCTAGAAAATGGGCATTTCACTCCATACTCTCATTGACATGTGGTCACATGCACGCGTGTCGACCTATAGCGTGAAAGAAAAACGTTCACCTGTCTGTTGCGTTCAAGCTCCCGAAGCAGTCAGTTTTCCTTCGAAGTGGATGTGTATACATCGATATGTGTTTATTTAGTTGCAGTGTGTACATAGTGTTTTCAGTCGTCCTCAAAAGCTCGTGTTATTTTGGCCTAGTCCGTGTGTTATTTAAAGAACAAAGGTGTGTCTCTAATGAAGTCCAGCGAAAGCATCCTGGAAGAAACCTCCATCACACATTCTAGTTTACGTGGTTGTCTCACGTTTTTGTATAATATAAGGTTATTCCAAACTTTCCATTCTTAAACATAGCAACTTTAAGACTCCACAGTTAAAGGGTAGGGTAGCTATGGAATAATACAAATAATTGATCAGAACGAAATATACAATTTATTAATACCCAAAGCGCTTATAAAAGCAATACATGCCTCTTCGCAATTGTTGAACATTCATAACGGCTACCGCAGCGGGACAACTGGCCGAATAAGTAGCCTTTTTTAATTATGCGCCCATTTTCCTGTTCTTCGCCCCCCTGACGTGAATGGCTCCGGCCTGCAGGTCCGTCGGTAGCAGTGCAGAGAGGACTGCATTCTTTAATTTAATGAGCTGGCTACTCTTCCTGTCGCCGTGGCTTGGCAGGTTGGCCCAGGCCTGCACTAGAGGCCCACACAAAGAGCCTCTGTCTGCGCCGGAGCCTGCAAGGCGGGCAGAGAGGTAGGCAGGCTTCTGGGGGATGAGGAGGTAAAGGCCCTCTCTCCCTCCACGTGAATGCTGTGCAATGGCAGCCAGGAAGGGAACAGACCTTTTGGACGGGTGGATCAGGTTCCCCCCCCACCCAAAGACGGCTAACAAACAGGAGATGGATGAGTAATGTCTGATGAAACATGCTAGTGTAGAGAGGTGGTCATGATCCTTTCCCGGGGGATCAGTTGTTTTCATGAATTAGTCGACGTATATTCTGTAGGTAGCACACATGAATCCGCTTATATACCAGCCATTGACAACGCCATTGTGACAACTTCTGGGAGTCACCAAAAACAGTGGTGTGAAGGATCAGTGAACACGACCGGTGAAAAGGGGTTGTGCCACCTGTACTATTACACATGGAACACAAGTCCTGCCCGAATACAGGCTGTACTATTACACATGGAACACAAGTCCTGCCCGAATACAGGCTGTACTATTACACATGGAACACAAGTCCTGCCCGAATACAGGCTGTACTAAAGTATACTGGAATAACATTTTCAGTGTCTTGTCAAAGGTGGAATGTCTGTGTATTTAAAACTGTCACGGCTGGCAGATTTTCAGTAGTTCGGACTGATTGACTGTTCTACTTACTCAGCCTTACATGACTAACCTGCCATGTCTTCGGGTCCCGTGGTTGCCATGGTGCTGTGAGGTTGCTTGGTCGGGCAGCTGTCTATTCTGTAAATATTTGATATTAGAATTGATTAAGTGCAGGTTGCCTTTCTGTGTTTCCTGCCTGTAAGTTTTATGGCGAATCAGCTCTTCCAATTTGGCTGGCCAGCAAGGTTTGTTCTGAAAAGCTCACACCACCCTATGTACCTGGTGGCTCGCCATCACTTAACCTCTGAGGGACTAATACATGACGAGATGACAGCGATAACGTAGCATTAATTATGTTGATAACTCACCATTAAGTGGGACTTCAACAGCAAACCTCATCTCGTACTAACCCTAGTCAACAGACAAGGAGGACTTCTAGTGAGGAGGTGGGGATGCTCAGATACACCTTTAGCGGGCGGCGCATTGAAATCTGTTATAGCAAAGGAGTGTGATTTCTGCTAACGTGTTGGTCTGTCTGAAGGCTCTGGCCCGGCCTGGCGCTGATCCTCCTCCCGTCTACGCTGGCGACGGATGGCGAGTCGCTGCGGCTTCACGACGTTTGGCTGTTCCGATTCTTCCTCAACGTGCTTGGCTACGCCACCATAATCATTCCTGGCTACTTCCTCATTGGCTACTTCAAGAAGATCAACTACCTCGAAACAGGTGTGGATGACCTGCAGATGGGTGATTACGCAGATAATTCCCACAAACGCTCTGACAGGCTCCCTGACACACACACACACACACACACACAAACAAGCTCCCTGACTGAGACACACACACACACACACACACAGAGCACACCTTCCTCTGGGACTACATCTCTCTGCTAGGACTTTGGCTGTCCTTCAAGTTGCTTTAACATGACCGCTGTTCGGTGGCCACTGTGAAGGCTTGTAATGTCTCCCTGTGTTCTCCCTTCCACGGCAGGTCGAGGCATCTGCTATCCTGTCATAAAGGCCTGCGTGTTCGGAAGTGAATCGAAGACGGGCCTCTTGGACGATGCGTCGGTTGCTCCGAAAAACGACGCTGACTCCGGGTCATCGGCCAGGCAAGCCTGCAAACTACTGTTCTGTGCTGCCGGACTTCAGGTAAAACACTTTTATTTCAAGTTAAAAGGGCTTTGTGAATAAAGGGTGCTGGATTTGACTGGGGCACTTTCATCGTATACCAATGCTGCCTGGACATATGGGACAGAACACCCCTGGTGTTGCACAGGGACAGAACACCCCTGGTGTTGCACAGGGACAGAACACCCCTGGTGTTGCACAGGGACAGAACACCCCTGGTGTTGCACAGGGACAGAACACCCCTGGTGTTGCACAGGGACAGAACACCCCTGGTGTTGCACAGGGACAGAACACCCCTGGTGTTGCACAGGGACAGAACACCCCTGGTGTTGCACAGGGACAGAACACCCCTGGTGTTGCACAGGGACAGAACGACAGGGTTTTCCACTGGCTCTTGACAACTAGGCTACCAGCTCAGCAGCAGCTGACAATAAAGCTCTGTGTCTTTAAACAGATGCGGCCACATTTCACCTTTTCACACCTCATGCTGTTCAGTTTCCTCACCCATGCAATCGTGTTGCCGGCAGGCTTCCTATCTGACTTGGGGGGTCCTGCAGGAGAGGGTGATGACGCGGTCGTACGGGGCCTCCACCCCTGAGGAGGAGGGCGAGCGTTTCAAAGACTCCCAGTTCCTGGTGTTCATGAATCGCATCCTGGCCCTGACCGTCTCCGGCGTGTGGTGTCTCCTGTTCAAGCAGCCCCGACACGGCGCTCCCATGTACAAGTACTCGTTCGCCTCTCTCTCCAACGTCCTCAGCAGCTGGTGCCAGTACGAGGCCCTGAAGTACATCAGCTTCCCCACCCAGGTGCTGGCCAAGGCCTCCAAGGTCATCCCCGTTATGCTCATGGGCAAGATCGTGTCGCACAAGAGCTACGAGTACTGGGAGTACCTGACGGCGGCCCTCATCTCCCTGGGCGTCAGCATGTTCCTGTTGACCAGCACGGCCGGGAGACACCCGTCCACGGTCACCACGTTCAGTGGCGTGGTCATCCTGGCCGGCTACGTCGTCTTCGACAGCTTCACGTCCAACTGGCAGGACAACCTGTTCAAGTACAAGATGTCGTCCGTGCAGATGATGTTTGGCGTGAACCTCTTCTCCTGCCTCTTCACCGTGGGCTCTCTGCTGGAGCAGGGCGCCTTCTTCGACTCGCTGGCCTTCATGACGCGCCACACGGAGTTCGCCTTCCACGCCGTGCTGCTGTCCGTGTGCTCGGCGTGCGGCCAGCTCTTCATCTTCTACACCATCGCTCAGTTCGGTGCCGCCGTCTTCACCATCATCATGACACTGCGGCAGGCCATCGCCATCCTGCTCTCCTGCTTCCTGTACGGCCACGCCGTCACCATGGTGGGGGGCTTTGGCGTGGGCGTGGTCTTCCTCGCCCTCTTCCTGCGTGTCTACGCCCGCAGCCGGATGAAGGCGGGACGCAGGACGCCGCAGCCAACGGTGCAGAAGGTCTAGCGGGGGTGGGAAGTGGGAAAATGAACTGCGAGCCGCATTTTCAGTGGCGCGTCTTCTCGTCTGTCTGTCCTGTTTTGCGTTTTATTTCGTGGGTTTCTACTTTGTATAGGTAGAGTGCAGAAAGGGATGTGAGTGACTTCAGGGGTGTTTGACACGAACCGAGGTGGGAGGGATTTTACTAAACAATTCGTCAGTTACGGGTGATTTAATGTCCCACCCCAAAATTACACAGCCGCCCCAAATGCATGCGACATTGGCATGCGGGAACATTAGCAGCAATTTTCTGCCCTCGTTATGTGCTTCTGGAGCCGCAGTCAGAGGGCAGCTGTCGGCCATTATTCTCTCCTCCATAGAGCCCCCAGTCACTGGTGAGGCAACATTGTGAACGTGTCCATTTTGAGAGGCTGAAAAAGGCTCTATAAAATGTACTTTTGTACGGTGAGCAGGTCCGAAGGGAGGTCTTACGAAGGACTATCTTGTGGAAGCTGTGTCCATTGTCCTTTAAATTTGTCTTTAATAGCTGTCTTTCTGGACGGGGCCTCAGAAGAGTGAAGTGTGATGGTTTTCACTGAATTCTGCTTGAGAATTCTTCATTCTGTATGTTAGTTTGGTGTTAAGACAGAGGTATCGTTGGGGGCCTCAGTTTTGGGCTGTGTTTTGATTTAAACCTGTATGCTCCGACCTCAAATTTATGCTCTAAAAATACAGTCGACGTGAATGCTGATACATTCCAAAACACACAGATCAGAACAACACCCCAAGGTCAAAACGCCGCCGCCGCCCCCCCCCCGAGATGATAATAGCTAGTGGGTTAACATTGTGTGTCTTGTGGCTTACAAGAATTGTTAGTGATTGTGACCCAACAGAAGAAATACTCATCCTGCATCCACACAGCCTCAAAAGCAGAAACACAATGGTCACCATGCCTTTGTCAAAACATTAATGTGTGGTGGTTACTCATTTTTCATTGTATATTTTATGTGCAAATGTGAATGGAAAAGTTTATATACACTCTATAGTTAGGTCTACCCATGCAATTAAATAAGTATTTAAGATGGCTATCGTATTTTTTTGAACTAACACATCAACGGTATGTGATGCAAAATAAGGTTTACTGTCAAATGCCTGGAATGGTTGTGACCACCCAAAATGACGTTTGATATATACAAATTGCGGTACAGGTCATGTGGTTAGTGTGCAGCCAGTATCTGGTTGTTTGTTAGAACCCCAGAGGTGGGGAGTAAACAAAATAGTTGTCTGTCGTTGAACAAGGCACCGCCCTTTACTGCTTTAGGTTCACTTTCAATAATGTTTGATTTCTGGGCTGGACCCTGTTTTCTGAGGTCTCAGTGGGAGTGGAGAAAAACAAACAACACACTTCTATTTTACATAGTCACACTTGTAAAAGGTGACACTTTTACTTGTGTAAAACAAGACTAACGCAAGCACCCACTCTGTGACCTTTTGTCTTTGAGTTCACTTCCTGGCAATTGATTGAGCAATCTTGAAAAATTTAAACATTCTTGTGACGATTTGTTCTGCTGACTTTACTGGTGTAAGAAATCGGCGGTTACGTATAGTGGTCAGTTAATGTAGAACGCCTGTCATATCGAGGGAGAAGTTAGCTCAAGTTTATTGGAAAATTGCAGCACAGATGTCATTCGGTAAAGTTCCATTATCTTCTCACTGTAATGTTAGTTTCCAGCCAACCTATGCATTAAGGGCATTTCTACATTGCAAAGATCAGGTTTCCAAGACAGTAACCCCCATGCCAAATGGTCAATGTGAACATTCCTGTGGTTATCAGAGTGCAACTTAGAGAGAGATAATCTAAACAGAGAGGTTTCTGTTGTTCTCATTATCTAGGCACATTCACTTCCCATGAAACGTACATTCACATTGTAATTGTTAATGCTCCGATTCTACACTGGTGATAATCCATACATCATATTTTGGAGTAGGACTAGGAGTGGCTTTGGTTTCACATTATACATTTTAAGATGTATTCAAATTAGGGAACTCAAATGGTAAAAAAAGAAAGTCCATAAATCACAGTTTTAGTCAAATTTGTCCCTACACAAATTATATTCCTTTTAAAAAAACCTGGCCATTTGTAAAACACAACATTATCTTGTTAAATGTTTAACTGTAGACAACGCCAAATTTTCTGTAACACTAACTAGGACCACACCGATGTCAGGAGGAAAAATAACACCACATGAGATTGTCAAACATTGTTATGAAAACACCAACCCTCTTTACTGTTCAGATACCTTCTGTACACACAGACCTACATGGGCCTGCACAGACACTTTCACACCCATGTTGTTTTTCTCACATACACGCAGAATGAAAATAAGCCTTGGTTTATCCTTTTTTCTTTTTCCTGTGCCATCCAAATGTCTACATAACCCTTTTTTACCCAGGTATGTCTTATGTTTACATAAGCGTGGAACTTTGTTTTCGGTGTCTGTTGTCTTAAAGGGGAAAGACGTTCGGCACTCTCTTTATCCGTCCTAGACATGTCAAGCAATGTGTTGTAGGCTTGGTCATCATGGGATGTCATTTTTGTGATGGGTCAAAGGATTTTTTTATCACCTTCAACATTGCCTGGGAGAGTAAACTGGGGGAGAAAGCAATGCCAGCCTTTAAACATTGTTGAGGGATCTTTCTTCTTCAGTTAACTGGAACTTATATACCAATGGTTCGATTCCGACTTGACAATTTTACTCAAAATGTCGACAAGCTGGGGGTAAAAAAAAGTCACAGGAGCATAATCACATGCAGTCGGTGTTCCTTGTAGCGGAGTCCTACATTTTTCTATGGGGGGGGGGTGGCCTATTGGTGTCCGCTCTGTAATACTAATGTTTGAATGGATGGTGATGATGATGATGTCGGTGATGGTTGCCCTCGTAATGGATTGGATGGGCTGTGATGTTTCTGGACAAGCACTCTGGAGGTCTGACAAGGACAATGCAATGTATCTGCTACTTTCTGTTACTTCTCATTATAGTGTTTCATCTATTAGGCTGTATTGACAATAAAAACATTTCATTAATTTAAACACATGAATATAAACACTTATTTATTGTTATTGTGTGTGTGTGTGTGTGTGTGTGTGTGTGTGGGGGGGGGGGGGTAGGAGATATCTCTTTGGGCATGATGTTGGAATCAGGGTTATGTTTACCTTTAGGCATCACATTAGGTTTGGGGTTAGGTTTTTGAGGTTAGATTTAGGGATGGGAAAAATTGATCTCTTGGTTTCATCTCCCCACAAGGATAGAAAAATATTGATGTCCATTGGCTTGTTTTACAAAATGTCACCATCTAAATTTGTGTGCCTCTCCACTAACGCAAAGTGCTCCATTCATTCTGAAGTTCAGTGCTGCCAAAGTCAGCCAGCCCCCTATATGAGCTGGGGAACGGAGACAAGGGCTCAACATTCAACCCCCGGCCAACCTTTCCACTGTCGGGGGAAGTCTGACAGTCACTCCTGGGTTTCACTGTGAGTGTTTGGAAAGGTTTAACTGATGATTACTGTAGTGGTGGAGCTGAACAGATGTGTTACAGTTTTTTCCAACAGCTTACACACGTTTTCAAAAGAACGTCACCTTTTTTCAAAACTCTACACACAATTCCCAAAACTGCGCAGAAAATGCCTCACATCTCCTTCAAAATGTAACACCGCATTCAAAATGCCATAAACGCGTGTCAGAATGAAGCATTTGCATCAAATGGCAAACACTTCTCTCATAGTAGTACATTTTTGGATATACCATGTAAACACTGTTGTTCTGAATCTAAAGCTCTTTGGTCTTTCATAGGCTTACATTTACATTTCAATACAATGTTCTACAGTGAAAGTAATCTTCTGCAAGGGTTGACAAGTACACTGTAAACACCAATGCAATGTAGAGACAGGAAATATTTATGAGGCCAAACATTACTGTTGTATACAGTAGCATACAACAAAACCATAAACATATATAAACCAAAAGTATATTCTACTTCATACAGTAAAGAACAGAATTGTGTATGTGGGGTCCTGGGGGGGCAGTCCAGGAATTGGGAGGGTGGGGGGGTGGGGGGGCTAGTCACCAGTGCTAAGCTATGCTTCATCTCTTCTCCGGGCTGGGTCTGGCCACAATACTTAATCCACATCACAAGATACTTCCCTCGATGTTTGCCAAGAGAAAACATCTCCTAGCATGGCGTATCCAACCTTGGACAGAGGCATCCTCTATGTCCCCACATGCCTCCTCCATTGCCTGGAGAAGTGGCATGCGGGCAGAGGGTTGGCGATCATACACTTTCCAGGGCCAGGCTGAGAAGAATTCCTCTATGGGCTTTAGAAAAGGTGAATATGGGGGTAGGTACAAAACTACTAATTGTGGATGGGTGACAAACCAGTTTTGGACCAGAACAGCCCAGGGAAAACGAACATTGTCCCATATAACCACAAATCTAGCAGGCTCCTGATCTGGATCAGGGACAAGCATTGTGTAAATTGCATCCAGAAAAGTGAGCATATGGCCGGTGTTGTACAGACCCAGTGTGGCGTTGTAATGGAGGACCCCGTTTTGAGTGATGGCAGCACACAGTTATATTACCCCCACGCTGTCCAGGGACATTGGTAACTGCCCTCGGTCCTATTACATTTATTCCCCGGCGCCTGGTTTTGGTGAGGTTGAAGCCAACCTCATCCACATAAACACATTCATGGCGAATTACATGGGCATCCATCTCCAGTACTCTGTAACAGACAACAGGATATACAGATGCGTGAATATGGTGTGTCTCAGTCCAGCCTCTCACGATCAACAAGTGTCGCCCTAATCTCATCAGAGAAGGCTCTCCTTCCTCATACTCCTCTTCTTCCAACTCTTCATCTTTGAATTTGCCCTCATTCTTGTCCCCCGCCTCTCCCTCCTCTTCCTCTCTGTCCATTGTTGGCATCCATTGTTCAAAACAGGTCATCTGACCTTTGACATATTTATAGGCCTATACTACAGCAAAGCAGTGATTGGTTAGTGATCAGTTAAGCAATTAGTGTTTGCCCATGTGAGGAGTGTTTGTGACCTGGTGAATAAGTGTAGCATTTTGATTGGTTGTGTTTGGAAAAGGAAAGCAAGACACTTCCTGTTAGATCTTTGTGTTTTAGGTAGAGAATTGTGTGTAGTGTTTTGAAAAAAAGTTTTTTTTGCAATTGAAAACCGAGTCAAAGGCTGAGAAATAGCTTATGGTTTTGGAGATTTTGTGTCTAGTTTTGCAATTTGAGTGAGAGGTTTCAAAAATCGTGTGACATGAAAAGATTTTGTGTGTAAGCAGTTGGAAAGAACTTTAATGCTATGTGTAATGTTTCACGTCATCCCGCGCCGCCCACTTGTTTAAGTTATTAGTTGGTAGGTAGAGATTTTTCTTTTTTATAGTTCTGGATTTTGAGGGATGCAGGTTTTTTGGCATTTACTTATGTATAATGTGCGTCCGTGGACTGTTTTGAAGGAAGTGTACTGTCTGAAGTTTGGTCCATTGCTAAACTAGCGTTAAATCTGACTGTAAACTGTTCCTGTAGACGTCCAACAACTGTCACTGATTTATTACTGGGCTCATTTACATGAAATGTTAGTCATGACTGAATTTGACTGTGGACAAATGAAGTGCCTCTTTGACAAACCCACAGACTATCCCTTAAGGTTCAACAAATGAGTGGGAACCACAGGTGTCATGTGCAAGAAATTACAACAGAGATATCAAGACAGCGCCGGCTCTTGTGAGGCTCAAACTGGGCTCGTCACAGTGTCCTTTACATATTTTAACTTGGATTTACCGTAAACTTATTCAGCTTCGATTTACTGTGAAGTAATTGTGACACATTCTTAATACCACTGGCACATTCTTTCCACGCCCTTCACAAACAGTGACTGTCTTTTTGTTGCCCCCCCGGGTGACATTTGCTTAATCAGATGTTGATGTCGAATCTCTATAAACTGTCTAGGGAGAAATACAGTACTCTAGTGGCATCACTATACATGTCACCACGCGGGTGTGAAGATTGCAACCACAAATCTGTAAAAAGAAGAGAGTTTGTTACATGTCTTCTACCTGAAATAAGATGTTTCTTCAACCTGAAAGTAGTCAGTGGGCCAAATTTGTTTCACAGTCAAACCAATTTCATGTAACACCAAACCACGTAGTGGTGGCTTATGTTAACTGATGTGTTGTTGTAATGGTTGTCTAAAGAAAATGATGGGTTAATCATTGGTTAAAGTTTATTTTGGTCCATAGGCTTCTTTTCAAGTTGTGTAAACATCTAGGGACGGTTTTGCAGGCACAGATTAAGCCTAGTCGAGGATTCCAGTCGCAATAAAATGTTTCCCATCTCTGTCTAATACTGTATTCAGATTTTTTATCACACCAATTAAATGGGTCTCTGAATTATAGTGTAGTCTTTTTTTAAATGAAGCCTAAATAATTATTCAGAAAATGTAAATCATGCTTTTTACTTTTCGATACAGGTACAATCCAGTCCTACGACAGATTTGTTCATTTCCATAATCGGTAAAAACATGAACGCTTAAAATGCAAATCTATCCTTTACCTAAGTAGACATCTGTTATAATCATGTTGAACCTAAATCATGTGATTTAAAAGAATTTACCCTGACTTTTTTCAAACACCTGATTATATGGAAAAGTCTAACCACAGATCATATCTTTCTAGGTCATTGCTTTGAGCGGAAATAGAGATTCTCAGGGTTTGGTAACCAGACTGTTCTACTACCATTACCATTGTGGTAAAAGTAGAAAAACCTATATTCTGCATTTATTAAAACCTATGTTATGCATTTGCTAAGACGGGGCATTCTGTAGTTGCTACCAGCAGCCAATTAGTTAGGTATTCAGACCCCTTCGCTTCGCCCACATTTTGTGTTATAGACATACTAATCTATTGCATTTATTTGTTCAATATACACACACAATACCTCATAATTACTTTTTTTAAATATGTGCAAATTTGTTGAAAATAAAAACAATTAAATATCTCATGTACCTAAGAATTTAGATCCTTTACTCTGCACTTTGTAGAAGCGCCATTTGTTGTGATCACAGCTTCCAGTCTTTGAGGATGTTGCTATCTCGATTTGGGCAGTTTCTCCCAAATCTTTCTTGCGGATCCTCTCAAACTCTGATCGGTTTAGGGAGTGTCTGTTAACTGTTTTCTTCAGGTCTCCCCACAGATGTTCAATTGGGTTCAAGTCTTTGACTGGGCCAGTCAAGGACACTCACAAAGCCACTCCAGCATCAAAAATGTGTGCTTTGGGTTGTTGTGCTGAAAGATTAACCTTCTCCCCATTTTGAGCTCCTGTGTACTCTGGACCTTTGTATTTTGTTTCATTCAGCTTTCCCTCAATCCTGACCCAAATCTTCCAGTCCCTGCCGCTGAGAAGCGTCCCCACAGCATGATGCTGGCACCACCTTGCTTCACTGTAGGGATAGTATTAGCTAGGTGATGAGTGGCTCCTGTTTTCACCAGACTAATAGTTTGACACTAACATAAAGGCCTCATTAATAAAGGGCTGTAGAGATGTCTATTCTGGTATGTTCTCCCATCTCTGCAGACAAACTGTTAGTGTAGCAAATGGGTTCTTGGTCAACACCTTGACCAAGGCCTTTCTAGGCACATAGCTGGCTCAAAGGGACTTATATACACACAAGAGAGCATAAAATGGTAGATGGACATGTATTGCATAATTTTCCATGTTTGAATTTACACTTGCATATTTAAGACCTACCATGCAGGATTGAGGGCATCAATCACAGCACTCCACAGAAACAGTTCCGTCAAAATGGTCTTAGCACTAGCAAACGTCTGGGTGGGAGCTTGATTGAAAATGTGTACACTACCCTGGAAGGTGGCTTTTGATCTGCAAGTTATAAGGCTTCACAAAATAATCTGTCTTTGAGAAGATCATAATATAAGCCCTCAGAAGTCTTGTTGATTGTAACAACGATAGGGAGCCCATTGCACTCCTGGGAACTTTTAATGCTTTAGCAATTTTTATATACTTGTAACCATCCACAGTTCTAACTTGGTCAAGAGATTTCCTTGGACTTCATGGCTGAGTCTTTGCTGAATACACTAGCAAGTTTAGTGCTTTACTGTATTGAGTACAGTATGTACATAGATTGAAAGGGTGTGGAGACACTATGTTGTATTAAAAACACCAAATAAAATGTCAGTATACAGATTACTTTGCTCTCCATTTAAAACCAACAAGGCCTAGATCAGTCAATTCATTTAGAACCAAATTGGAATGGAGCCAAGTTATACACCTCTTGGTACAACACATTGCACAGCCATTCAGTGTTTAACTGCTAGCTAATGGTGCTGACTCAATGACTAGCAGGCTTCTGAAAAATAGCTCATAGGTCCGTAAAAATAGGTACTTCATTGCTTTTCCTGCAAAACAATGGAAACATGACTTCCTCGGCCAATGATAAGCTCAGCCTTGGAATCATTTCCAGAGCAGAACCACCTACTGGTTGATAACTTCATGTCCTCTTTAATTTAGACATTGCCCTGCATATGTTGGGCCAACAGGTAAAAACGTACAAAGTAGTCCAGACAGCAAATTAGAACGTTCAAGGTATTACATCTTTAATTTCTTCAGAACAGAGACAATACAGACAGTTCTGGACTCAGGCAGAGGAAATCTTGCAGTCCACTCTCCATGCAGCGTGCAAGTTGTTGCACATAAGAACCTGCTTTATCCTAACCCCTTGTGTCTAATGGAATGTTCAGTGTTCACACACACACACACACACACACCTACCAGTCCAATATTTAAAACTCAGTGCAACAGGGTAATGATCTGTTGGATTCCCCCCTCCCCCCTCAGATGAGTCAGCGCACCGTGAACTATTATAACATACACCTTGCACAACAGGAAAAAAAAAAATAATCAACCTTTTCTAGAATTTACACTGAAGGCTCAAGATCCAAGCAACACTGTGCAACGGCACAATGTTATACCATAAAAGAACACTGACCAGATTTCCCGTCTTAAAAGGGAAAATGACCTGATGTTCAGTTGGGGGAGGAAAAACAAAAAGCGAGGCTATGTAAGGGGCAGACTTTATGGCATTTAATCCACTTCCTCCATGCGTGATGCGTCTTCGTCTCCCTCTAGAGGTGGAATCTCATCCGGGGTCGGTGCAGAAGTAGGCTCTTCAGGAATCACTTCGTCATCATCAATTCCTGGAAGGAAAGAGGGAAAAGGACAGCAGTTGAACATTAACTACAACCAACTGATCGAATAACGCCTGGTTCTTGAGCACATGTCGGGCGCATCCTTACCTAGGCCGAGCTTGATCATCCGGTAGATGCGGTTGGAGTGAGTCTGTGGGTCATCCAAGCTGAAGCCGGAGGAGAGCAGCGCCGTCTCAAAGAGCAAAATGACGAGGTCCTTGACAGCCTTGTCGTTCTTGTCCAGGTCGGCCTTCTGCCTCAGGGTCTCCACAATGGGGTGGTCTGGGTTGATCTCCAGGTGCTTCTTGGCCATCATGTAGCCCATGGTGGAGTTGTCCCTCAGGGCCTGGGCCTTCATGATCCTCTCCATGTTGGCCGTCCAGCCGTACGTGCTGGTCACGATGCAACAGGGGGACGACACCAGGCGGTTTGACACTGTCACCTGGGCGGGGAAACAAGCTATTAGTATCCATGGCAACAGGATTTGGGGCAGGGAAAAACCTGCACAGCCCATGCAGGAACCTATGCAAATTAGTTTTGAGAGCCGGACAAAATCAGAGGTTTTACGATCTCGTGCAGGAAGTTCGTTAGATTTCACTCCGAAAACACACCATCCAAAAATGTCAGAATACTCGAGCCTGAAAGAGGGCCGGTTGTCAATGTTAGAGATGTTATCATCAAGCAGTCAACACCACTAAACATCCTGCATTAAAATTCACTTGTGACCTGCCTCCCGGCAACGCCACATTGACACCGTCCGGAGACTGACTGAGGCACATTTGGGCATTCTCATTCGGTTAACGGCAAAGCCGAGACACTATCACCACACACCACTAGGCGACAAGACTCACCAGGATCAGAGTTATGACCAACTAGGGCACCTGTTTACAACCAGAAGTAAAAATGTCAAGCGCTGATGCCACTTGCTCTCAGAGCAAACACCAGAAAGGGACAATTGACAGTTGAAAGCAGGCAGAAGGCTTGAGTCTAGTAATTCACCTTCTCCACTTTCTTGTCTAGGATCTCCTTCATGAGCTTGCAAAGGTTCTCAAACTTCGTCTTGTCTTCCTCCATTTTCTTCTTCTCCTCCTCATCCTCTGGCAGCTCCAGACCCTCCTTGGTCACAGAGACCAGAGACTTGCCCTCAAACTCCTTCAGCTGTTGGACGCAGTACTCGTCAATGGGCTCTGTCATGTAGAGCACCTCGAAGCCACGCTTGCGCACACGCTCCACAAAGGCAGAGTTGGCCACCTGGTCCTTGCTCTCGCCTAAAAGAAAAGACGTAAAGTTTCCTTTCTGGACAGACTGAGGGGCCAATCACCACCGGTCAGTGATGAGGTGGTTAGATGTGTGGTGTCACGCGAGCTCCACAGTGACTGTGTGGACTCACCAGTGATGTAGTAGATCGACTTCTGGTTGTCCTTCATGCGGGTGAGGTACTCTGTGAGGGAGGTCAGCTCGTCTCCAGACTGAGAGCTGTGGTAGCGCAGCAGTTCTGAGAGCTTCTTGCGGTTCTGGGAGTCCTCGTGGATTCCAAGCTGAGGAGAAACAGTGAGCGTCAACTTTGTGGACAATCAGAACGAGCTACCCGTTTAACTATTGTCAAGGGAACTGACCACTCATTAAGTGCTCTCGAAGCCTTTCTAAATATCTGCAATGGCTCTTTGGAAATACAAAAATGTAAGTGGTTTGAAGCTTCACAATGACTAATGCTATTGAGTATGAGGAACAAGACCTTGGGCAATCTAAGTCGCTAGACAAATCTAAAGTCTAAAAGTAAATCTACTCTATTCATCAGGAAAACCTTTGTTTAATCCATGCTCGTGTCCTGCAGAACCATGCGACAGCAATTGCAGAAAGGACAAATTTGATTACCATTTTACATTTCACTCGGATTCTCTTCAAGTATCCAAGGACAATGTTTTACCTTGAGGTTCTTGGAGAAGCCCTCATAGAACTTCTTGTAGTTCTCTTTGTCCTCGGCCAGCTCCCCAAACAGTTCCATACACTTCTTGACGATGTTCTTGCGGATCACCTTCAGAATCTTGCTCTGTTGGAGCATCTCGCGGGAGATGTTCAGGGGGAGGTCCTCAGAGTCTACCACACCACGCACAAAGTCTGTAGAGGAGACAATGTTATTTACAGTTTTGTATGAAAGAATCAAGTGTGTAAAGCAAAATGAAGCTACAAAAATTAGCAGCCTGACAGACTCATTAAGCGCTTGCCGTCTGTTCATCTTAGACATCCAGTTGAGACACGGCCTTTGTATTCATTGGCACTTAACATGTACCGGAGACAGTGGCAGCCATCTTGGCTCCAGACATGGCGATTAAATCAGCTTGTCCCACTTACTCAGGTACTCCGGGATGAGCTCCTCGCAGCTGTCCATGATGAAGACCCGCCTGACGTACAGCTTGATGTTGTTCTTTTTCTTCTTGTTCTCAAAGAGGTCAAAGGGCGCGCGGCGAGGGATGAAGAGCAGGGCACGGAACTCCAGCTGACCCTCCACTGAGAAGTGCTGCAGACAGACGGGAAGGGGAACAGTGTTACTGAACGCCACGGCACTCCAGTCCAGTCACCCGGCTCTCGTCACACATTCTGCAGTGTCCTCAACATACAAGACAATCGAGTTTGGGCCGAGCTTCAGTCACTCCCGGCCTCCATCTGAAACTCACTGCCTAAACAGGCGTCAGACATTTGAGGTATACCTTGACAGCCAGGTGGTCCTCCCAGTCGTTGGTCAGGCTCTTGTAGAACTCCCCATACTCCTCAATTGTGATGTCGTCTGGGTTACGGGTCCAGATGGGCTTGGTCTTGTTCAGCTCCTCCTGGTCGATGTACTTCTCCTTGATCTTCTTGGTTTTTTTCTTGTCCTTGTCTTTGGAGTCCTCCTCGTCATCAGAGCCAACATCCTCAATCTTGGGCTTGTCCTCTGCCTCCTCTTTTTCCTTTTCCTCCTTCTCCACTTTCTCCTCCTCTGCCTCATCGTCACTGATCTCCTTTTCCCGCTCCTTCTCAACCTGCGCAGAAACAAAAGGACCAATTAGTGCATTGTTTCTATACAATTCCATGTTCTCTTCAGTCAAGTACACTGATTCTAGTCACCAGGCAAAAAAAGGTTCCCACAAATCTAATACTCACAAAGAGGGTGATGGGATATCCAATGAACTGAGAGTGTTTCTTAACAACCTCCTTGACCCGCTTCTCCTCACAGTACTCAGTCTGGTCCTCCTTCAGGTGCAGAACCACCTTGGTTCCACGCAACATGGGCTCACCTAGAAATTATACCAGCCATTATACATCCAATAGGACACCATTCTGTGGAAACATAGGGCCGGGATTTGCCAGCGGCCTTAAGACTATTGATTCAATACTATTGTATTGCAAGTTGATTTTCCAAATCATTGTTCCACATTTACCAAGTGTGACATTGGGTTTTTCCAGTTAGAAGGGCAGCAAACATTCTTCCAACTTCAAAAATGCACAGACTATGAAGGAAATGCTGCAGTTTTGGTTCAGGAAAATATAAAATAAATAGCGCAACAACACAGCCATGTTTTGGTGATACAGTATTGACATCAGGTAATAACTACTCTACATACTAAATTACACAATTGATATTCCACAAAACACTCAACCCCTTATTATGGTCAACTGACCCAACTTGTGGCCTGACAAAATACCTCACTCCCTGCTACACTGTCTTTTACGCACATCTCACCTGTGAATGTCCCAGAGCTGGCAGGGCAACTTTAGATTCGTCACGATTGTAACTGTATCTTCATATGAAGTTTGTCCTTCACATTCTTTCACACTGAGAAATACAGGGCTATTTATTGCCGCGGTGGACTCTGCTTCACAGCGCTACATGGCTTGTGCCTGTGGCATACTGCTCAGCCACAAACTGACGGACAGTCCGATCAGCGAATGTGCGTTAAGGCGGGACTCCCAAGCCTCCAATGGCTGTGGATATGCAACCAAACAGCAGCCAGTGTCAGACGCAGACAACTGATGCAAAGAGACTGCGCTGTTGGCCGGACTCCCTAGACCTAGACTATACATTTAACAGCTTTTAAGGTTCCAGAATTCAGGAAATGGCATTTACAGGAGTACAAAAACACTCTGGCATCATCCGCTGCCGGGCACTGGAAACATACCATTGTCGACCTTGACGGTGAAAGAACCTCCCGCGGAGGACTCCCAGATGTACTGCTCGTCATCGTTGTGCTTGGTGACGACTGTAACCCTCTCGGCCACAAGGTAGGCGGAGTAGAAACCCACGCCAAACTGTCCAATCATGGATATGTCCGCTCCAGCCTGGTTGAACAAGTGTTCATGCACATTTGACCGTTATTACCATTGCAGTATTTTAACACAGATTAGTCAATAGCGCAGTTATAGACGTACCTGCAGGGCTTCCATGAAGGCCTTGGTGCCAGACTTTGCAATGGTTCCTAGGTTGTTGATTAGATCAGCTTTGGTCATGCCAATTCCTGTGTCGATTAGGGTCAGGGTCCGGTCCTGCAAATTGGGGATGATGTCGATCTTCAGATCCTTGCCGTTGTCCAGCTTTGTGGGGTCCGTCAGACTTTCGTAGCGGATTTTGTCCAAAGCCTGAAGTGTTGAACAAAGCAGATGTCAACATTATTGTGGCAACCCAAAAGTGGTGATGTTTTGCACATTCAAGGGGGCCTCCCGACAACTTACATCAGAGGCATTGGAGATCAACTCCCTAAGGAAGATCTCCTTGTTGGAGTAGAAGGTGTTAATGATCAGGGACATTAGCTGAGCGATCTCTGCCTGGAAGGCAAAGGTCTCTGCCTCCTCCTCTTGGCGCATTTCTTCAGGCATCTGGGGACAAAAGTCATTTCATATTATCATCAAAACTTCACCCAATTAGTGTGCAAAATTAAATATGGAAACTGTTTTATGTAAGAACTATTTGCAACAGGGTGTTAATTGCCTACAGTTTATATGGAAATGTTTGAATTTACATCTGTGGGCTAATGCTGCAGGGTGAAATATCATAGCATTGTAAAAGCATTGACATATTTAGAATCTGTCAATAAATATGTAAATTAATACAACTTCATATTGACTTCGATCAAGTGTCCTCTGCGATCAGTCCTATTTCCTCGTGATAAACACTAACTCCCGGATGTTAAGGAAACATCGAACAACATGGCGACATTGAGACAATGGACGACGCCAGCACGTGTTTTTACGAATTTGGTTCAAGGATTTGTCGAACTCTATAAATAATCCTGTAAATTGACTCAGAGACTGTTCACTGAAAAAACATTCACATTTGGTCATTGAGTATTTGATTTGATTGAAAGCAACGGCCATTCCGCAATGCTAGAAACCACGAGGAAGTGGCTAGTTAGCTACCGTAGTTAGCTGCATCTAGCATACGGTCTCGCAGCGTCATGCTGCCGTTAGCCGGAATATAAAATCAAATGTGACGGATTGTAACGTGAGGGGTCCCCGGGTGGAATTGTTTCCCCATTTTACGGTTTCAGAATCTGCACTGCACAACCAACTGAATATAGACGCAGTCCACTAATTACAATGACACTTCACGGTTAAGCGTCCGAATATGCAGGTCAGGTGCACGATGCTAACTACATTAGCAGCAGCTAGGCGGACAACGACCGTTTGAGTATGTAGGTAGCAATCGTATTTTGCCGACAAGAACGTCGGCTACCTAGGAAACCCAATAGTTGACTAGGTACACACTTAAAACACCATGTTGCACGGACACTAACCAGCTCGGTTACATAAGTACAGTCGCATAATTCGAAATAGTTTCAGAATGAGATTCGACTTACATCGGGTAAATTGCTAACGTTAGCACAAAGCGATAATGAATGAATCTTGTTAAAAATTGAAACAAAATATAAATGTACTAAGCTGATAGCGTTATAACCAAGTATTTTATAGGATATGAACGAAAAGTTGTAGTGCTAGTAAACGTTAGCTCGATAACTGTAGGTCTCATGCTTAGTTTACTGAATAGAACATTCTCGATTATGCTGCCGTGAAGCCAGGCGGACAAATGCTAGGCTAACGCTAGTCAAGTAGCATGAGGATGAAGACTTCAGTTTGGAGCGCTGATTTAAGAAAGCCAAATATATCGGAATACACGGATGGTCACCCGAGTTAAGAACACTACATAAGCATACCTTTATTTGTTCCGTTGACTTCTCTTGAATAAAATGCAGCCAATATCTCCTGTCCCCTCTGCTCTCTGACGCAGAAATATAGAAAGGGATTTCCTTTTAAAAGACCGATATCTTTATACCCTCTGTGTTTGAATGTGCGTGCGTATCCATCCGCAGCACTCTCAGTTACTAGCAGTGTAACAACCCGTCACAACAGCAGTGTCAGTGGGTGCAGCACACAGCATCATTCTGCAACAATGAAATAAGCACATACTTTAAGTTAAATGCATTTCAATATCGTTTTAGTTCAAATAAAGAACTGGATCGAAATTATATTTTCAACCCTTAGGATAATGGTCCACTTATCTTATAGTTCTATGCCTTAATTGCATGCACTCAGCATTAGGAAACAACGTTATATGAAATATTTGTTGGAAAAGCCGATTTTCTTGTGATATTTAGATAGCCGTTTGAAGTGTCAGCTATTATTTTAATTTTATGTACTATTACATGCACAACATATTTATTTAAAGCATATCTTAAAATTAAGCAGTGGATATTTTAAATACAAACAGGTATGGATTAATACAAGAGTATCACATGTTTCACAAATCTGACCGTATAGTCAGAAATAGCCATGTATTAGAACACAAAAACAATTAATATTGTGGATCTTTTTAGTCTTACGGAAGAATATCAATCTGCTCTATTGGGTGTACTTCGTTTTTTCCAGCACTTTCCATGAAAAACCCGCCCCAAAACTGACGTCACGTTCTTGTCAAATGCAGTCCTCTCCGCACAGCGGTAGAGTACCGCAGACAGCTACTCCGGTTACCTCAAGCAATTTAAATACAGGAAAATACTATGGCAACCAAATTAAAAGCATCATGAATAGAGTTATTTAGACAATTTAAAGACGAAACGCGACAGATAAAGGATGCCAAGAAAAGATAAACGCTAAAGTGATATAACCAACAGTCTTTTTGCAAAATCCATCAAATTCACCCATTCATGTCACTGACAAAACTTACAGAAGCACATTGAAAAGCCAACTACCAGGGAGACTCCTCTTCCGGGATTACAAAAGGAATGCTCTAGGTTTGTAATGCAAAAAAAGCTGTAATATATATGACGATGTAAACTAAATTACTCTGCAAAGTCTCACATCACATCTATATCTCTTCTTCACCCCCTTACAAAATAATATTGAAGTTACCTGTTTTTTTTAACCACAATAAATAGTTCCTGGGCTTAACCGTTGTTTAAAAACAGCAATCTTTTTTTTTAAGGACTCAAGTGGCCTTATCAACCCAGTCCATAATATGGGCAAATCATCCAATGTAACATGACAAAGATTTTTGAAGTAATTTATGCATTGACTGAGTGTCATTACTGATATCATCACCAGAGGCTTTTCTATGAAACCCATCCAGTGTCAAAACCAAATTGAGTGATGCCTATCAAAAGTGTCCAGATCAAACCAGGACTGAGATATAAGAATAGTGGGACAACGAGACGACCAAGAACTCCTATTCAATGTTGTGTTCCAATCAAGCCACAAAGATCATAACATACATACATTTAGTACGAGTACATTTTGAGAGACTCCTCTTCTAAATATATGGTTTAATATCTGGGGAATTGTAGTCTGTGAAAATATTGTCTTTCAACAAATGTTTATTCATTTCATGCGTTCGGGCCTTTGCGCACTGCAGCAGTGGTAAGAAACTACAGACTTCAGTAAAACCACTACTGAGTGTGAGTCAGTATCCCGTATTACAATGTCATTATTAACCTAACTGACCACCGCAAAATGTGCAGCACATGCAGGAAAATAATAAAAGAAAGACCTGTAAAATGAGCCCTGTTAGAGGAGACCAAGTCAAATAAGCACATGTTTCTCCATAAGCCTGTGGGTTCCATTATATTATTTATTATTCTGATCACACAATCTGGTCAAAGCTGAATTAAGAAAAAGGTAGTACAGTTTGCACACAAGGGTGACCCTGTGCTACAGGACGGTAGTCATTCATGATGATTGGTGTGAGTGCTACAGGGCGGTAGTCATTCATGATGATTGGTTTGAGTGCTACAGGGCGGTAGTCATTCATGATGATTGGTTTGAGTGCTACAGGGCGGTAGTCATTCATGATGATTGGTTTGAGTGCTACAGGGCGGTAGTCATTCATGATGATTGGTTTGAGTGCTATAGGGCGGTAGTCATTCATGATGATTGGTGTGAGTGCTACAGGGCGGTAGTCATTCATGATGATTGGTTTGAGTGCTACAGGGCGGTAGTCATTCTTGATGATTGGTTTGAGTGCTACAGGGCGGTAGTCATTCATGATTATTGGTTTGAGTGCTACAGGGCTGTAGTCATTCATGATGCTTGGTTTGAGTGCTACAGGGCGGTAGTCATTCATGATGATTGGTTTGAGTGCTACAGGGCGGTAGTCATTCATGATGATTGGTTTGAGTGCTACAGGGCGGTAGTCATTCATGATGATTGGTTTGAGTGCTACAGGGCGGTAGTCATTCATGATGATTGGTTTGAGTGCTACAGGGCGGTAGTCATTCATGATGATTGGTGTGAGTGCTACAGGGCGGTAGTCATTCATGATGATTGGTTTGAGTGCTACAGGGCGGTAGTCATTCTTGATGATTGGTTTGAGTGCTACAGGGCGGTAGTCATTCATGATGATTGGTTTGAGTGCTACAGGGCTGTAGTCATTCATGATGCTTGGTTTGAGTGCTACAGGGCGGTAGTCATTCATGATGATTGGTTTGAGTGCTACAGGGCGGTAGTCATTCATGATGCTTGGTTTGAGTGCTACAGGGCGGTAGTCATTCATGATGATTGGTTTGAGTGCTACAGGGCGGTAGTCATTCATGATGATTGGTTTGAGTGCTACAGGGCGGTAGTCATTCATGATGATTGGTTTGAGTGCTACAGGGCGGTAGTCATTCATGATGATTGGTTTGAGTGCTACAGGGCTGTAGTCATTCATGATGATTGGTTTGAGTGCTACAGGGCGGTAGTCATTCATGATGATTGGTTTGAGTGCTACAGGGCGGTAGTCATTCATGATGATTGGTGTGAGTGCTACAGGGCGGTAGTCATTCATGATGATTGGTTTGAGTGCTACAGGGCGGTAGTCATTCTTGATGATTGGTGTGAGTGCTACAGGGCGGTAGTCATTCATGATGATTGGTTTGAGTGCTACAGGGCTGTAGTCATTCATGATGATTGGTTTGAGTGCTACAGGGCGGTAGTCATTCATGATGATTGGTTTGAGTGCTACAGGGCGGTAGTCATTCATGATGATTGGTTTGAGTGCTACAGGGCGGTAGTCATTCATGATGATTGGTTTGAGTGCTACAGGGCGGTAGTCATTCATGATGATTGGTTTGAGTGCTACAGGGCGGTAGTCATTCATGATGATTGGTTTGAGTGCTACAGGGCGGTAGTCATTCATGATGATTGGTTTGAGTGCTACAGGGCGGTAGTCATTCATGATGATTGGTTTGAGTGCTACAGGGCGGTAGTCATTCATGATGATTGGTTTGAGTGCTACAGGGCGGTAGTCATTCATGATGATTGGTTTGAGTGCTACAGGGCGGTAGTCATTCATGATGCTTGGTTTGAGTGCTACAGGGCGGTAGTCATTCATGATGATTGGTTTGAGTGCTACAGGGCGGTAGTCATTCATGATGATTGGTTTGAGTGCTACAGGGCGGTAGTCATTCATGATGATTGGTTTGAGTGCTACAGGGCGGTAGTCATTCATGATGCTTGGTTTGAGTGCTACAGGGCGGTAGTCATTCATGATGTTTGGTTTGAGTGCTACAGGGCGGTCATTCATGCAGAGGACTTTTTGCTTTTTAGGCACAGGAACAATGATGGACTTTTTGAAGCAGGTGAGGACCACTGACTGACGTAGCGATAGGTTGAAGATATCAGTAAATACATCAGCCAGTTGGTCAGCACAGACCTTGAGAACACGGCCTGAGATGTTGTCTGGTCCAGGAGCCTTGCAGGTGTTAATCCTTTTTAGGGCTTACATCTGACCTGGTCATTTGGAAAGGGCTGCCGTCCTGGTCCATTTGCAGGTCCTGGTGTCCATGGCAGGGATGATGTTCTCAAAGCGAGCATAGAAACAGTTCAGTTCCTCTGGAGGTCTAGTAGGTGCACTTGTTCAATGACAATAGCGTTGAATCGAATCTAATCTATTGTGATTGGGTTAGCATTAGCTATCAGGCCTTTATTGTGACTGGGTTAGCATTAGCCATCGGGACTATTGTGACTTGATTAGCATTAGCCATCGGGACTATTGTGACTTGATTAGCATTAGCCATCGGGACTATTGTGACTTGATTAGCATTAGCCATCTGGACTTTATTGTGATTGGATTATCATTAAGCAACAAATACAGTGGGTGTATACAAGTCATTCAAATTATTAATACACATTCACTCATTTCCAGCCCACATACTGGCCAGCTCAGCCTCCTCAGAATGATCACATTACTCTGGAATGTTAAACAGTCTGTTGGAAATTGATTTCTGACATTTCTTTCTCTCTCTAATGTATCTAAGGACAGGGCGAATACTAGAGGACACTAGAGGGCACTGACTGACATGCTTTCTTTTCCACAACATTTTAGATGCCATCCTGCTGCTCTCAGGGCACTATTCTGAGGGTTGATACCAGATCTTATAATTTTCTAGACCCATGTACCCATGCTACCCCTATTATGGGATTTTCTAAGCTTGTGTTTGCAGCTGCAGGGGCTCATTGACAGCAACCACAGATTAAATAAATGTTGACATTTATAAGGCGTAATAGAATATTATTAATCTACAGTGAACCGTATGTTCATAACCCTGCTTAGTGAGGGTTTGGGAGGCTCACAAAGGGACTTCTGGTATGCACAGTACTCCACCAAGTATGAACAAATTATTTGGTCAATTCTTGTGTTACCCAGAAATGCTGTTTTAAAAGCACTGTAATTTAATCTTTAAAACAGCAAAAAGGGAAAATGTTTTGCATAACATTTGCTTCCAAACGGCTACATTTTCACCACGCTGCTATGAGGCGGGACATTTTCATGGACCTAGGACTTGACACGCACTCCTGATGTTGCAGTAAAACTCCTGTTCTGTTTATAAAAGGGTCCCTGAATTTACAATCATGAAAGGTGACCACGGGCAAATAATTTGCAAGTGAACTTTTCAGAGGCCTATGTTCACCTTTGACCCTTTACAGCTAAGATATGACAGTATGATAACATGGAACAGTTAACAGTTCAGAGTTAGACATGCAAGGGATTTAACTGGGCTCTGTTGCACAGTTATACCCAGAAGAAAAGGTTTTGAAAATATTCTTCAGCCGTCCTTTGTGGAAGAACACATCAAATAACCCTTTTTGGATCCTGGTAAATCAGTTAGGGTTCAATGTAGAGCATTTTTCACATAGAACACAAGAGTCCTTTACACAGGTAAAGAGTCCTTCACACAGGTAAAGAGTCCTTCACACAGGTAAAGAGTCCTTCACACAGGTAAAGAGTCCTTCACACAGGTAAAGAGTCCTTCACACAGGTAAAGCCGAAAAATAAACTGAGAGTGTAGGTGATGAATCCACTTCCCTAATAATGGCAACAGGTTTATCCATCTAGGTGAATGAGGGTGTGGATGTGGTCAGGAAGCCATGTACAGCCTTCAGGTAAACTACACTGAAGGACAATACACTATACATTTTTATTTTTATTAATTACTTTGATAATTGCGAATACCTTTAATGCGTCTTTTTGTCATTATCATTTATATTCCTTAATTGGGACTAATAGTATTAACTCAATTATTAACAATTATTTTACCCAGTCCAAGAAAGACAAATGACAAAATTGTCACTGTATTTTTTTTTTTAAACATGGTCAGTTTCCATGACAACACAGTCTGCTTGGGATAAGAATGGCACATTCTCTAACCAACAGGCCACCTGCTGCTCGAATACCTGAACGCAATCAAGTGAATCAGTTTAACCTTTTGTTGTGTAATTACATTCATTTAAGTGTCCATGTAACCGGTTTATCAATCAAGGCATTTCATCGTCAGGCTTTTACTACAAATGTTAATGTCCCCAAAATATGGTTTACTTGTGTTTGTTAGTTGAGGTACTGTAAGGCCTTGGCTACCTGTAGGTCATCCTCTGAATCCTATATACGACTGAAAAAATATGTCCTCGAAAAAATGCTGTGGAAGTGACATCTCGGTCAGACTGAGTCAGCGCAACAACCTCCGAGAAGAAGACCCTGGTGTCTTGAATCTGGAGCTCAGGTCTGGCAATGTATAACCGTGGGAATGCTTTGAGTGCAACAGGTATTAACCCTACTCCAAGCTTCACCCACGCTTCCCCGAACATTTGCAACACTCACTCAGCATGAAACCCCTGAGAAAGATCAGAGGCATGCTCTGAGGTCTGTCATTTCAGTTTCAGTGAATCGACTGAAGCTTGTATATAATGCAGGGCGTGTCCTGTTTGAGGAGAACACAAAAACAACAATATTTATTTTACCGCATTTATTTGTAAATAAACAAACAGATAATGTGTTAATTTGTCAAGGAAGTATACCTTTTTTCAGTTTACACAGTTTGTCAACCAGCTTTTAGGTTACTGCTTTTATCCCAGTATTTCTCCCCAATTATGATGTATCAAAATTGTTATTAAGGCCCTCGGTCACCACAACTCCCAGTAGACTCTGGACAAGTCGATGTCAAGATATGCATCATACAAAGCACATCACATGCCAACCTAGTTAACCCACTGCTTGCTCAACCAGGATGTTTACAACATTACACAGTGAAGGGAAAGAACTCCCCTGCCTTCTACACAGGCCCCCAAGTTTACCAGTCCCCAAGCCACCCCAAGGAGTCGCTAGCATACGAAAAGGCAAGGTATATTCAATTACTAGCATAATTTCTAAAAGCCATTTATTTTCCTTGTTTTTCCTCATTCTTTTCCCCATGAAAATCCACCACCGAGCGTATCAACCCACCTCCAAATTTCACACCATTCTTCTGTTTATTTTCCCTATCGTGGTTTTATATACTTTCTCCCCACCAATCTCTTCATTTAGCAATCCATCATACACTGGCACAAGAGGCTCCAGGAAGTTCTGATTGGGGGAGCTAAGGCGGTTCTAGGTCGAAGACAGGGTGCTGATCACTCGCTGATCGCTATTTTGAGTTTGAGTGACGTGTCTCATCGACCAACGCTCAGCTGACGAGCCTGGCATTCTGTCAGTAGGTAACCTCTCTAGCGTCCATCGTTCACTGGTATTCTGTCAGTAGGTAACCTCTCTAGCGTCCATCGTTCACTGGTATTCTGTCTGTAGGTAACCTCTCTAGCGTCCATCGTTCACTGGTATTCTGTCAGTAGGTAACCTCTCTAGTGTCCATCGTTCACTGGTAATTTGTCAGTAGGTAACCTCTCTAGCGTCCATCGTTCACTGGTATTCTGTCAGTAGGTAACCTCTCTAGTGTCCATCGTTCACTGGTATTCTGTCAGTAGGTAACCTCTCTAGCGTCCATCGTTCACTGGTATTCTGTCAGTAGGTAACCTGTCTAGCGTCCATCGTTCACTGGTATTCTGTAAGTAGGTAACCTCTCTAGCGTCCATCGTTCACTGGTATTCTGTAAGTAGGTAACCTCTCTAGCGTCCATCGTTCACTGGTATTCTGTAAGTAGGTAACCTCTCTAGCGTCCATCATTCACTGGTATTCTGTCAGTAGGTAACCTCTCTAGCGTCCATCGTTCACTGGTATTCTGTCAGTAGGTAACCTCTCTAGTGTCCATCGTTCACTGGTATTCTGTAAGTAGGTAACCTCTCTAGCGTCCATCATTCACTGGTATTCTGTCAGTAGGTAACCTCTCTAGCATCCATCGTTCACTGGTATTCTGTCAGTAGGTAACCTCTCTCGCGTCCATCGTTCACTGGTATTCTGTCAGTAGGTAACCTCTCTCGCGTCCATCGTTCACTGGTATTCTGTCAGTAGGTAACCTCTCTAGCGTCCATCGTTCACTGGTATTCTGTCAGTAGGTAACCTCTCTAGTGTCCATCATTCACTGGTATTCTGTAAGTAGGTAACCTCTCTAGCGTCCATCGTTCACTGGTATTCTGTCAGTAGGTAACCTCTCTAGCGTCCATCGTTCACTGGTATTCTGTCAGTAGGTAACCTCTCTAGTGTCCATCGTTCACTGGTATTCTGTAAGTAGGTAACCTCTCTAGCGTCCATCGTTCACTGGTATTCTGTCTGTAGGTAACCTCTCTAGCATCCATCGTTCACTGGTATTCTGTCAGTAGGTAACCTCTCTAGCGTCCATCGTTCACTGGTAATTTGTCAGTAGGTAACCTCTCTAGCGTCCATCGTTCACTGGTATTCTGTCAGTAGGTAACCTCTCTAGTGTCCATCGTTCACTGGTAATTTGTCAGTAGGTAACCTCTCTAGCGTCCATCGTTCACTGGTATTCTGTCAGTAGGTAACCTCTCTAGTGTCCATCGTTCACTGGTATTCTGTAAGTAGGTAACCTCTCTAGCGTCCATCATTCACTGGTATTCTGTCAGTAGGTAACCTCTCTAGCATCCATCGTTCACTGGTATTCTGTCAGTAGGTAACCTCTCTCGCGTCCATCGTTCACTGGTATTCTGTCAGTAGGTAACCTCTCTCGCGTCCATCGTTCACTGGTATTCTGTCAGTAGGTAACCTCTCTAGCGTCCATCGTTCACTGGTATTCTGTCAGTAGGTAACCTCTCTAGTGTCCATCATTCACTGGTATTCTGTAAGTAGGTAACCTCTCTAGCGTCCATCGTTCACTGGTATTCTGTCAGTAGGTAACCTCTCTAGCGTCCATCGTTCACTGGTATTCTGTCAGTAGGTAACCTCTCTAGTGTCCATCGTTCACTGGTATTCTGTAAGTAGGTAACCTCTCTAGCGTCCATCGTTCACTGGTATTCTGTCTGTAGGTAACCTCTCTAGCATCCATCGTTCACTGGTATTCTGTCAGTAGGTAACCTCTCTAGCGTCCATCGTTCACTGGTAATTTGTCAGTAGGTAACCTCTCTAGCGTCCATCGTTCACTGGTATTCTGTCAGTAGGTAACCTCTCTAGTGTCCATCGTTCACTGGTAATTTGTCAGTAGGTAACCTCTCTAGCGTCCATCGTTCACTGGTATTCTGTCAGTAGGTAACCTGTCTAGCGTTCATCGTTCACTGGTATTCTGTCAGTAGATAACCTCTCTAGCGTCCATCGTTCACTGGTATTCTGTAAGTAGGTAACCTCTCTAGCGTCCATCATTCACTGGTATTCTGTAAGTAGGTAACCTCTCTAGCGTCCATCGTTCACTGGTAATTTGTCAGTAGGTAACCTCTCTAGGGAACATAGAAATTAAAAATACTTTTCTGAATGACGCCACGCACGCCCACCCCACCCAACCACACCTCCCGTGCCCCCGATAGTTACGCCAGTGCCAACCATCCAGCGTCCAAAGCTTTTTCCCAGTATTTCATCATGTGATTGTTTTCTGGCTGATTGTGGTTGCTTAGGACCCCCTAGAACTGCTGGGTTCCATGTAGAACCCCTTGTGGAATATCACCTGTCATTATTAAAACTCCAGGAACTGCCTGTAATACTGTACCTTGAATCACTCATTCACAATAACTCAGCCGGAATAACTCATCCACAATGACCAGAAATGACATAGAAAAATGCACAATGTAAGTATATTCAGTGTGAGGACAGGAAAAGGGTGAGGTCTCTTGGAGTCGATGACCATCGCGTGACTCAGATGTGAGTTGATCCTGACATGTCAATTCAGAAACAGCAAGGTGGATTATTTATTACTGCTCAAACAGTGGAACATAAATTGTATCATATAATTGCCATATTGAACTGCACATTAGTTCTCACATTGACCACACTGTGGGTGGTCAGAACTGTGCGTGGGTGCTCTGCCTTTCGCTGCCACCCGATTAAGCATTTACAATAGAAAGTGGAAGACATTATTATCAAAAAAATATATCTGTGTGGTATCAATAATCTGCCCTGACACACACACACACACACACACAACCCATATGGAACTGTAGGGAAAGTTATAAATACTGTGTCATAGATATCAATGATAGGACTAGTCATCAACCTATTTTAATACTGTGTGTAAATACTGGAATCTATAATGTTCCAATCAGGATATTACTGTACACATTACCAAGACAGAACAGCTAAATGAGGCAGTAACAGTTATTTCCAAAACGAATGTGACCTATGTAAAAACGAATAACTCCCGAAACAACCAACTCAGCTGATGTTAACGTGATCACATGCCAGAGAAAGTTGAAGTCTGACTTCAACTAACTGAAGTTAAAAGTTTGAGTGACCAAAACGTTTAGGTCAGTGACAAATCACATGAGGACTTGGCAAGAGAGCCGACGAGGTTCCCTGACTAATGAATGTATTAGCTATTACAACCGATAGAGGGAACTGTGGAGAGAGATTCTGATAATACGAACGGTGTGCATGGATACCAAAGTAAACAGAAATACATCTCCAAGGATCCGGATGTTACGATCCTCGACAACAAATTATTAGGTACTTCCGTTTAAAAAATGTATAGGCAATTCCCAATAGCCTCACAAACGTATTACATTATGAAATCTGGGTTATTGAAAACCTCTTCTTAGAAAAGTACACAGTGTCCCTCTATCTTCTGTGTTTGGAGAGAAGGAATGTGCGGAATTCACCGTAAACCAAACAAAGTGACTGTGTGTCGTCAAGACTCCTGCGATTGTGACGCACACACTCAAAACTTGTACATCACATTGCAGGGTGTGTGCAGAATGGTCTCACCCAGTATCGCACCACTTATGAACGCTTATAGGCCCATGGTTACAGTTGCTATGTTTTTTAAAGGGTCCTTTCCCGTGCAAACAGGGACTTTTCAGTCCGTATGTCAGGGGCGAGGCTTGCCTGCCGCTTAGGTTCTCGCAAGCAGGTGAGGCTAGCCCAGGTAGGGCGTTAAAAAAGCTGAAAGCTAAAGCCAGATTCTGTTTTATGGAGTTGAGGAGTTTCCCTCAGTGGGGACGTACCCCTGGCACAATAACATCCTGAAAACGGTCAGACGTGAAGCAACAAGTAAATCCCTAAGAGGTTATCTTTACAGCATCTCAATAGTGTCGTTTTTTTAAGGAACCCCTTTCAGTTCTCGGGGCATGCCATGTAAAATTAAATACGTGCAACAACTGGCTCATGCAGGAACGTGCAAAACTTCCTGCTTCGTGGCAGGCCTTCGACAGGTACCCGCGGAATCACCTGTATCTTCCACCTCAATGTGACTCACCCAGATCTGACCCTTGCCACCGCAGGGAATATTTTGGTTTTGTTTCCACAAACGGAACGTGTTCTGTATTCCCACAAAAAAACCGGACTATCGCCCTTTGATATATGGTGATTGCATATGATATATAACAGCTGACGCTTGCAGACCCCCCCCCCCCCTTCAACAGCAATAACATTAGGGGTAAAGGGCGAATCTACACCTGATATCTCAACCTATGGTTGAACTACAACTGACATACCATGCAACACCTGTATGCATAGTTAGTCTGGCTGATGGCATTCAAGCCAACGCGGTGTAGAACAATTATACAGTTTCCCTCAATTACACAGTCATGACACATTAATTCCCCAAGTGAAAAGGGAATTCTTCACGAACCACTCAAAGGCTCCCCTATTAATGTCTCTCATTCATCTTCTATCTCATTCATTGAACGTATGCGTCTACATCACAGGTAGATTTTTTTGTGTATAATAGGAAACTACAAGTTTTCATTCTTAGTCTTGAGTATGGGGCTCATTCGAGGGGGAATTTTCACATAAAAGCCCGGTCTATGAGTTTCCCTGTTGCGATAACTCAACATGGAAATCCCCCCGTATTGTTTAACTCCTCCCTTAACAGCATTTAACCAACTGGCGCCTCCCCTCAAACACTCATTTAACTGCAAACCTGAGAGAGGACGGAGAAGACCTATAGTACATCTACTAAGTTAACTATGTCTGTTTTTAGAGTTTCAAACGACAACCAAATGGATTATAACATCAATGAGATGGATTCAAAACATGGGAAAATGATACCTTGCCTAGAAGACCGTTTTGATAGCGGCCTGGATTCGCTAAAAGAGGACGAGTATGGTATCATTGTAACAGAACTGGAGGGCTTGAAAGTGTCCACCTACGAAGTCACGCAAAACTCCTTGAGCAATGAGCCTTGGAAAAAAATTGTGACCGAGGATGGAGATACGTAAGTTAACTTATCTTCCTAATTTTGCATTTAAAGTGACTAATGTCAATAGCCTACTGCATGTGCAAAAAAATAAAAATGTTTTTACATAATGCAAAATCCTATGCATTCAAAAATAATACAAATCTCCGATATGCTAATGTAATCAAGATCTATACAATTTAAACTGCGGAATTTGCAACTAAACATTCTTTTGGACTCGGCTTGAGCGTGTGTAGTTTGGCTCAGAACTGTGCCTGGGCGACACTGTAGTCTACGCATTTAGGAAAGTCCCTGGCGGGTTGCCAGGAACTGATAATGCATCAATGTGTCAAGCCGCAACTGGTGGAAATAACCAGAAAAAAATCCATTCTTGTGCAACGCTTTAGTGCTTGCGCTTTGTTCTCATTTTCTAACCACTTCCTCTGTGCCGTGTGTAGCCTATTTGAAGCGTAGCCGATTTTAACTCTTCCTTTTTCCTTCCTCCAAACAGGTATCTCCATCTGGCCATTATTCATGAAGCCACGGAACACGCTGAACAGATGATCAAACTGTCACAGAATGATGATCAATTCCTGGACGCTCAAAACAATCAGAGACAGGTAATTAATACATACCAATGCATTTTTATAATTAAATAAAAACAAATGGGTATACTTGAAATATTTAATTGGCTAATTAAAATGATTTGGTTTATTAAAAGACAATATTATTGAAATGGGTGGAAAAACCAGTACAAACAGTTAATAACAAACAAAACACCAAAAATGATGGTACTCACACCTGAAAACAATGACTAAACACCTTCTTTCTCTTCTCAGTCGGCCCTTCACCTGGCAGTGATCACAGAACAGCCCCACCTGGTGGAGAGATTATTGAAGGCCGGGTGTGACCCACGGCTAGCAGATGACAGTGGGAACACTGCCCTCCACATTGCCTGTAAGAAGGGCTCACTCGCCTCCTTCAGTGTGATCACCCAAAACTGCCGTCACCACCTGAGCTTCATCCTGTCCTTCCCCAACTACAACGGACACAATTGCCTACACCTGGCCTCCATTAATGGGTACCTCTCAATGGTTGAGAGTCTTGTTCAGCTCGGCGCAGATGTCAATGCACAGGTAGGTTTTCATTGCACAGGTGATCTGTTGCCCATTGCAAAATCAAGAATCCCCGCTCATGAATACCTGAATATAATCACAAACAAGTGGAAATAATGTTTGATGTTTTTCGTTTCCCCCAGGAACAGTGCAGTGGTCGCACGTCCCTCCACCTTGCAGTGGACCTCCAGAACCTGTCCCTGGTGCACCAGCTCCTTTCCCTGGGCGCAGACGTGAACAGTCTGACATACGGGGGCTACACGCCGTACCACCTGACCTACGGGCGCCAGAACGCTGAGATCCGTCTCCAGCTGTATGAGAAGACTGCCCAGGAGCTCAGGGAGCTGCCCGAGAGCGAATCAGAGGAGAGCGAGGAGGAGTATCTGTCTGACGACGAACAGGTGAGATGGTGACAACAGCCACCCTGATCGCCCTAATGAAGGGGGTGGGCAACTTGATTTGCTGTTGTACCAAAGAATTGACCTGACTTAAATTACATTTCGGATGAGTTTCCTAATGTTGTTTTATTTTGCTCTCCGCAGATTTATGATGACATTATGTTCGGACAGAATTAAAGGGGTCACATCACGTGGTGTTGTGAAGCCTGTAAAGCTGCTACTGGTACCGTCCAGTCAAAGCACAGTAGGAACTCCCGAGAACCAGGAGCCTTCGGGAGACTCGCCTAGCGCTGGCCAAGAGACCAGGGAACAGACACAAGACTGAAGATGGTGTTCTTCCGGGACAGAAGTCCGGCGGTCGTTGAAAATCAATTGCCTCAGTGTGAACCCTGACCTCTGAGAGAAATCTACTGTTTTTCTGTACATATCAGACAAAATGTAATATATTTGTACATACAGAGATTATTTTTTTATACTTGTGAATGTTTTTATTCATTGTGAGTAAAACACTATTGAAAATATTAAAATATGCATCTAAGAACCAATGCATTTTGTCTGTTTTCTACTCTCACACCCTCTGTTTGAGTTAACTTGCATTCACACTCTGGTAATTCTCCATAGTTGTTTTTACACATCAACAATGTTTAAGTTTCTAATCAATGTTTTATATTGATTGTATTTTAATATAGCAGACACATACTTGGAACAACTTTAGAGTTTAGGTGGGATGTATTATCTAACCATTTCAGTAAAGGGACTCACTCAGCCAAAACCACCTACTCACTGACAGGGAGATCACACTTTAGACATGTCTCCTTTACCAATCTACACTAAACACACATGCGTTTAGTAAACATTCTAGGGCTTCCTGTTTGGGGCCAAGTCAGTGAGTCACACTTAAAAAGTCCCCCAAAGACTTTGTAAGAGGAAGCACTGTTCCGTATGGAACTACTTGGAAGTAGAGCTGATTCAGCTTTGGTGGCTCAGGAAGCACAGACTCATTTAGTAGAAAAACCTACTGTTGACCAATCTGGGAATCTATGACGGAATTTTCCAGACTGCCCTTTGTGTAAAACGGTTGTGACGGTTAATGACAGAGCTAGAGAAAGCAGGACATCTTCAACCGACTTGACATACCCCAGATTGAAGAGGGGAAATAGTTGCATGATCCTTGGACTACCGCTGTAATGCCAGTAAAAAGTGGACGCGGTAATTACCCACCCTAACATCAGCTGACAATACATTTTAGTTTCAGTTAAGTGGATGCTCCTACCTAGAGCTACATACGTACAGTGGAGAGAACAAATATTTGATACACTGCCGATTTTGCAGGTTTTCCCATTTACAAAGCATGTAGAAGTCTGTAATTATGATTCATAGGTACTCTTCAACTGTGAGTGACTGAATAAAAAATTCAGAAAATCACATTGTATGGTTTTTAACTAATTGATTTGCATTTTATTGCATGACAAAAGTATTTGATACATCAGAAAAGCAGAACTTTATTTGGTACAGAAACCTTTGTTTGCAATTACAGAGATTATACGTTTCCTGTAGTTCTTGACCAGGTTTGCACACACTGCAGCAGGGATTTTGGCCCACTCTTCCATACAGACCTTCTCCAGAACCTTCAGGTTTCGGGGCTGTTGCTGGGCAATACGCACTTTCACCTCCCTCCAAAGATTTTCTATTGGGTTCAGGTCTGGAGACTGGCTAGGCCACTCCAAGACCTTGAGATGCTTCTTACTGAGCCACTCCTTAGCCCTGGCTGTGTGTTTCGGGTCGTTGTCATGCTGGAAGACCCAGCCACAACCCATCTTCAATGCTCTTACTGAGGGAAGGAGGTTGTTGGCCAAGATCTCGCGATACATGGCCCCATCCATCCTCCCCTCAATATGGTACAGTAGTCCTGTCCCCATTGCAGAAAAGCATCCCCAAAGAATGTTTCCACCTCCATGCTTCACGGTTGGGATGGTGTTCTTGGGGTTGTACTCATCCTTCTTCTTCCTCCAAACACGGCGAGTGGAGTTTAGACCAAAAAGCAAAATGTTTGTCTCATCAGACCACATGACCTTCTCTCATTCCTCCTCTGGATCATCCAGATGGTCACTGGCAAACTTCAGATGGGCCTGGACATGTGCTGGCTTTAGCAGGGGGACCTTGCATGCGCTGCAGGATTTTAATCCATGACGGCGTAGTGTGTATACTAATGGTTTTCTTTGAGACTGTGGTCCCAGCTCTCTTCAGGTCATTGACCAGGTCCTGCCGTGTAGTTCTGGGCCGATCCCTCACCTTCCTCATGATCATTGATGCAAATGAATTACTTAAAAATCATACAAATGTGATTTTCTGGATTTTTGTTTTAGATTCCGCCACTCAGTTAAATAGTACCTATGATAATAATTACAGACCTCTACATGCTTTGCAAATAAGAAAACCTGCAAAATCAGCAGTGTATCAAATACTTGTTTGCCCCACTGTATATTAGGAATTGCACGTATCTATAGTACCTAATCTGACATTTCTTGATTTATATTTTTTCTCGTGACGTTCTGCGGCACAGTTGAGATACTGGCGACATAAGCATTTCACCGTAACCAATGTCAATGCCTGCTTATCAACGTATGCCAAAGATAAACCTTTGAACTTTGGTCCTAAAATATTAATGTCTCTGGATTCTCCGGGGATCTCCACAGGAACGTTCCTCAGCCACACCCAAGGTCAAACCAATAAACACCTTTACACCATCCAGTCATACTGCCTGGGTGACAGCTCGGGAAGGTTTGTTGACATAAAACATCCTGTGTCCACCGTGAAACTTTGGACAAGTCTTTGGCCAATAGGTAAAAAAACACATTCAGGTTTTTCTGTTAACATTCAGGCATATAAAACATCTTGCAGTTGCCCTCTTTTTATTAATCAGTGCTTTTCCGGAGCAATGTATAGTTTGTGTATTCATCTTAAAATAGCTAGGTGGAACAACCACACAACTTTGTAGTAAGTGCTTGATAGGAGAAAAAAATAAGTCGGCCATGTGATTGCTGCCTGGTATGCATTTCCAGGCTCATTTATTTCTGACTTCATGGAAGTGGTAAATGCACAGAAGACACAATATAAGAATCCAAACAGGTCACAACCAGTTATGCCACTGCAGTAGAGTAACTCCACAATAGTATGTCATGTGACTAAGTGAGACAAACCACAACAGGAAGTTAAAGTTTTTCTCTGCAGCAATGTGAGAAAAAAAAAATCCCCAGCTTCTAAATCGGTCACAAATTCAGGTCACCCAATTGAAAAGGTAAAATTGGTAGGTCTCAACCACAGTCTGGAGCAAGGATTCAGTCAAACCTAGTCACACACTCAGCTTTGGTATAGTATTTGATATTATGAAAATTAAATGTTCTACTACATTGGAACAGGTTTAAAACTCCATAACTGGATGGAATCTAATTAAAAAAGTCCTTGGAGTGCTTGAGTGAAAACCTGTTCAGGCCTTGCGAGATCAACTCAAAATATAATAAATCAAAACAGACTATTTTAGTCAAAACATGTTTAATGAAACAGAGTAAATATACAGCAAACAAGGGTAACACTATTCGACAGGGCTACTACAAATCCCATAATTCTCTGACTGGGCCTGGAGTGTCTCTCCGGCCATTCTGTCGACGTACAGGCTCAGTCTCTCTCTGCTAAGGAAACTAGGTGGGTGTCCACCTCAGACTCTGACAGAATTCTGCAAACAGAAAAGAACACAGACTCAAACTCCTAAAGAGGCTTAGTTGTCAAAATGGCATCAGAAGTATTCTGGTGGCACGTTGGTGGAACTGACCAAAGCAAGACAGCCCACTTGCAGCTACACCTCACATTGTAGTCATTTAGAGGACACTCCTATGCAGATTGACATACAGTAAATATGTTCATGTTAAGCCAAATATGACAAACTAGGGTTGCTGCAATTATTACATAACTGCCTGGTCGCGATTATTTGAGCAAGATCGCATTTATTTTTTAGGGCAACGATCTTTCGCACAATATTTTGATTCCAAAATCATATGTTTCCAATCTGAATAAGGGAGTGTCACGCCAATGATAGAAATGTCTCAACAAATCCCATATGAATTATGTCAGTTTCCATCAATTAGGATATCCCAGGGGGAGAAGAGCGTTTGACAGCCTTGTGGAAAGTGATAAGCGCAGATAATATGCTGAAAGATATTGGAAAATGTTTTTCCATGCACCTTTATGCAATTTTGCAACATTATTATTTAATAGACAAATGCGTTTTAATAGCCTATCAACTCTGATAGACAAAAGAAAAAATCTTAATGCGCATTTCTAATTAGATAATGTGCATTAAAATGCATCTGTTGTCCATTGCATATTAGCCTAACGTTTGAAAATAAAAATAATCTGCCTTTAAAAATGTTCCTGACTAGAAGACAAAACAAATCATTCCTAATACATCTCCGAAAAATTTGACCACTGCACCTTTTCTTTTCCTTTCCAGAAAAGTTGAAAAGGAAAGTTTTGAGTGAAGAACAGAAGCGTTCAATTTGCAGTGGTCTCTGAATTTTAACCCTTCTGTTCCTCACTCAAAACCTTCCTTTTCGACTTTTTTGGAAATGAAAGAAAAAGGTGCAGTGGTCTCAGCTAGCCGAGCTGTATATACCTCTGATGCCTGCTCTAAACACCAGCTACTCTTCCTCCATTTTAAACAGGGACTAAAAATCCTAACAGAGCGTTCGGAGTAGTCGTTCTATACCTGAACTTGGGGTCCTCTGTTGTGATAACACCTATCTCCAGCTCTGAGGGCTTGAAGTCAATGGACAGGACTGTTGACAGACAGGTGATGGCAGTCTGAAGAGAGAGGAGGGGTGAGGGTAACGTAAAATGTCCTCCATGGTGAGACGTTTTAGCACGTCAAACTTTATTTCCCACTTTGTGCTGAAGCAACAACCTGATGTTTTTTCCCGTCAAAGTTTGTGCAACATATCTGAGACTTACTCCCGCAGAACGTGACTCATGCGTGCAACTTGAGAGACAAATAAAGCTTAAAAAAAATTTGACCTCTAACCCAAACAACAACCCCGGATGATGCTTCAGCACTAAAAGCAGGAAATATCCCTTGAACGTTGTACTGCCTGTGAAGTCACGGGACAAAGGGGGTTTCTACCTCAACCGTTTCTTTAAAGGTCCAGTCCTGTTTCTTTTTGACCTTCTTCTCCAGGAAGCTTGTGGCCTCCGTCTGTTTGACCCCGGCCGCAGTGGCCTTGAAGCCACAGTAGTATCCTGCAGGGTCGCACTTAAAGACCTGGGGGCCACACTCCTCGTCCACGCCGATCACTATCATGCCTGAGGAGCAGGGAGGTGACATCAGTCGGAGGAAGTATTCTCTACAATACTGCTAGGGCCTCAAGTATGTAAGCAACAGCACCTGTACAGCTTCTACCCCCAAGCCATAACGCTATCCCTTAGTATTGACTATATGCAGACACCGACAATGTACATACCTATAACAAACACACGCATACCAACATCACACATGTAGTACAATGTGACTAGTACCAGCCACCTCATTATGTACACCTAGCTAGCATCTTTTGCCAATAGTTACTCTGAGCAATGAGTAAAATGTAATATATCACTTTTTCTGAGTGACAACTGCAACACTGGCAACAACATAGACATTTTGTCTTCGGTTGCGTGGTATGTAGAACTCCAAAGGTCACTATTGAAGCAGATAAATTCTGTGACAGTAGAGACTCACAGCATCCCAGGGGCCTCATCTCGGCGTTCTGTGTGTACACCTGAGAGATGTCGGCCATCCTCTTACACAGCATGTCCACTGGGATCTCATAACCATACTTGTATTTCCAGTTTGCTGCCTCGTAGCGCGCTCTCTGCACCTGGGACTTGCTGTCCGCTGTAGGGACAAAAACGAAAAGCATTAGGAGACAGCGATGGGTTAGGCCCGAACCAGGGCTGACGGACACAGTTTCTGTCTGTTAGCTGTCCAGAACTTTGTCGGTCAGCCATGGCTTAAATGCTATACAAACAGTAGGATGCAAAGTAAAAGTTTAATTGTAAGTTAAAATACAAGTGCAGTTGTTAGCGACAGTTGGCTTTGGGCATGATTGCATCCTGAGCTGGTAATCCGCAGGCGTTGTTCTCTGTCCGGCACCTACCTGTCATCCCTGACATCACACAGCCAATGTTTTCAGTAATCCTGAACAGATGAGTGACTGTGGAGGCATCCAGCAACTTGTCCTAGTTGAGACAAAATGAGATGGCCCAATTTCAAAATATATACTTATACACACACAATTGTTGTTTTTAGGTTTGGTCTTTCACTAGTCTCCTGAGAAACCCCCCCCCCCCCCCCCCCCCCAAAAAATAGAGGCCAGAGCTGTTCATCTTAACTTACCGGTACTTTTTTCTGTGTGACAACTACTGCACAGTCTTTACCTCGGACCGCGACTGACGTGAGGCCGCCCTGGTTGATGGCCTTGAAAGCATATTCTGTCGGAAACCACACGCAAAACAGGGTTACTTATTGAGGGCATTCGATTTAATAACCGAATCACTGCACCATCTGTTGCACCGAAACAAATCAAACGCACTTCAATAGCAGCCCGACCATGTCAAGTAATAACGAGATACTTTCAGATGTCTATCACCATGACAATGGTTTCAGAACCTGTTCACAGAGAAGACGATGACGATAGTCATGACGATAGTTGCTTTGTGAAATTCCATATTTTAATAATTATGTTTTTTTTTTTACTTGATATGTTTTTGCTACGCTGGCTTATAGAAATGTAGGTCGAAAAATGCATCGTGTAGTGTTTACACTCGATTTTGGCTTGAATGTAGCCGTCAAATGCACGTTTTTGAAGTTTCTACGGAACAAAGTTACCTACGTTCGGGCCTAAATGCGTTTAATGCGAGCGGGTCAGAGATCAATCTGCACAACCCATGCAATGCAGTTGACGTATGAGCCACAGCAAATTATAGCAACGTTAACAGTATACTGCAATCACATCACCTGCATCACATTTTGCGAGATAGCGTGCTGAAAACCAAACAAGTGAAGAATGTTGTAGTGCGACTCCCCTGTCTGTGCCATATTTGACAGGGTGTGCAGCATTGGCTCCTTCCAACAACAAAGAGGTCGTTTAATATGAGAGGATCCGATATCTTTTGAAACAGGCAAGTCGTGTGTGCGACTTCGTCTAACCTCGCGAGACTAGCTTGCGCGCAACATAGCTATCCAGGTTGCTAACTTTTCTCGTTAGCCACATGGACTAGTCAGTTTTAACTAAAGGGAAAGTAAGAAGCAGTATATATTTTAAATAGATCTCTAACATAATGGTGATTAGTTGACCACTGCTATCTAGCTAAATTAATTGTGTTTTTGAAGTGTCAATGACAATGTGCCGGGTGTTAGCCTAGCATTCTGGTTATTACGCGGATATATAGTAGCTAGCTAGCTGGGACAACTTGTATCTAGACAGCTAGACCATTACTAGGTCAGACTAACTTGCGAAAATAAGTTACGTTTATAATTATTTGTTTTAATTGGGAAATAGCTTTACTGCACGTTTCCTGGGAAACAAGTTATAGTTAGTAACTATACACGATATTACGTGCTTGCTAACTAAGCTATGAACAATGACTGAGCATTTAGCTAGCTAGCCGGCAACTGTGTGTTTATGCGATTAAAATTAAATGAGAATGTAGCTTGCCAGCCGGTCGTAGTGTGAAAATAGACCATAACGTTACTAACCAACTTGATAGAGTCTACCCTCTGGAGAGAAGATAGTGATGTGACGATCGAAACCGGCACTTGAGCCTCGGGACATGTTTGCTGAAATGTATTTAGCTTCAAAGCTAGCTAGTCCCAACTATTTTACAAACAATCTCACTTGAAACGAAATGATGGTCACCCGGAAGAAGTAGTACAACATGTTTAACCACATCCGGGGTAAATTTGATGGTTGCCATAGCAATCTATTTTTCTTATCCCAAGAAAGCTAAATAATATCATTTGGGGTTATCCATCTATCTCTACCCATTTATCTTTACAATACTCTGTAGTTTTTAGCCTTAGTAACCATTATCATGAATTTGTCCAATGCAGTTAAAACTCTTGTCTGTCCTGGAACCAACCCTCCTTGGAGGCTAAGAGAGCAGTCTCAGCCAATCCTCAGATCACATCTGAAAACTCACCTTTTCATAAAGTTTCATATAGGGGGAGGACACATTTTCAATCACATTTTATCTTAATTATAGTTAACTAAAGGGTGGAATTATCATTGGGGTTGGGGAGTTTAGAAATTAATGATGTGTGACTTTGAAATAATTTGCATTAATGAGGATAATGCCCACTTCCATTGCATTGGCTGAATGAGGTCAATTAAGTAAATTAAGCAAAAAAAAAAAAAAGAAGCTGCATTTCCTGTATGTGTTGGCCATTTTTCAGGTTCATATCTTGGTGGTTAATTCATTTGATACTTAACTAACACATCATGTGAATATTACTAAGATTACAAAAATATAACATTCCACTCTTTGTCATTTCTAAATTCTTTGCCAATGACAATTAGTTAGTTAGCTAGAGGGAAGAAAATGATGCACATATTAGGCGTAGTAACACAGTCATTCATCAGGTATTTCCACTAGCAAAGTAACTCTGTCATTCAACAGGTATTTCCGCTAGCAAAGAAACTCTGTCATTCAACAGGTATTTTCATCAGGTATTTTTTACTACTATTCAGAGAGACTGTTGTCATGACCCCCCCTCTTTTCTCATCTTTGTTCCTGCGAGAGATACGTAGTGACGTTAATCATTTTCAGCAAGAAATTTGAACAAACATAGAAGAAGGAAATGGCTCAGTTAAAGGAATCAAATCACTTTATAGCTGGAGGGATTTCTTTTTACTGTCCTCTTTTCTTTTCCTCATATATAATGAAAACTGTGCCAGAACATACACTACGCTCTTTTACCTTGTTCCTTGTAGACCCGACTGATTGTGTTGAAGAACAGGAATTGCCTTACTTGGCATACGTGACTTTCCCCTTGTCCCACATCAGTGTTCTAAATTATACTGGCTGAACTGTATTACTTCCTCATCCTCATTTAGTCTGAGGTATCCTAGACTACTGTAGAGTTATAAAGTGTGCTTTTCGCCTTTCCCATGAAAATAATTGTTTGAGGTTTAGTGGCTGATTTTTTTTATGGTAATTTTGAAGAGATCCTCGGCACACGACACATCTCCGTGCCTGTTCCAGTGATGATGGCCACTTTCAGGGAGCCAGCTGTCATTGCCCTGTATACCTCGATGACCCTGCCCATTTGGCTTCTAAAGGGCAAGTGTACTCTTAAAATATACACAGCCAAATGGCCACCCCTCAGAGCCTGGTTCCACTCTAGGTTTCTTCCTAAATTTTGGCCCCTTTTAAGGAATTTTTCCTAGCCACTGTGCATCAGCACAATGTTCCATTAAAAATTACCTACCGCCGCACTACTAAGACATTTGTTTGGTCTAAGCCTTTAGATGCTGGACTTGACACTGACATTTATTCACAGGGAATTCAAGCTGAGACCAGGGTCTCTTTGACAGTCGAGCTCTGTGTTACAGCATTAATAAAACATTGAGATATAAAGATATCAAATAAACACACAGTAAGAAAAGCAATCACATTGACCACTGAAAAACTAATTTATTAAACATTTGAAGTGCCTTATGGCCACTAGAACATCTAGCTTAAGGTTCCTCTGCAAGACATTCCTTGAGTGTGTGTGTGTGGGGGGGCGGTTATACTGCAGAGTAAAGCTTGTGGTTCCTCTGGGGCAAGCCAGTCTTGAGAGTGTGCTTGATAAGAGAGTGGGCTTTTTTTTTTTTTAGGTAAGATGATATGGCAGTTTCTGAAGTACAGCCTTCTATACAAACTTTAACCGGTTTCTGGGCTGACAGGAAGTCCCAGTAAGTCAGCCAACTGAAAGGTATAAAAGACAACGATCTGTGAGGTTTCATCGGTTCTATCGAGCATCCAGAGGTTTATGTGCTGATGTGTGTAAATAAAGCAAATTGCCATAATCAAGCATAGAAGTGGTGTGGTCAGTTTATCCAGCAAGATGGAATGAGGCCTTAACTCTGAATCAATCAATCAAATTTATTCTGATAAAGCCCTTTTTTACATCAGCAGTTGTCACAAAATGCTTTAACAAGATACCCAGCCTGAAACCCCAAAGAGCAAGCAACAACAGGGTTGATGCAGAGTGGCTAGGAAAAACTCCCTAAAAGGGTTGAAACTTAAGAAGAACCATAGAGAGGAACCAGGCTCTGTGAATGTCAGTCCACTTGCCCATACAAAGTTTCCCTCTCTGACTTCCATATGGGGTTCCCATCTCGATACACAAGACTGCAGATGTGGGTGCGGACAGCTCCCTGCCCTTGACAGCATCTACCGAGGGGATGTCTGAGGATGTGATGGAGGATCTCTGTCACCTGAGAACAAAAGGCTTTTAAACCACTAAAAAGGCAGTCAGACTGCTACCCCTGAACTCACTCGCCATGACCGTAAACATGGAGGGAAGTTTTTATTTGTTAAAGATTTCTTATTTTCTGGCCTTATGCTTTATTTGACAGGAACGTTACTGGAGATTGTTTTTGCTGAAAGAGCAGTGGGCCTGACTCAGACCCACTTGACAAGGCTTTGTTAGGAAAGACTCAAATACCCAAATTGGATTTCTCAACTTCAGGCTTTCTGTTGGGTTTTGAAAAGGCATACGTTTTATATATAAGCTAGCAATATAAAGTTGCAATGATGAAACGGTTTTTGTAAGACACCAGTGCCAATTTCAGACAAAGGTCTAAACCTTGTCAGGACGGATTTTCTTTGCCACCTCCAGCCACCCTTTGGAACAAAAATGATATTGTGACAAAGAACACGAAACAATATTTTTTTGGGGAAACAGGCCCAAATGACTGTAGAAAAGCACCTGCCACTTTGCACTGTTTTACAGTGTACACAGACGGTGCCCCGTCCCCCCACCCCCACACCCCACCAGACAAACTTCATAACCCCCACCCCCAGAGAAGACCTGATACCGTTCCTATCTTCCTCCTGTCCTTTGTCTTTCTCACTTCTGTTCTGTCTGTATCAAAAGATAGAGTATTTTCATTCTCGGCTATAGCCTTTAACAGGAAAGACCCCCACCGCCCCCATTCCTATTGTAGTAGTGCTGCGTGATACTCATGTGGTGATTGGGGATCTCCACTGGCTGTGAGTCCACCTTTCATTCAATTCAAATGCAGCACCCTCCTAGCCTGTCTCATATTTCCCAATGAAGGTGAAGCAACTGTACACTGTAAGAGATTGTCAGTGATGAGGATGCTCTTTGAAATGGGGGCGGTTGTGCGTTTGTGTGAAATGCATACATTTCATTAGGGTTGCAAAATTCTGGTCACTTTCAAAACATTTTTGGTATGTTTGTTTGAAAGAATTCTGTCTGGAATATTCCCGAAATCAGAAGGAAATATGCTGGAAACCTGGGCATCGTTGCAACCTGGTCTCAGAAGGATGCAATCATTTTAAACATTTCCATATCAGACATTTATTAATTTATTAATTTATCCATGCACAAGTATTTTAGTAAGATAACTTATTGGAACATAGTCCCACAAAACTCTTTAGTCTGTTTAGTGAGTCTGGAAATATACAGTATATTTGAAATTAGGTTTGATCTTAAACAATGCAATATGAAAAGTAATAAATGTTTCTTTTTCATCACAGTGAGAGCATAAATTAAGATTATTGATGAAATCTCAACATACTTTAGTGAGATTAGTTTCTGATCTTGTGTATTTATTACTGGACATTTACCACACAGTTTTGTAGAAACCTGACTTCTGAATATGGTTCTGAGAATGTCTTGTTTGAAGAACTTTGATAATCATTGATAAGTGAGATAAGTTGTCGTTTGAAATGTACTCTTTGTGAATCTGTTCACAGCAGTGACTAGAAGTTCACTATTATACAAATTGACGGTTAATACTAGAAAAGACATTTACAGAAGTAAATCTGGTATGCTCGCATGCTTGTTTTACATTAAAAAGGTTTAGAAGTTTGATGTAAGGAGCGCCTAAACTAGAAAAAAGACAGTTTGGTCACTCTAGCTTGATCTAATTTGGCACATTTGGCTAACAAATGTAGTCCTAGTTAATACGTGTTTAGGAATGTAAAGTTGGTATAAACGTGAAAAACAAATTTAGTCTCTCAAGCTTTTGTGGTTAAACTTATACTGTTTAAGGAATATTAATGTTAATTATGCAAATTAAACAAATTAGTATAGTCACAGTCAATGCTTGTAACCTTAAAATGCTTGTAACCTTAAAATGCTTGTAACCTTAAAATGCTTGTAGTCACAAGTGTTGCATGGTGGGCGTCTGAAGACAAGCTGCTTTTCCCCCCGTTATATTTGACCTGGACCCCAACCACCCACAAAGCACAGGGCTGTCACCTGCCTTTCCCCCCTCTGTGGTAAGGCACAGCACCCTCTAAATGTATCAGCATCACATCAACAGAGAGTAACACACACACACACACACAGCAGTGGTATTCATCAGATTAGCAGCTTGGCAATTAAAAAATCTGTTAGCCAGAGAACAGGTTACAGTGCTATTGGAATAGTGGATGGAGTCAGTCTGACTTGTAAATAAGAAGGGTTTGAACCGCCTCCCAAAAGGCCTGATGCTGCCACCGGCATGTCTTTCTGTGGGAACGGTGTTCTCAGGAAGATGAGCTGCTTTGTTTTCCATTCATCCAATCAGCTACGTTTGGGTCTCATGAGACCTCATGGGGAACACTTGCCACGTCTTGTCTGCGTCTTTGATACGCCTTTGTGCAAAATCCAAACAAGACTCAATGCAATAGATTTTCACAGAGGGCTTTCTCTGAGATCATGTGACACCAATTTCCTGGAAGTGGTTCTATTCAACTAATTATCCAACTTCGCTTATCAAGACAATTATCAGCACCACAGCTTATTGAAGTGTCATAGCAATTCAATTGTATACTGCTGTAAAGATTTTTGTATATATTTGTGGTTAACCAAAATAAACAGATATTAAAATCCCCCTCCCCCAAAGTGAACAGTATCCAACACTATCAATTAAATGAGTACTGCTTGATATCCAAGGTACTAACAAAGGAAACAATAGTTGAACTGTTGAAGAAGCACCCCTCATATGACACGCACAAAGCTGGGAACATGGTCTTCCTTGTCACTGGGAGGGATCCAGAGTCCCACACACCTCAGGACCCCTGGAGGGTTCCAATGGAAAGTCCTCCTGTAATGCAAACTAAGCGCTGCCTCTAGTGATTGTAACATACTGCTTGGAGTATGTTACTAGAAAATTAAGAGTCAAAGTTTGTAAGTCAGCAAAATGCATCCCATGACAAGTCAGCAAAAATATGTATTAAAAATCCACAGCAACTCTGGAAATTACCTTCTAAATAGGTCAAATATTCTACCTAATACAAAAACTGACTGATTGAATGACTGACTGACTACCCCTTGTTAAATAGCGTAGTGGTTAGAGACACAGACAACAGAACAAAAGGTTCTGAGTTCAACTCTGTCTCAGTCATAACGCATTCTACAAACTCTTTGCTGGCAACGCGATTCTCTCGTCTTTTCCCCTGAAATTGATAGTTATTGTATCAATGCCATTCACAAATGGCTAATCAGCTGTTAAAATGGCCAGTGCCAAAAGCCATACAGTTCATAGATGCTATTTGTGGTGGAGGTAAACTTAATAAGAAACGTTACTCAGCTTAACACAATGCTTACTGGTGTCTAGTGACATTTTCAAACTCGGTGTGACGTTAATGCAAGACAAAATTATCTAATGTAGAAATGCAGTTCCCTCTCGCGGCAGATGTATAGCTCTGTGGTGTAGTGGTTAAAGACAGCCTCCAGGGAGGGCAACCACAATCCTCAGTTTTTATTGCGGGCCGGCTGAACTAGGCTTGCCTGGTTTCCTGTTTTTTCGACCTCCCTTTTTGGCCCGGTTGTGTAATATGTGCATAATATGAATTTACAGTCACTATGATACATTTAAATAAACTAATAATGATTTTCAAGTGATTTTATACTACAAATGTATCTTAATAAACAAGACAGGGGATCTCAGGGTTTTGTCTGTGCCCGGAAAACCCAGCCAGGATTTGATGTTTCTGACCGGGACTAATGCCAGCTTTCCAAGTGTTCAAACCCATCACACCTGTCATCTACCAACTCCCGACAGTTTTACTTCTGTACTTGCCAAAAACTTTCCAGTGAATTTCCACACAGCTGTCTTGTCTACTAGGCCTGAATTTCATCAGAAAGAAGGAGGGCCTGTGTGTTAATACAGTCTGTAGCTTCTGGACTAAATTGACTGTACGACACAAATTAAACTAACAATAGGAATATGTGTGTGTGCACAGTCACATTGACAGGACTGAATGCTAACCCTCACCACAAATACAAAAAGGTTAAATCCTCTCTGGCTTTCACACTCTGGGTATCAGGGTATGCTGAAGAGGACTTCTTCAGTCAGATCTATCTATTTTAATTCTTCTCTGAAACACAAATGTAATATATTGTGTATATCTGCCCACAGCGACTGAGTTGACTAGGCCAAGTGTTGGCCTTTTCCGATAGGAAATAAATACAGAAAAGGGTCTAGTCTGAAATTTGTGAGTAAACTGTGAGTCACCTCTGAGTTAGCTTTCTGTTCAAATGTGAGTTAAAGATTCAGCATGAATGAACTAAACTCTGCATCAGCTTCCAGGTGCTGCTGGCGACAATGGGCCAGTATTTCAGGGGGATATCCGTGGCCTGCACCACATTTCCTACCATAAATGTCACAGCAAAACCTTTAAATAACTCCCATGAAATGTCGACACAACTGTCCTGGAGATTTGTCTATATCTACAATGGACCTGACACATTAAAGAGCCCGGAATAAAATATCCAGGCATGACGGTGAGTCTGCGTTCCAGGTTCAGTGGGCCAGAACACCATCCTGTTCCCTAAGTAGGGAAACATCTTTGTCCAGCACCCAAACAGCACTGGTCAACTGTAGTGCACAATGAATGGAATATGCTCCCATTTGGGACACGCATGGCGTCCTTGCATTATGCCATGTGCTGAGCCACTGCAGGCTTGTTCAGTGGGCTGGAAGTCAGAATATAGGTAGAAATCTGGACGACTGTACGGGACGCTGATACAACAAATGCAAAAACACGCGGGGTCCAAATGAGGGCAATCAAACAGATTTACGTTGGGTGTCAAACTGCTTGAGGACGTTCACAGGGTTGAAGTCAGAGTGACACAGAGAGCCAGGAAACTGAAAACTGTCTTCTCTTTAAAGTCTCCCTCTCGTATCTCTTCTCTTTAAACTCTTCTCCCTCTCGTATCTCTTATCTTTGTCTCCTCTCTCTCTTTTTCTGATTGATATTCTCTCTCTCCTCTCCCTCTATCTGTCTCTATCTTTTTCTCTCTCTGTCTTAAAACAATCTTTAGGGACTTTTTCCTAGTGAGGTGTGATTCAACATCTTATTGTTTCCACTTTGGGGTTTTATGCTCGGTCTCTTTATAGGCTGGGTCTCTGTATAAGGTGGTTTTATGCAGGATCTCAATATAAAGGGGTTTTATTCTGGGTTTCTGTATAAAGGGTATTATGCTGGGTCTCTCTGTAAAGAGTTTAATGCTGGGTCTCTGTTTAAAGGGTTTATTCTGGGTCACTGTTTAAAGGGTTTTATTCTGGGTCTCTGTTTAAAGGGTTTTATTCTGGATCACTGTTTAAAGGGTTTATTCTGGGTCTCTGTTTAAAGGGTTTATTCTGGGTCTCTGTTTAAAGGGTTTTATTCTGGGTCACTGTTTAAAGGGTTTTATTCTGGATCACTGTTTAAAGGGTTTTATTCTGTGTCACTGTTTAAAGGGTTTTATTCTGGGTCACTGCATAAAGGGTTTTATTCTAGATATCTTTTTAAAGGGTTTATTCTGGGTCACTGAATAAAGGGTTTTAGACTGGGTCACTTTATGACGAACTTTGGACCTGCAGCATATCCTAGTGCTTAGAGCAGAGGTTCCCGAACTAGGGGTCACAACCCAATGTGAGGTCACCTGATATGAAAATGGGGTCGAGGGAGAATGTTTTACAATTTACTCTCATAGCCTCAAATAAAAAAATAACTATTATATAATTTTCCTTCACATGGTTGAGGTCACGAGAATTTTTAGATATTGAAATGGGGTCATCGGCCAAAAAAGTTTGGGAACCCCTGGCTTAGTGCATCTAAGTGGTAACCATAAAGTTGCCAAATTATATCCCCAAAGAGCTGGCACAACAGTCACAACTAATTATTAGGTGGTGTGTTGAGCTGTATATGTGTTCTGTATTCTGTGTAGGTGTTCTGTGTTCTGTATTGCTATGTTCTGTATTAATGTCAGGACCAATTTCTAGGCATAAGCACCATAAGCAGTCACATTGGGCCACAGCGACTCAACAGAGGGAGCCCGACCATTAGGGAGCCTCTGACCGCCATTGGGAGGGGGCCCCAAATCAAATTGTGCTTAAGGTCCCCAAAAGGCTAGAGCCGGCCCTGATTGATGTGTTGGTGTGTTTTGTGTTTATGTCTTGAGTGGAGACAAGACATCAGCACACCTCCACTTAAAACACCACAACCTCCACTTAACTCACCAACACAGAACACACCTTCACCATTAGTGTGCTCCTTCAGGCTGACAGTTAAGCGTTACAGACTGTATATTTGTCATCATTTGATGCAGTTGTCTGCCACAAGTGTCTTTGTCAAACACATGTTGCTTCAATTATCGATCTCTGACCCCCTCTAACTTCCTGTCTGTCTCCCTGTCTGTCTCTCTGACCCCCTCTAACTTCCTGTCTGTCTCCCTGTCTGTCTCTCTGAACCCCTCTAACTTCCTGTCTGTCTCCCTGTCTGTCTCTCTGAACCCCTCTAACTTCCTGTCTGTCTCCCTGTCTGTCTCTCTGACCCCCTCTAACTTCCTGTCTGTCTCCCTGTCTGTCTCTCTGACCCCCTCTAACTTCCTGTCTGTCTCCCTGTCTGTCTCTCTGACCCCCTCTAACTTCCTGTCTGTCTCCCTGTCTGTCTCTCTGACCCCCTCTGTCTACCTGTATATCTGTCTCCCTGTCTCTTAGCATCTTCTTCTGTCCGTCTTTTTTGCCCCTCGGTCAGTCTCTCGCACATATATATATATATACTAAACAACCAAAGTAAAAACAAAAATAGAAATTAAATTAAAAATACTGACTGTCGACATTGGGGGTCTGGGGGACATTGGGGGTCTGGGGGACATTGGGGGTCCCTCCCTCCACCCCCCTGTCTGTGTGACTGATTTCGTCAGACCCTGGGGGTCAGCCTGGCGGTCCTCCCTCTGCCGTGCCACGACGCTGATGGGTCTGTGACGATGAAACTGCCACATTGCTCATCCAGGCAGACAGACAGGCAGACAGACAGATGGACGGACAGACGGACAAACAGGAAGATCAGCTGACAGAGCGGTGAAAACCAAGCACACCAGGACACGAGTCACCACCCCGCTGGGACGACAGAACAAGGGGATGAAGTAGCACATTAAGGTCTGACGGCAGAGGTGTCGGAGCAGTCCCAAACGGCATCCCACTCACAGCACCGCACCGCTTTTGACCAGCAGCACAACAACCAGGGGCAACATAGGGCCCTACCCAGTGGACAGGGAGTCATTTGGGATGTTCTCTTGTGAGTCATTTCAGGTTAACTCTGTAATGATGAGTGCTCTAGTGTCTGCAGTAATAACAAGGGAACAGGAGGAGGTGGCCAGAGTTTCCTGCCGGATTCGTGTAGGAGGAACTCCCAATCCTGCTTCCATGATACTGAAATGGCACTAGTGCCCCTGACATCTTGCTCATGACCCAGCTATAACAACGTTTAAAACGCTCAACAGCCTGTGGCTTGTTTTGCAATTATGGCCAAACAGCGTTTCTGTACACTGGAATAAAACAGGAGGAAAAATAAAAGAAAGATATGGAATTGCACAAGTTGTTCAGCAGCCAGCTGTGATAGGATTGTGAGTTGGCTTAACTTTTGTTGATAAAATGAAAAGAAAACTCACAATGTTTAGGAATCTCATAATCCAAACACAGTTGTTCACAGTACAATTCTACTTTGAATCAACCTAACGGCAATCGGTTGTGTTTATAAATATGTTCTGCAATGCATTTACTTTGTGTTTGTAAACAATCAGTGCTCATGGGAAACGTAGAATGTGGCGTTAGAGAGAGACGTGGAGGGATTGGGCGATCGAGGTGGATCGAGGGGGATGTCGAGGGAGAGACGTCTTCACAGAGCAAAGAGTAGTCCTACAATGCACTTCACATCCCCAAAATCCCCCTAATATTCACTAATATATCCCCTACTAATGTACTCCTTAACTCAAAGATTAAATCGGCAACTCTGTGAAGGGAAAGTTTCTCCCACAAACCACATTTGGGTATTTGCCGCGACGATTGTCCAGGAATAGATAGAATCAGAGGTATCTTGGTTACCGGCGGAATGCAGCCAGCTATTTCAGCCTGGTTTTAGGTCATGACTACTGCACGGGAATGAAAGGGGAATTTGGAGGGAGTGAGGCTCAACATCCACTCCCACAGAGAGGACCCTCGACTGTGGTGACGGCAGCGGCGTGGGCCGAAAACCTCGGCTATTCTGGCCATTGCTGCCTAACCCGTGGCTGCTAACATGTTTTTGTGAGCCAGCAGATTTAGAGGACTCTGAAGGGAAAACATGCTTTAAACTCTTCACAGATCAGCCAAATATCACAAAGAGGGTACTTAAATGAACTAAATGAACAGCCTTTCCGTTGCCTGATGCTTGTTATGTTTATTATTGGTACAGCCTTCTTCCTATTTACTTCTACTAATACTGAGTTGAGTGGTTGTTCCACCAGGAGATCTTAAACTGAATGAACTAAGTGCAAATCCATCTGGTTAAGGGACTACATTGTCAAATGTAGAAAACTGTAAACTCCTCAATTCTCCTTGTCCTCTCGTCTCCTCATTGTCTTCTTCTCCTTTAGATGTTGGCCTACACTACCATTCATACACTACTGCTCAAAAGTTTGGTATCACTTGTTTTCCTGGTTTTCCATGAAAACATATATATGAAATTAGTTTGAATAGGGAATATAACTAAATGAATAGGAAATATAGTTACTGACAAAGTTCGAAATAATGATGTTTAATTGAAATAATAATTGTGTCTTTCAAACTTTGCTTTTGTCAAAGAATCCTCTATTTGCAGCAATTACAGCCTTGCAGACCTTTGGCATTCTAGTTGTCAATCTGTTGAGGTAATCTGAAGAGATTTCACCCCATGCTTCCTGAAGCACCTCCCTCAAATTGGATTGGCTTTGATGGGTACTTATTATGTACTATATGGTCAAGCTGCTCCCACAACAGCTCAATTGGGTTGAGATCTAATGACAGTGCTGGCCACTCCATTATAGACAGAATACCAGCTGACTGCTTCTTCCCTAAATAATAATTGTATAATTTGAAGCTTTGCTTTGAGTCATTGTCCTGTTGTAGGAGGAGCGCCGTCCACAGGGAATGACATGACATTGCAAAATGGTGTGATAGCCTTCCTTCTTCAACATCCCTTTGACCCTGTACAAATCCCCCACTTTACCGCCACCAAAGCACCCCCAGACCATCACATTGACTCCACCATGCATGAGAGATGGCGTCAAGCACTACTCCAGCATTTTTTCATTTGGTTGGCATCCCACAAATGTTCCTTGTGATCTGAAAGCCTCAAATTTAGATGAGTCTGTCCATAACACCTTTTCCCAATCTTCCTCTGTCCAGGGTCTGTTCTTTTGCTCATCATAATCTTTTCTTTCATTGGACAGTCTGATATATTGCTTTTTCTTTGCAACTCTGTCTAGAAAGCAGTTGTGCGCAAAAGGACAAATATATTATACACTCCTCTTTTGATTCTAGTTAGAGCCTGTTTGCACTCTTTTGTGAAGGTAGTAGTACACAGCGTACAGGATCTTCAGTTTCTTGGCAATTTCTTGCATGAAATATCCTTAATTTCTAAGAAGAATTGACTGACAAGTTTCACAAGAAAGTAATTTGTTTCTGGCCATTTTGAGCCTGTTATCGAACCCACAATGGCTGATTCTGAAGATACTCAACTAGTGTACTCAACTATAGAAGGCCACTTGAATTGCTTTTTAAATCAGCACAACAGTTTTCAGCTGTGCTAACATAATTGATAATGGGTTTTCTAATGATCACAACATAGCCTAAACTTGGATTAGCAAACACAACGTGTCATTGGAAAACAGGACTGATGGTTGCAGATAATGGGCCTCTACACGCCTATGTAGATATTCCATTACAAATCAACCGTTTCCAGCTACAATAGTCGTTTACAACATTGACAATGTCTTCACTGTATTTCTGGTCAATTGGATGTTATTCTAATCTAATGTGCTTTTCTTTCAAAACAAGGAGATTTCTAAGTGACTCCAAACTTTTGAACAGTAGTGCATATTTACAGGGAGGAGTTAAAGTTTATTGGCAGGGAGCTATAGTGTATGGTTTCTGGATATTCCAAACAGTTTTCTAAACTGAACATTCAACTTTCAGTTTTGGAAGATTTTCAGGAATGTGCACGGCCTCTGATAGAGATTTTTGACAGGGAAATTCCCACGCTCTTAGTGGTTGCACATGTTATTCTCCGAAGAAAAATACAGCAGGAAAGTTCTTTGGATCAAAATTAGAAGGAACTCTATAGAGTCACCATGTCCCGTCAGATCGTCTTGGCAAGATCTTTGTCCGGAAAATTTGTCCCGAAAAAGAGTTGAGTTGTAGCCCAAAGGTTTAATTCACCACTGGTGTGTCTCTTAACTGTGTACGTACAGTACAAGACAACTCTGGCCCTTTAATTCCAACCATGACACATCCCTTTCTACTGTGGATAAATCAAAAGGTGTTGAGGACTACTTTGGCCTTTGCCCCAACTTGAAAGCCTGAAACACATTGTGTGTTTTCCTTTGTTTCAAAGGGTAGGGAGAAGCCTACTCCCCTGTGTCTAACTGCATGGTGACATCCTGATGAGTGTTCATGGGTGTGGTTGCCCTGATAGAATAAAGGCCTTAGAAAGGATGTGTGTCTATTTGAGTGTGTCTAGGTTTTGTGTGTGCGTGCGTGCGTTTGTGCGTGCGTTTGTGTGCGTGCTTCTGAGTTCGGTGTTATCTAGAAACAGAAAAAGAACACAGTGTTTTTTCCTCCACACCCTCCCAGACTTGAACCATGTCACGTGAGTCGTGCCCCTGCGTCCCTCCCATGGAGTGTTTCCTGGTGTGGACAAACTCCTGGTCCTCCCCACAACGCCCGGGTCCCCTCCCCGACTCCTTCCTGTCGTCCAATGTGAACCTCCCTGGCCCTCTCCTAACCTCAAGCCTCACTTTTCTTTTACACTATTTTAAGAGGAACGACGACTCGGCAAGACTGGACTGGCTCAGGCAATTTTCCTCCATTCTCTTTATCATGTCAGTCTCTGCTGTCTGGTGGTCAGGACCCAGCTTTCAATTTCCAGTTATTTATCCAATTTCAGGTATTGGATCGAATGCATAGAAATTGAAGCATTTGAATGTCAATCCCCTTTTAAATTTTAATTATTAATCAGTTCTATCCATTTGTTTTCCATTCATTTAATCCTATCTGACAAAAATCTACATTTCCTCAACGGAAAATCAGGCCCAGGGGGTTTTCCTCCAGAGATAAGCCTTCCGTGACCAACAGAACACCAAGTACCAAGGACACAGAAGGAATTGAGAAGCAAGTCATGTTTTCTGGGTAGAGACAGAAAGCCAGTGAAGTATGTTTCAACAATGTGCTTTTTCTTTCAACATTTGGAACATCTTGTCCTGGAGTCAAATTCCTGATCAAAAGGACAACAAACACCCTGAGCAGCATGGGAGGAAACTCCCTGTTTCTGTTGTGCTTTACAACAGACCCATGGAACGTGACATGGCAAAACACTAGTTACTTTAGCATGGTTAGCATGGTTAGCATGGTTAGCTAAGTAAATTTAAACCATTTAATACACTCATCACGCGCACTGAAGTCAGTTACTTATATTTTTGTACTGGATTTCCATTGCAAGTTAAGACTTGACTGACTGTGGTTGTAGCTGCACGCGCCAAGAGCTCCAAGGGGAGCTAGTCATGCCTCAGTTACCCGAGCGAGGAGAGCTCATTATCGGGGGAACTGGAAGGCCCTAGGGGGGTAACTTTGACTCTGCAGAGAATCTGACGTGTCGTCGCCGTACTGAATACTTCCTGCTACTGTTCGGCTCTTTCAAAGCCCCCCCCCCCCCCCCCCCCGAAACAAAGAGAGTCTCTTCCTCCCTCCTCCAACCCCTCATCTGTCCGTCTGTCTGTGGGGGAGGAAACGAAGATGTGTAGAACAGAGGGAAGAATGGGGGGTGGGTAGGGGGACCAGGGGGGTGGGTAGGGGGACCAGGGGGGTGGGTAGGGGGACCAGGGGGTGGCCGAGGTAATGCAGGCAGTTATACTAAACAACGGGAGGACAGGAATTCCCCCTATTCAAGTTCAAACTCATCACAGATGTGCGCCTACTCCCTTTGTAGTACCACACACATCTGGCCCAAAAACCCAGCACCCCCGTTGCTCCGCGACTCCGCCCAGCTCTATGGACCTGGAAAATCACTTCAGACCGACCCAGACGGATCAAGAACCAGGCCTGGAAGCAATCGACAGCACACAATTGAGCCTGAAGTCACCGCGGGCCCGTTGTCCATGCTTGCTACACAGAGCTACTGTACTGGGACACTCAGGAACACGAGCCCCTACTCCCAGCCAAACCATTGGCTGCACACTCTGGGCAATGGCTGGATGCATCAGAGACAGGCTGCAAAGCGGATTGTCTAAAGCCAGCTGGTGGGAGGGGGGGGGGGGGTGGCGGAGGGAAAGTTTGGGGGATTTCAGAGACTATAGGAGATCTCAAATCAGGAAGTAAGAGTGCTGCTGGAGGTCAACAATCACCTGGCAACTGGTTCTGTGAATCAGCGACGAGGGTTTCTGCTCACACAATACAGGCAAACTGCACAGTGTTCATGAGACCTCAGGGGCCGTTGTCCAATGTAGTGCACTAAATAGGGAATAGGGTGTCATCTCTCCATAGGGCCCTGGTCTAAAGTAGTGTACTATATAGGGAATAGGGTGTCATCTCTCCATAGGGCCCTGGTCTAAAGTAGTGTACTATATAGGGAATAGGGTGTCATCTCTCCATAGGGCCCTGGTCTAAAGTAGTGTACTATATAGGGAATAGGGTGTCATCTCTCCATAGGGCCCTGGTCTAAAGTAGTGTACTATATAGGGAATAGGGTGTCATCTCTCCATAGGGCCCTGGTCTAAAGTAGTGTACTATATAGGGAATAGGGTGTCATCTCTCCATAGGGCCCTGGTCGAAGGTAGTGTACTACATAGCGAATAGGGTGTCATGGAAACACAGATGCATGTCTCTGAGCTTGATCCAGGGTTTTATTTCTACTTCCTGGGCTGATTACTGGGAAAAGGTACGAGAAGCTGCAGGTTAGGATGAACCCCACGGCAGGAGAAGCATCCACTGAATGCAACGAACAGACCCACGTAAGCCGGCTGTCTCATGATAACCATCATCCTTTGCAGAATGGTCACAGGGCGATGTTTTCAGGCTGACATTGGGCTCGGCTCGCCTGCGGGCAGCCCTGTGTAGGCTATCAGATAGCAGGGCTGTGCAGAACAGTTTAGCGTTGCGTCGGGGACTTTCCAGATCAGGCTTCAGTGTGTGTGTGTGTGTGTGTGTGTGTGTGTGTGTGTGCGTGTGAGAGCTACTCTTAGCACAGACTGGGGTGATTGCACTGTTGAAGACGGCACTTAAACTAGTTTGACCAGACATGCAATTTGGAGCTATTACAACAGAGCTCGCTCGAAGAACAACAGCAACGCTCTCCATGGAACTCGTGAAGGATGTCAAAAAGCACAGATAAAATCCCCCATTTCTCGTTGCCTGTGATGTGATGACAGACAGCTTGAGAAAGTCGACAGTGTTGTTGCACGGGACAATACAGAAAGACCTGTTTTCTCCCAGCAGAACGACAAATATTCCATGCAAAGTAAGGGCTTAATGCCCCTGCCTGTAAAACAGAATGCAATGCTGACAGGGTGGAAAAAGACAACACTAGTGACAGAGGTGAAAAGGGGCTGCAGCTCTCCTGTAGTCGTTTCACGCGTGTTTTTCACCAGAACGTAGGCAGGAGGTGAAAGGGTGTCAAAATCGAATCAAATGTCACCTGTCACAGCTTTGTTGACCACACATGTTGACTAATAGTGAAATGCACACATATTGGCCTTTTAACCCCCCCCCCCCAAAAATGTTTTTTCATTAAATTTGTTTCTGAGCTCTAGAATGCAAATGCTGTGCATTCCAAGAATCTAGTGCTCTTCTTCTATGTTGCAAGGAGACAGGGATTAAGAGGAAGAGGAGGCCCCTGTTTTTGCCAGGCTGTTAGTAACCCTGTAAGGAAGCACACACAAACACACACACACACACGCACACAGCGGAAAACACACACACACACAGACGTATGCAGAGACAGACAGGCGCATACACAACAAACACACAGACACCTCCCCCTCCCCAGAGGGTGAGACAGGGGACTGAAGCAGAGTGGAAATCCCCATCTTCTCTCACAGACTGTAGGCCTAAAACAGAGGCTTGGCTGACCGCAGCAGAAAGCCAGTTTGGTGGGGGCGGAGAGGCCAGGGGATGGCCGCTACTATTCTCATCTCTCAAGTCAGTGGGTGTCTGGCAAGGGCTGACCACAGGGCTGAACACTGATTCTACCGGGACTGCCTAACCAAGGGTTCTGGCTGAAAAGAACACTTATTTGGCTAAAAAGGGCAGCATCGAGGTGAATGTATGGGCCGATGTGGGAGGGTTCTGGCGTGTTCAGGCGACACCAGATACTGTCGGGTACTGCTCGGCTGGCTTCCTACGACAGACCCGGTACACAGTGGCACATTATGTAGCTCAACCCTGAAGGGCTGCATGTTCGTCAGGTTTTACATATTCACTTGTTTACTGTGTACACATATGAACGCGTGAATTGTTTTGTGTATACTGATTCCCCCTGAGACAGGTCAGGCTCATGCCTTGCTCAAGGGCACTTAAACTCCCCAGGTTGGGGTGTTTCGAACCGGTGACCTTCTGGTCATTGGCACAACGCTGTGCTGCCTGTTGCCATCTTATGTAGCTGCCATGCCGTGACTGACCTGGCCTGAAGCACAATACCTGCAACTCAATTGGGTAAGATCCCATTTGTTCTTCCTCAACTTAATTATTTCCCTGTATTCAAATGTTTTAGATGGAGCTACATGCAAATATTTTAGGTGCGTCTAAAAGTAAGTAGCGTTGAGTCATGTTTGGACAAGTGAGCGCTAACAGTCACAAGGTATGGGATTGTGGCATGAAGCTGGATTTTCCCTCCTTAATCACACTGTCCTGGTTGTCTGCCCTGTGTATCCTTCTCAGCCAGGCAAGGCCAGCAGGCTGCGAGGTCTTTTGTCTTCACACCCGAGGGAATAACCTGATTCCGGCAACACACGCTGTGGAGAATTTGTCAAGACACTGAAAAACCAACAACTCACACGTGTTCTGAGCAAGACTTCTCATTAGAACCTCTGGTACCTCTCATCCTTCACTTCATGTCCTTCCCTCCTAAGGCAGATAGCTACAGCCGCTCAGGCAACATGGATGTCTGTTTTTTTCCTTCACTAGTTGACCCTCAGTAACCTGACTCTGCCTCCTGTTACGGCACAACAGCGCACTCAAGTGGACGATTTATGTATTGCCACCCTTTGGCAAATTAAAAAGTAGAATGACTGGAGTGTAGTCCGGTAGAATGACGGTGTGGTGCAATACCTGACTGGACTCTAACCTTCAACAGTCCAAAATCCCCTAAAACACCATGGTCTCTGGCCTACGAGCACCTCTCTGTCTGTCTGTTGACTGCGATGTCGAGAACCCGGGGAGTGTCAGTGTCCAGCTGTGCTGACTGGACAAGCGGAATGACTGAGGGTTTGTTTGCTGTTGTAAAGCCGTCCTTGTGAGGCCTGGCTGGGAGATGTCATAGCACACACCCCCACAACCCAAATGGACATTGTCGGGACACTGTGTGCCGTTACCCGGCTCCCGCTCAATGTGGCGAGAGAGAAGCCCACACTGACCTGACCCTAGAATGGGAGCATTGTGACCTCAGACAGCTCTAGATAAGGCTTCTTTTTACTGATGAAGACAATGAGAATCCAACAGCACTCACTCACGGATAAAAGAAGAAATAATAGTGTTAATTAAAATTTTATTAAGGTGTTGTTACATAAAGGAAGTCGTACAAAAGTGCTCAGTAAGTACAAAAAAATAAATATGTGAATATTCCACCAAAAAAGGACTTCAAAACAAAACGTTAATTTACAGTGGCAATGGTGCATTAGACAGACAAACTAGTAACAACAAATTTGAAACAGATCGTATTTCCCTTTTGGCAAAACCTCAACTGTGCTTCAAGGTCTGACAAAAGGTTCAAGATTACAAGTCACCAAGCGACGCTGTCAGCTAGGCTGCTCAGGTGTTAGGTCAAGGTTCAACCAACAGACCTGGGAGCGGCTCCACCTCCTTGACAACTGAATACAAGACAAACAAGACAACACACGAGCCAGCTCTCCTGAGGTCAGTTAGGTTGCCGTTGTGACGACGACAGGAACTGTCATGGCGCTAGGCATGGGAGGGGCCTCCGGCTCACTTTCAACCTGATAGGTCACTGTGTCATTCTGGGCGACACCCTCCGGCTGATCTGTCGTGGGGCCCTCTGTCTTCTCGTCCTGACTCTCGGCAAAGTGTTGCTCGGCCTCCTCTGATAACCTGTTGTCCTCATCTTCTTCCTCCTTCTGGGAAGGAAAGACGAGACGTAGTTACTGGAATGTTCATGAAGTCAAACACACCGCGCATGAACTCTTCTGTTTCACAATGCAATTACCCCCCTCCTCGACAGCATTCCAGCCGTTTGAGTTACCAGCTACACTTCAAACTAAGTGTGGAGTGAGCTAACAGTATGTTCTTAATTCCTTCAGACCAAGTCAGTGGTTCCCTTAATTCCTTCAGGCCTACAGCAGTGGTTCTCCAACTTCTCCTCAGGAGGCCCTAGATGTTCCATGGGGATAGGCAAGACCAGAGCTTCCTTTACAGAGAGATCACAGTTTAACGGTGTGCCGAAATCCCCGCTACTCCCCAGAGGAAACGGCTAACGTACCGTTTGTTTTTCGTAACGGAGATTAGGGCTTGTTTACCTACCTCTTTTCTCATCCTGTAATACTCGTCGATGGCGTACTGGTACTTAGCCGAGGTGATTCCAAAGAGGGAGGCCATCCTCTCCCCGAGGTAGTCACATGCTGAAAGTGTCAACAATACCACAGTATTCAAGGCAGTGGCATAGTTAAATACACGACAATTTGAAAACACAACTAGTTAAGTTAAAAAAAGAAGCCATGTCATCCAGGTTGACGTGTTGCTCAATGACAAAACAATCAAAATGTGCTTCTAACGGCAAGGTCTTGTCAGATGCTCTCTGCTGCCCCCTAGAGGTTCATAACACAGTCTAATGTCACCCACCTAAAACGGTGGAGCTAGCTGCTCTCCACATTTGGAACCAGAAGTACGGACCCCAGGTCAGACTGGCCTGATAGACAGGAAAACATAAGCTATTAGACCACCAGGTTTCGGAACCACATGGAAAGTAGAGACAATTGTGAGAATTTTCATTTAAACACACAGACAGAGACACACTTCTACTCTGCACACTACATACCTTCCCACGGTCTACTGGGGGGGACAGTAAGTCTTTCTTTTCCGGTTCCTCGTCCTCCTCATCAGTGCTGTACTCTTCCATGGTTTCTCCGTTAGAGAAATGGATGATCCTTCGTGGGGCTTTGTCTTTATGTCCTCTGCTCTCAAGGTCTCCCAGCTCCACACTCTCAAAGCCCTTCCCTGTGCGGGGACTCTGGGAAACACACAGCCAGAGTCACTAGAGCACCAAGAGATGCACACAAAGGTATATCGGGCAGGCGCTTACACCGTACACGCGCACACACACAGGTGCTTGTTGGTGACTGGCTAATACACATTTATATAATCGCGAAACACTGATTCATCAGCGAAGGAAATCATTTTTATGTACATCAATGTCAGAATTGAACACAGGCTGACACGCGGAACAGCTACCACTTTACCTTACGCTGAGTGTCAGTGTGGGGCGATGACAGGCACGAAAACATAGATGCTGAGAATTGTAGTATCTCATAACACCGACACAAAACACTGACGAAACAACACTTCTCATAATCGCGACATACCTCATCTGGATCCATCTTCTGGGTCAAAGACACGTTAACGTTGGTGAGATACAGGGATATTTCCGCCATGGCTTTTTCTTTGTATTCTTGGATGTTTAGTTTTGCACGCCCAGTGTCAGCGCGGTGGGCAAAGGCGGAAATGCAACGCAGCCCACCAAACGCTGTTCTGTCGTCATGGCCATACCGGTATTGTACTACGAAGACATTCCTATAATAACCCGCTAATATTAGATCTCTTCGCCCTGGCCTAGATATTACAAACACAACAATCCGTGTTCTTTCCTAATTCCTTAAGTCGTTTGGCAGACACTCCTGCTTGGTGATACATTTTCTTTTTCTGTCTATCCCGCATAACTCTGATATATACATACACTAGTGGTGGCAAGTTGCAACCCAACCTCACCTCTATCTGCTGACTCGCATCTTTTCTAATATTTCGAGTCGTTTTGTAAATGTTTGCCAGTACCCCAAATCCTCCTACTCGCGAACGAAATGCCTCAATGTCACACATTTCCTAACCTTACGACGTCCTGCACAGTGTGTGTAGGTAGTAAACAAGGTGGCGGGAACAGGGGCAACAGAGATTTTTGTGTTTTCTTTTCAGTTTGTTCGTTATGAAATTTTTTGTTAATGCACACCCTCCCCAACTCATTAAGTTGTGTATGCAGGCATTGACAGCTGCACTATTGGCCTTGGGCGGGCCTTGGCCCGACCCAAATTTACTCATTGGCCTGCCTAGAAATTGGTAAGGATCTGGATTGAAACAATACCCAATTTCAAGTTGTCTTTCTTTGGTTGCTATGAAACAGAAGATAAACATGTATATAAGAATGTTCACGGCCAGTTCAATCCAGAGCCATCTAGAGAGATTATAATTGAACGGCTCTGCAATTGACAACAATAATAATAATCTTTATTTATTCAGCACTTTCCCCCCCCTTCTGCCTTAATTAATTTTGTTCTTTTGCTGTTGCTATGAAACAGTACACCTATGCATGAAGTACTTCCTATAAGGCTTCATTGCATCCATTAACCAATCATAGAGTAGACTCGCTATGTTCAAATTGTATTTACCCACAGAACATACATAAGAAAAGTGCCCACATTGAGCCACAGCAGACAGTCCAGGTGGTATCACACAATTTACTCAAAGTTCTTATTACCCTTCCATTGACTAGGCCTACAGGCACTGTGGAGGGACTCTTTTTCAGCATATAAAGACAGCGGGGGGGAGCTCCGTGCTCACAGGGCGCCTGGACATTCGGACCTTACAGGCAGCTTGAATAATGATGAGGTTATAGACATTTTTAAAACAACACTAATAATATTGTCGTGGATCCAGAGAGGATTCTTCAGATTTGTGGTGTTTACGCTTTTGAGCGCCACCTTTCTGGAGCAAACCTGGCAATTAGCCTCCTCCACAGAACTGGACTCAAAATGAAATTGAAACAGGTGTTTTTTCCACTGTTCTTCTCGAGCGGTACAGTTGTGTTGGGCTTTCCCAGCAAGCAACACGCCAGTGGCCCACCAGCTGTCTGCCGCTGTGGCCGCTGAGCGTTTCTGCAAAATGCCTGACCAGCAGCGTCTCAGTCGGGCCGCGGGGGGGGCCGCTTTCCTGACAATGCCTTCCAACAATACCCTGATCAGAGGCTCACCAGTGGCCCGACGGCGGCTGGCCACTTTTGTGCACTAAACCCAGTGGGATGCCTCACGCCCCAATATTAGGTTTTATTCATAAATATAATATAAATATAAAAATATAATTTATAAAATCTAAACAATTTATTTCTAATAGTGCAAGATGCATACAAAAAAACATGCATTATACAGCAAGCATACAAAATAAACATGTGCAAAAGAATTGAAATATATATATTTTTTAAATCTAATAGTGCAAAACGTGTCCAGTAACAGATATAGTAAAATTACTGTATTTGAATGTGAAAAAGTACATAATAAACATAATACAATACAAAATAAACAAGGGCTAGAATGGCGGTAATATGCATAAGTGTGACCTAGCAGCAATCGATAGTTATTGAATATTATAGATACATCAGTGCAAAAAGCTTATGAATGGTGGCATAGCACACTACAACTAGTCAGAATTAAGAACATTCACACACAGCTTTAAATATCCTAAGAGGATAATGCAATCATATATATAACACTGTACATAGCAGCAGTTAAAAATAAAAAAGAATACTGTAGATTAGCAGCAATATTGGTTGTGCTGGAGATGTCATTCATATTCACGGCAGGTCCCTTGTACCGCCGCAACGTCTTCTCCCACCTGCACGGTCAGCTGCCCCTTTCTGATACTTGGGGACCTGGTTCTGGACAGCCTCGTCAGTGGCATCCCGGTTGGAAGGATTCTTCCTTATGGCTCCTGTGATACCGTAATCAGATATTGTACTTCAATGGTCTGACATGATTTTGAGAATTGCATGACATTCAAGACAAATTAAATGTTTCATGAATACAACATGCTTGTGCAACTATAGTCTTGTTTTTACCTGATGGTAGAGCCAGCTGTGCCCTCAGCTCAACCTTCTCTTCAGTCAGACGTTTATCAGAAGCTAAAAAGCACAAGGAAATGTCAATAGCTTAATAGTGAAATAAACAAAACTGCCATATACATGTCATTTCATAAAGGCTGTACAGTATTGCATTTAAGTAAAGGGCACATGTTCAGACAAATGCAGTTCCATGAAGACAAGATGCTAGCAAACAATTGCCCTGTTTTTACCTGACTGTAGAGCCAGCTGTGCCCTCAGCTCGATCTTCTCTTCGGTCAGCCGCTTGATCTTCTCCAAATGTTCTGAAAGTAAAGACAGACAGTTAATTATTCAGTCCTAAATATCTGGTTATTTTACAAGCAGAACTCAAATCGCAGTGTCCACTAAAATGTTATACGTTCATGTGCAGAGCTAAAACGTACCTCAACCTCTGCCTTCTTGCCCTTAAAATTAATTTGACAAATAAAATTGGAAGCAACATGCTTTAATAACAAGTTAAGCATCTGGGTTAAGTGAATGAACCCACACATACCAATGTAGCAGTCCTCCACATGGTGGCGTGGAGTACCTCTCTGGTGCCTTGGAGTACTGTGCCAGCTCCATCCTAAAAATAAACATAAAAGTTGGTGAACAGGTAAATATGGTGAAACCAAGTTAACATTGCAGCAATTACGAGATCAACATGTAATTCACATTCCTCCAGGGCTGCAATCCACAGGGTGTTGTGGTGTAGATGTGCGTCCTTGGGGTGATTTAACTAACGATGTACTTGTTCAACTGTTGATATGCGAAAAAGCACAAAACATCCGAACGGATAAACGAAGAAACAAAAAAATTGTAAGCAACCAAACTTGTGGACACAAAGAAACACAAGGGTTACTGTAGGTATTTCATCTCAGGCCAACACTGTTTTTTATAACTTGTTTTCCCGCCAACGGTTTAGAATTTGCGTTCAGCTACCAGTAACTTGACTAAAGAATTTGAATGTTAATAGAAAATCGGGAACAGTCCTTGTTTAATACAAAACAGTCATTACGTTCTTACTCAGTAACCTAACAGGTTTAAACATGCTGAAATTAAAAAGAACATTAGTTTCAGTAAATTATCTGCGAATATAACTTTCCTCCGAGCTGCCAAACGCTCTTCTGCTCCAACTGGTATACTTCCTTGCCAGTTTGGCGCGAAAGGGCGCCTTAATCCTTTATGGCAAATGGGAAGCCCTGGGTGGAGATTTCATGGCCATTAAAGACAGATCACTATATGCACATAACAAGCTGCCTTATGAATAGACCAGCAGATGATTCCCCTCTGGTGGGACTGGATTCCTGTATTTCGAGTAACATTTAGATAAAAGATAACATTCCAACCCGGAAATTCCACAAGGTTAATTATGACCTACATTGCCTCTATTACCTGTTTGGTTTCCATGACGATGCACTATATAAATCACGTTCACAAGTGTCACAAACAAAAGCACCCATGGCCTTAGAGAACCTACATCCACACCTGATAATACGCTGAGGTGCAGTTGGGTGAAAGCTGTGGCACTGAAACCCCAGGAGAACCCCTCACCACTAGCTAAAATGTAAGTTGTTCTGACACTTGACTACTGAGATACCCTGAAAGGAGTTCCACCCTTCGTTTTGTCTGTCGGCTAGTGAACAACCTGCTTAAAACACAGAGTCATGTCTGCAGTCTCAGATAGTCGGGCGCCTCGCTCCTGCCCCGCGCAGTGTTGCTGTACAGGAACGCCAATGTTTTTTTTGAAGCACAATATTCAGAAATATACAGCTCCGGAAAAAATGAAGAGACCACTGCACTTTTTTGTTTCCAAATTGAACAGAAGCTTTACATTTGCATTGGTCTCTTATTTTAACCCCTCTGTTCCTCACTCAAAACCTTCCTTTTCGATCTCTTAATTTTTTCCAGCGCTGTATACACCTTCATTATGTCTTCTACATCTCAGTCATGTTTTTTGGCCTTCGTAGTTTAAGTTCAGTCTCCTAAAATCTGCATTAGATTTGTTTCTATGAAATAATGAATATTTAACTGTAACTGCCATCAGTGCACATTCAGGTAGGATCGTCCAATTACAGTAGGCCTGTTGTTTTCCTTTCTCTATAAGTAGCCTCATAGTTGTGCATTGTAACATAAAATGCACTACAATTATACATTATGTGAAAGGAGAGATATCCCCGGACTCACCTCTATTTACTTCAGCATCACTTCAAAGAAGCCCCAAAAGAAAAAGATTGAAGTGGTAGGTCGTGGGCCATTCACGGGCATTGTCCCTTTTACCGTCACGCTGTCTGCCATTTTGGAAAATAGAATTTGTATCCCAGCTAGAGAATCATGCTGTGCCAACATGGAACAGTGGTAAATAAATACACAGGTGTTTTTACCAGGGACAGTGTGTAGTTAACCTTGCAGTTAATCCTGGTGTGTTGGAAATGTCCTTGGTAACTCTTGGTAACATTGACGGTGAATGGTTATGTGCCCAACTCTTTGCCAACCCTCTTCCCAGATAAAGTTCACCGCAGAATAGTAGTGCCCGTTCGGTAGTTTGACCCTGAGTTGAGTCAGTACCAATATCCACAGTAACCCTGCATCGTCAACCACACTCTGCAGTCCATACACAACCCAGTTTCCAAAAGAATATCACTTATCCCTGTCTTTTATTGAAAATGGTACAAAGACAATTTATCAAATGTTGAAACTGGGAAATGTTATTGTTTTTGGAAAAATACATGCACATTTTGAATTTGATGCCAGCAACACGTTTCAAAAAGGTTTGGAGAGGGGCATGTTTACCACTGTGTTGCATCACCTCTTCTTTTAACAACACTCTGTATCCGTTTGGCAACTGAGGAGACCAACTGCTATAATTTTGAATGGGAAATGTTTTCCCATTCTTGCTTGATACAGAATTTATGGTGCTCAACAGTTCGAGGTCTCCTTTGTCCTAATTGTTGTATCATAATGCTCCAAATGTTTTCAATGTTGACAGGTCTGGACCAGTCTAGCACCCAGAATCTTCTACGTCGGAGCCGTGCTGTTGTAATACATGCTGAATGTGGTTTGGAATTTCTTGCTGAAATTAGCAAGGCCTTCCCTGGAGAAGATTTCTTATGGATGGCAGCATATGTTACTCCATAACCTGTATATATTGTTCAGAATTAATGGGTGACAGATATGGAAGGCTTTTGAACTGTGTGCTGATAAGAAGCCGGAAGGTCTCTCTCTTCTTTAGTCTGGAAGACGCAGTGTCTAGGATTCTATGATTCCCAAAAATAATTTATAATTTTGATTTGTCAGACCACAGGACAGTTTTCCACTTTACTTCCAAATTACCTTGGACCCAGAGGAGGCGGCGGCGGTTCTGGATCATTGCTTGCATTTTCGGATGCAGCGATGTCATGTGTTCACAGACAATGGTTTTCTGAAGTGTTCCTGAGCCCATGCAGTGATGTCCACTACAGAATTGTGTCTGTTTTTAATGCAGTGCTGTCTGACGGCCTGAAGATCACGGCCATGCAATATTGGTTTTCGGCCTTGTCCCTTGCATACAGAGATTTCTCTGGATTATCAGAAACGTTTAATGATATTATGTACAGTAGATGATGAGATCCCCAAACTCTTTGCAATTTTATGTTGAGAAACATATTCTTAAATTGTTGCACTATTTCCTGTGCAGTCTTTCACAGAGTGGTGAACCCCTCCCATCCTCACTTCTGACAGGCCCATCCTTGTTGAAATTATCTCTTCATACCTAGTCATGTTACTAACGCCCACAATTCCACAACAGGCCCAGATTAATATTTAGACGTGGGCCTACTCTACATGGCGACAACGTTGTCCGCGGATGCAGAGGCCGAATGTCGTGATAGGGCCTTTGCGGCGTGTTCGCCAACGGAGACGTGTTTGTGACGCCGGCTCGAATACTGATAGCGAAATACTCGCTGAGAAGTTGGGACAGGGTGCTGACCATGGTGTCTGCTGTGTACAGTTTGCTTTCTGTCTTAATGATTGTTCATTGTGTACGGCTCGTAGAACGTCCTCTGCTGTGTACTCTAATTGTAGTCTTGCCTGCGCGTTGTCTCTCTGCTCAGGTTATGCATGTTGAATGGGACCTCGTTGTCTAGCTCAGCAGAGCCGGAGAACAACCAATATTATGTGGCGACAGAACAGGAAAGGTTTGGTTTCTCCCGTACGTCCGATGGATACCCAGGAATGAACGAATCCCAGGCCGGGGTCTTTGTTAGCAGGCAATTACACTTTAGAGAGAGAAGGAGCAAGTGGAGGACGAACTGTTGATTACAAAGAAGCAGGCCCTTTTCATAGAGTTATTTTTAAATATGTTTTTACATTGTTTTTTAACCGGGTAAGTCAGTTCTTGGTTTCGGTGGCGACCTGGCCAAGGGCACTCAACTACCAGAAGGCAGGACAACTCTCTGAACCACATAACCGACCTAAAGTCAGACTCAAAGCATTTTATTTTTCAAGTGCCCCGAATTCTGAACAATGACATTCTTGTGACATGGCACGCCACATCTACCTATAGTGTTTAAAAAAAAAAAAAAAAAAAAATATATATATATATATATAAAGTAAAAATAATAACAGAAAATACAAAATATACATAACAATAGTGACTAGAAGCAATTGCAAATAATGTAGAAATGGGAATATGGACAGTATGAATAGAAATCCTAAATATGATATAGTGTTGCAGTGCCTATAAATGGATACATTAAAATGTGCTAATGTACATAGAAAGTGACCAGAGCATATGAAGTGTTCATGGGATCATAGATCAGTGTTGCTGGTTGAGAAGCCTTATGGTCTGGATCCTGATGCTCCGGTAGCGTCCGCCAGACGGCAGCAGTGTGGACAGACCAGAGCCTGGGTGGCTGGGATCTTTGATGATGTTCTGTGCTCTCCTCAGGCATCGTGTATGGTGGATGCCTTGCACGGAAGAGGGATGGCAGTATTACTTCTAGAAGTTTATCTTTGGCGTATTAATCTTGCTGTAGAACAGTGAAAAACAACATCGTAGTGAAGGGTGTGCAAAGGTGTGATACAAAAGTGATACAAGTCGTACAATGTGGAATACAGTAAAAATTCATGCACTTGAATGAGTAGATGTGTCCAAATTCTTGACTACTGCATGTATGTCTGTAATCTTTATTGTATTCTGTATTTTTTACCCAGGGTTCACAGTGGCTTTCTAAACGCCAGGGGTAAGGAAGGAAAAGCCGCAGATCAGAGATCTGGTAGGCACATTCTAGTCCATCACGACTGGTATATAATTCTTTGCATAAATAGTAATACAGAAAAGTGTTTTCAAGAACCAGAGCATACTGTTATAGTTACTGCTACCATTACTTTTGAGGAGACAAACAGGGACACCTGCGCAGTGTTAGAGGTGTGTCCCCCTTTTTCTGCCATTATTGTGACTGTATCCACTTTGGACGGAGCCCAGTAAACAGCAGGTCATTTGAGACATCAGGGCTATTTCATGTGTGTGTAACTGAGATTAAATCACATATTTTTCAGTGTCTCTGATGCTGCCTGGTACAACTCCTCCTGATTGGTCTTTCTCATCTATAAGATGATTTGTTGCATAAATGACTTCTCAGTGCAAATGAGTTAACAAAGTAAACTGCAAAGAAAAGCAACATCTATCCCCCCCATCTCTATTTCTTCCTCTCTCTCTTTCTCTCTATTTCTTCCTCTCTCTCTTTCTCTCTGTTTCTTCCTCTCTCTCTTTCTCTCTGTTTCTTCCTCTCTATGTATGTCCTTTTCTTCCTCTCTCCCCTTCTCTGTCTCTCTGTCCTGCAGACCAGATGAGTTATTGTCATCCTCTATGTTGTAATTTTTCGCGGGAAGAAAGAGACATCAGATATTTCACATTGACCTTTTCTGAAACCAAAGAGCTGAGTCGGCACTCACTAGCTCACCAGCTCGGTCATTTGAGCTCCACAACATGTGAGGAACGGATCTTCCTTCCAACTGGGAATGTTGAGGATTAGTGACAACTCTAACTTTCTGTGTGTGTCTGTCTGTGTGTCTGTCTGTGTGTGTGTTTGTTTGTGTGTGTGTCTGTCTCTTTGTCTTTGAGTGTGTCTGTCTGTCTGTCTGTCTGTCCGTGTGTTGTGTCCTTGCCTGAGTGAGCGCCGTGCGTCATTATCAATCACAATAGAGTCTGTTTGGCTCGTTGAAGGGCACCACTGTTGCCTGGGCTGTTCTGAATAACCTCCACAACAATGGCTGTGGTTTGACATTATAGTCACTTATGTTTTACTCACATCATGCAAGGAGACATTCCTACATGACGGTTCTGTCAGTTCTACAAAAGGCTAGGGGTTAAGGAGCCATTGAGGAGGGGGCCAATGAACCAGACCGCTTAAATATCAGACCACTTGAGGATGATGGCCCTCTTCTGTCCACTGGGTTTAATGTAATCCAGATGAACCTGTCGACACCTCCAGCACATCACAACTGTAGTTCTGCCAAGTGTTGAACCTGGTGAATCTTTCTGGTTAAAAAATGCTGCATTACTTTTCGCTGAGGTTGTCGTCCCAGTACGTGCCAGAGGGGGGCGACAAAGGCCCACTGGTTCATTGGTCCTCTGGGTAGTCCAATTTATCACGCGGAGCCACTTAAATCAGAGCAATCTCCCCCTCCGGGCACCCACTGTTCCTGGAATTATCTTCTGGCAGGTGGGCTGTACAGGTCAGTCATGACAAAAAAAAGTCCTAACACCAATCTTTTCCTGTGTTGTTGGCCCTCAACAACCAAACATCTGTCCCATAGAGACTAATAGGACTATGGTGACCACATCATGACACCTCCAAACTGTTAACTAAACATCTGTCCCATAGAGACTAACAGGACTATGGTGACCACATCATGACACCTCCAAACTGTTAACTAAACATCTGTCCCATAGAGACTAACAGGACTGTGGTTTTTACACAGGACCAAACACAATCAGAAATGAGCCTGGAAATGAGGAGCAAGCTGTCTGAATCTGACTCATGTCTTTTCCCCAGCAAGTGAAATTAACTCCCAGAAGTTAATGTCCAGTCCCTTGTGTCAGATACATCCATGAGAAACTGCCCACCACACATTGCAGGCCGACCAATAAAACACTGGCTTTCATTTGAGAGAAGACGAATGTTTTTGTGACGATGGATCCCTGGAGGTTGTTACAATCAGACCGCCGCTGTTGCTACTGAACGGCGTGGGCGTGACAGACACACGCCGTCTGCTCACTAAAGTATTCCTGTCAGCCGTCACCACGTCAGTCCGCTGACAGCGGCTTGGTTCTTCTCCCTACCCCAAGACCGGGGGGGGCTCAAATGGCTTTGGTTAAATGCAATGACTGTCACTCGTGTAGCTGTTTACAGCAGTTGGCTTTTTTTTTTGGTTCTCCTGCTCGCCGACTGTGTTCGCCCGCTGTGTTATTTGTTTCTTACCTACTTACATTTTCTTTGTGTTGTACAGTATGGCTTTATAGGCTGCGTTCCCTTTACCGATCCAACGTTGATTTCCACCATGTCTTGGGGGAGAAATCCTAAACCTTTTAAGAGTTCTAACAAATGTTGTGTTATTATAGACACAGGGAGGTTTGTCAGAAGCAAAGACCTGGAAATATTGAACAGACCCACAGCCCCCTGAACCTACAGAAAACAAGGAGCAGTGAACTGAGTTGAATAAAACCATTCTCTGAAGGTCAGTCCAAAGCGGTGAGAAACGGAACTGCTTGAGCTTTGCGCCTGACGCGGCCCGAGGCTCCGTTCCGTCTTGGCCCGCTGTCCGAAGGCCTGCCTCCCACCGAGGGACGTGGCGCTGGAAAGGATTCAACGGGGCTGACCGGGGTACCTGCATGCCCTGCGTGTGCCTAATCAGGCTCAAGGCTCAAATGGCACCCTATTCCTCATATGGTGCACTGCTTTCAACCACAGCCTTGTGGGCCCTGGAGGGGGAACGGAGTGCACTATGTGTGGAATAGGGTGCCATTTGGGACAGACTCGCAAGAAGTCTAATAAACATCCTCCCGCTCCCCAGACACCACGTTAGGGCGCTAGCAGACACCCTGAGACGAGCCCCCTCCCCCCACACCCCCGAGTCCCCTGCCAGGACTCAACTAAAAGCTCTGTGATGGAAGGAGATAAATAAAACATATACGCATTTCTCCTCTTCTTCCCTTCAAAGACAGAAATATCTCCCCCACAGACGCCGGGTGTTGAAATGCAGTTAACGCATGTGAAATTCTGATTGGTTGCCCGCCCTTCCTGTCCTCCCACACTCTTTCTCCTCCTTATCTCTCCTTGTTTCCTCGTCTCCTCCTCCCCTCTTCCCTCCTGTCTTCCTCTCCTCCTCCCCTCTTCTCTATTATATTGGCTCCCCTCCTCTCTTCGTCTCCTCCAATCCTCTCTTCTCCCTTATCCCCTCATTACCTTTCCTTGGTTCCTTAGCCAACTCAGTCCTTTTTTTTTTTTTTTTCTCACAGCATTTTAATCAATAAGTTGCTGTAAGGCTGCCTTACGCGGGCCGATATTCCCAGGAATCTTTGTTTTCCCAATGGAGCATGTTTGGATTTTCCCTGTTTGATGTGGACCATTAAATAAGACGAATGCTATTAGAAATTCATGACCGATCCATTCTATCAATAAATGATTGGTTTGTAGCGCCTGACAGTGATTGATTGGCCGTGCATGAGATGTATTGGAACCAGAGTTGTTCAATGTCGGTGCCAGCTGACGGTCACTAGGGAACAGCTAAGCCTATCAGTGCTGGCGCAACTTAGAAACGAGGAAGAAGGCAGGCGTTAAAAACACGCATTTGGCCAGGCTGCCTGACTGATTTCGTTACAGCGTTTAATTAATCATGTTTATTTAACCCGCTGCATGACTCAGTATAGTTGAACATTAATGTTGTTTCCCCATTATCAATTACTGTATTCAGTCTTTTCCCTCTACCCCTCTCTTTCTGTCAAATTAATTCAAAGCGTTTTTTTTTTTTTTTATTGGCAACATGTTTACATTGCCAAAGCAAATAAATTTAACAAAATAATAGTTAAATGCACATACAGTATGTTTCCAAAGAGATGTAAAGTAGCCTGTGAATGAAGATTAAATAGCTCTACAGAGATAATCCAATTAGTATTTTTCTTTGAGGTAAAATATGTCCCGGGAATTCAATGAACAACATGTTTTTGTTTTGCGGACTCTGTTTTCCCACACTTTGGATTGGAAATGCTGGCACAACTAGGTTAAGGAGTTTTTTTTAAAAGTGTTTTTTTTAAAGTTTAATTCATATTAAGGAGAAAAAAATAGACTAGACAACACCAACAACAACATCTGTCTATCAAGCACTGATTTACAAACACTGCAGAATGATTCCCTATTGTCTATCAAGCATTAATCTGCAAACACTCGGTGCAGTATGATTCACTATTATGCTCCTATTTTTGGACAAGAACACAAGTGTATGTCAGTATCTTTTTAGCTTTATGTCACAATATGTCCTTTTTTATCTCTTGGCAGTCTGAGCCTGGAAGAAACACTATTGTCCTTTGTAAGTTTCCACTGTGGTAGCACAGTCTGTACTCGTAGAGAGATTTCCCTCTTTTTACATTTTGGAGGCTTAGATATTCTGTCAAAGTACATTTTCAATTTAGAGACTGACAACAGTCCAGTTTGTTTTTCAATTTTCTTTCATTTGTCCAATTTTCAATGTATTTGTTCCTCAATTTGGAGTCAATTTGTTTGATTTTGGTTTTTATAATGACACAGTGGTTTGCCTTTCATTTCAGCGTGTCTCGGGCCTATGAGATCAACCTCTCGGGAGAAATGGTTACCCAGAAGGCCTTTGCATGTCATGGAGCTCTCGCCTGCTTGATTTAAATGCCGTTGGAATTCGAATGCTCTTTTCCTTTCTTTGCATTTGAATGTGTGTTGGGAAAGTCCCAGTTCTGCCCTCATTTCTCTGCATTTCTGGGGACACCTAGGACCCTGCCCATCTGCTGAACTTACATTCAGACGAGGGTCTCCATACATTAGATGGGTCTTGATAGTTTAGGACGGCGGTGGAATTGGCCAACGCTGTCCGGGTTCGGTGGGGGTTAGTAATTGGATATTGTTGCCTTGCCTCATTGCACTCTAGTGCCTCCTTGTGGCGGCTTGGGCGCCTGTGACCACAATCAAGGTAACCCATATGGAAATGTAACATACAGTGGATATAAAGTCTTCACACCCCTGTTAAAATGCCAGGTTCTTGTGATGTAAAAAAATGATACAAAGATAAATCATGTCAAAACTTTATCCACCTTTAATGTGATCTATAACGTCAACAATTCAATTGAAAAACAAACTGAAATCTTTGAGGGAAAGATTTTAATAAAAATAATCTCAAAATAACCTTTACTTTTATGTCTTATACAGTGGGGAGAACAAGTATTTGATACACTGCCGATTTTGCAGGTTTTCCCACTTACAAAGCATGTAGAGGTCTGTAATCTTTATCATAGGCACTCTTCAACTGTGAGTGACGGAATCTAAAACAAAAATCCAGAAAATCACAAGTAATTAATTTGCTTTTTATTGCATGACATAAGTATTTGATACATCAGAAAAGCAGAACTTAATATTTGGTACAGAAACCTTTGTTTGCAATTACAGAGATGATACGTTTCCTGTAGTTCTTTGCACACACTGCAGCAGGGATTTTGGCCCACTCCTCCACACAGACCTTCTCCAGATCCTTAAGGTTTTGGGGCTGTCGCTGGGCAATACAGACTTTTAGCTCCCTCCAAATAATTTCTATTGGGTTCAGGTCTGGAGACTGGCTAAACCACTCCAGGACCTTGAGATGCTTCTTACTCCTTAGTTGCCCTGGCTGTGTGTTTCGGGTTGTTGTCATGCTGGAAGACCCAGCCACGACCCATCTTCAATGCTCTTACTGAGGGAAGGAGGTTGTTGGCTAAGATCTTGCAATACATGGCCCCATCCATCCTCCCCTCAATACGGTGCAGTCGTCCTGTCCCCTTTGCAGAAAAGCATCCCCAAAGAATGATTGTTCCACCTCCATGCTTCACGGTTGGGATGGTGTTCTTGGGGTTGTACTCATCCTTCTTCATCTTCCAAACATGGCGAGTGGAGTTTAGACCAAAAAGCTCTATTTATCTCTTATCAGACCACATGACCTTGTCCCATTCCTCCTCTGGATCATCCAGATGGTCATTGGCAAACTTCAGGCGGGCCTGGAGCAGGGGGACATTGCGTGCGCTGCAGGATTTTAATCCATGATGGTGTAATGTGTTACTAATGGTTTTCTTTGAGACTGTGGTCCTAGCTCTCTTCAGGTCATTGACCAGGTCCTGCCGTGTAGTTCTGGGCTGATCCCTCACCTTCCTCATGATCATTGATCCCCCATGAGGTGAGATCTTGCATGGAGCCCCAGACCGAGGGAGATTGACCGTCATCTTGAACTTCTTCCATTTTCTAATCATTGCACCAACAGTTGTTGCCTTCTCACCAAGCTGCTTGCCTATTGTCCCGTAGCCCATCCCAGCCTTGTGCAGGTCTACAATTTTATCCCTGATGTCCTTACACAGCTCTCTGGTCTTGGCCATTGTGGAGAGGTTGGAGTCTGTTTGATTGAGTGTGTGGACAGGTTTCTTTTATACAGTATATAGTTATACAGAATATAGTTCAAACATGTGCAGTTAATACAGGTAATGAGTGGAGAACAGGAGGGCTTCTTAAAGAAAAACTAGCAGGTCTGTGAGAGCCGGAATTCTTACTGGTTGTTGGTGATCAAATACTTATGTCATGCAATAAAATGCAAATTAATTATTTAAAATCATACAATGTGATTTTCTGGATTTTTGTTTAAGATTCCTTCTCTCACAGTTGAAGTGTACCTATGATAAAAATTACAGACCTGATTTGTAAGTAGGAAAACCTGCAAAATCGGCAGTGTATCAAATACTTGTTCTCCCCACAGTACATGCTGTTAACATATATTTGGTTTGATCAACACATGTACATATATGTACATACACTCACCTAAAGGATTATTAGGAACACCTGTTCAATATCTCATTAATGCAATTATCTAATCAACCAATCACATGGCAGTTGCTTCAATGCATTTAGGGTTGTGGTCCTGGTCAAGACAATCTCCTGAAGTCCAAACTGAATGTCAGAATGGGAAAGAAAGGTTATTTAAGCAATTTTGAGCGTGGCATGGTTGTTGGTGCCAGACGGGCCGGTCTGAGTATTTCACAATCTGCTCAGTTACTGGGATTTTCACCCACAACCATTTCTAGGGTTTACAAAGAATGGTGTGAAAAGGGAAAAACATCCAGTATGCGGCAGTCCTGTGGACGAAAATGCCTTGTTGATGCTAGAGGTCAGAGGAGAATGGGCCGACTGATTCAAGCTGATAGAAGAGCAGCTTTGACTGAAATAACCACTCGTTACAAGTATGCAGCAAAGCATTTGTGAAGCCACAACACGCACAACCTTGAGGCGGATGGGCTACAACAGCAGAAGACCCCACCGGGTACCACTCATCTCCACTACAAATAGGAAAAAGAGGCTACAATTTGCACAAGCTCACCAAAATTGGACAGTTGAAGACTGGAAGAATGTTGCCTGGTCTGATGAGTCATTCAGATGGTAGAGTCAGAATTTGGTGTAAACAGAATGAGAACATGGATCCATCATGCCTTGTTACCACTGTGCAGGCTGGTGGTGGTGGTGGTGTAATGGTGTGGGGGATGTTTTCTTGGCACACTTTAGGCCCCTTAGTGACAATTGGGCATCGTTTAAATGCCACCTGAGCATTGTTTCTGCCCGTGTCCATCCCTTTATGGCCACTAGGTACCCATCCTCTGATGGCTCCTTCAAGCAGGATAATGCACCATGTCACAAAGCTTGAATCATTTCAAATTGGTTTCTTGAACATGACAATGAGTTCACTGTACTGAAATGGCCCCCACAGTCACCAGATCTCAACCCAATAGAGCATCTTTGGGATGTGGTGGAACGGGAGCTTCGTGCCCTGGATGTGCATCCCTCAAATCTCCATCAACTGCAAGATGCTATCCTATCAATATGGGCCAACATTTCTAAAGAATGCTTTCAGCGCCTTGTTGAATCAATGCCACGTAGAATTAAGGCAGTTCTGAAGGCGAAAGGGGGTCAAACACAGTATTAGTATGGTGTTCCTAATAATCCTTTAGGTGAGTGTATATGTCAAAATATACAAGAATTGGCAATTTTTATATATGTCAGATTGAAATATTTAATAAATATTTGTGACCATGTATTTTAAAATGTATTTTTCGGGGCACACAAGGATTCCAGTCAAGACTGCCAGGTTGAGTGAGCAGGTTGGTAAAACCAAAATGAGACTTTTCAGGTCTATGCATGTGTCAGTGATTGGTTATTTATGTTCTGTGTTTTCTTTTGACCGCAGAAAGAATAACTGCCGCTTTGAAAGGAGCTAGCGAGGATCCCAAAAATGATAATACAAATAAGAAATAAAAAGGGGTTTCAAACTATGTGAAGTAACATGTTTTTTAAAATTTTTTATGTATTAGGTCCAAGTTATAGGGATTTATCCTTCCGATAAGGTGCATTGGGTCTGGCAGTTCAAGGCTGACCGCTTCTCACACCCAAATGACACTCTTTTCCCCTCAGGGCTTTGCTTTAAAGTAATGCCCTAGAAGGAATGAATCATTTAGTACGCAACCATGTTCTGTCATTAGAACATCATCTTCATGCATAAAGATTGGCTCTCAGTTTGTAGGCCTCTTTATAAAAGAATGTCCACTTTAGAGCCACCTGGCAGCTGTGTTCTGCTTTCCATGTTCTGTGTTCCTATTCTCTGTGTTCTGTGTGAAGTTTTCAGACCACAGACATGCAGACTGTCTGTTCTATGCCAAGTCTGGCACAGACAAAACCACCCGGACAGCTGGTAAAAAGAAGCCAGTCAAAGCCACGAACACCTCAACAGCAACCCCTCTACTGCTTCTCCCACCAGTGGGTATGCTGCACACACACACACACACACTCTCAATGCGCCTCCGTCTTTCTTAAGAGTGTGTGTTTATGTGTGCAAATGTGTGTGTACATGTGGGAACCTGCTGTGAATTCACTCGAGTAGTGATGGCCATTCAAGGCATTACCGTTCTTCTAGCAGCAGGATATTATGCTAGCTGCGATAACTCAGATTTTCTTTTTCAGAATGAAAGCCATCATTGAAATATTTAAGGCAATATAGCTCACAATCTAGTCGGTACATTTTATATTTAATGTCCTTTCCAATGTTGTTCTTGTCTGTTCTTTTTTACAAATTGTTAACTATATTTCCTTAAAATTGTCAATGTTTTATTTGCGATAAAGAAAATCAGAGTGCTGCCAGAATAATATCCTCCTGCTAAAATAATGCTAATGAAGCCTCGTATGGCCATCACTACACGAGAGCCCCTTGTGTTAAACTATAGTGAGGCATCTGAGTAGGACAGGGCGTTCCGGACAAAAGGCAACGCTTATGGATATTTTACCTCAGCTCAGCCTCATAGAATCATACAACAGTTCACTCCTAGCAGGGAGTCTTCTCAATGTTTTCTGAGACGGCTCAATGCAGATGTTAGCTAACTGTTCTGGGGACTAGTGTTAGCTAACTGACTGTTCTGGGGACCGTAATATTAGCTATCTTTTCTGGGGACTGTATTAGCTAACAAACTGTTCTGGGGACTATAATATTAGCTAACTGACAGTTTCGGGGACTGTCATATTAGCTAACTGACAGTTCTGGGGACTTTAATATTAGCTATCTGACAGTTCTGATGTCAAATAAACTAACTAACTGTTCTTAGGACATATGTTTGCTAACTAATTGTTCTAGGGACTGTTGTGTTAGCTAACAGTTCTGAGGACTGTAATGTTAGCTAAATAACTGTTCTGGGGAATATAACATTAGCTAACTACCTGTTCTGGAGACTGTAGGAATCTTGAAGAAAAAAATATAGTCTCACTACACTTTTCCATTGTAAAGCAAGTTTATTTGAGATTATGGCCTTTGTGATATCTTTTGTAGGATAGAAACAGGAAGGAGTGGCCAAGCCAACTGTTTAGATTTGAGAGCAGGTCCTGACATTAGACAGGAAGTAGACCCTGACCGAAAATGTAAACGATTAGGTTGCAATTCAAGGAACAATACAAGTGTGTAGCGGAGAAGGGCTTCACTTTGTCCCGAAGTGTACTTCTTTTGACCCAGGCCTCTGAGGGAAGTGGCGCACTATGGAGTAATTTGGGACTTTCCGGAGTGACCGGCTGACAGACTGGTTGAGAATGACCGGCTGATTGACTGGTTGACTATCTGACCGACTGGCTGTTTGATTGGCTGAGTGTCCGGAGAAGAAGTGGTTATGACAAGTGGTTAAAGTGTTGCCTGGTTCGTCCTCAGAGGGCAGTGTGTTCAAAGCCCGGTACAGGAGGTCGGAGACGCTGGGACCTGCTGAGATACCAGAGGATCGAAGGTTTACTGTGGCCCCGCCCATTGACCAGGTGACGTAGCAAGACTACATCCTACTTCCTCTTTAGTGTGCTACTTTAGACCCGAGACCATTGGGAGTAGGAAGGCATTTTCAGCGCAGGAGTGTGGTCCCATCCAGATGTCTTCGTCTCATTCCGGTTTGGTGTCCTGCTCCATACAGCCCACGTCATCCAACTCCAAGACGGTCCGTCATATTTTCTGTTGGATATACTTCCATACATATTGGATTATTAGTAGATGATTAGTACTTCTTTTTAAACAGTTAACACAGAGACGGCACAGAGAAAGAATACAAGAACAGGGAAGAAATAACCTGGGATATCAACTTTTCAATAACAATAATAATCTTTATTTATAGAGCTTTTCGAAATCATGTTACAAGGTGCTTCACAATGCAAAGGCAATAAAATACACATAAAGCAAATAACAAAATTCATGATAAAAGCAAGAACACCACTTAAGTTAAATTAAAATACAGTTAAAAGGAAAGACGACATAAAATCAGCTAAAATCAGGAAATTACACTGCCATACATAGGCTAAATGTAGTGAATACACATTTCATCAAAGTTCTTTAAACTGCTGTTGGGGACAGGTTGATCAGAATATATTAAATATTAAAAATGCTATGTCCGTGGAATTTATGTTAAGTCGTTTCTGAATTGTGCCTTTGTATGACAGAATACCCCTAATAATTACCTCATCTTTGTCAGAGTGATATAAGCACCCAAATAATAGACCTGAAGCCAAGAGCTGTGCTATGGTGTCTCCACAACCTCCTCTGCCTGTTTTGCCCCAGGTCCTGACAAGACAGAGCTGGGCCCCTTCTGAGCAGCCGGGGCCGATCGCGGTGCCCCCGGGAACGGGTTTGGGTCACCCGCGCCCTCACCCATACCCGTGTTGATCACACAACACCCACGCCTGGCAGAGACGTAGAGCCTCGCCAGGAGCCTGGTAACACGGAACCCACGGCACGTGGGCACTGCACTGAGCAGGGAAGCAAGTGTGCCGCGAATCATTGATTCAGAGCAGGACACGCACTGCGTTCTGGGAGTTTCATGGTTAGCTGAGGTGTGGCTGTCTATAGATTGTGGAGACAAATAAGAACATATTACACACCCTGTCCAAAATGCTAAATGCACCTGATAAATAGCTAAAATGTAAAATGGGTGATTTACATTTTGTTTTGTTATTCATGATGCATTTATGCCGGACCGTGTAAGCGGAGCCGGCCAAGAAGAGCAACTGTCTCTTACTAAGTGAGTGAGTGAGTGACTGCTCCTTGTTAAATGGCATCGTGGGTAGAGACACAGACCTGAGGCCAATAGGTCCCACATTCGAATCTCTTCTCAGTCAGAGCTAATTATGCATTAGGATTTGTTCCGGATAGACAGAAACGTTGCTGGCTGCAACCTTCAGTAGCTCCGTTATAGTAACCCCCTAAAAAAACTGTTCACGGTTATATTGTGACACGTCCGTGCATGCTTTTTGGGTCAGAATAGACAAAAAATTGGCTGCCTACAACCTTCACTAGCGAAGTTATAGTAAGCCTAAAATAAAACTGTTTATATTGCGACTACTTCTGGTAGCTTTTTGGGCTAATATAGGTTTGACGATTCTCTCATCCTTTTCACTTGATGAGAAAGTCAGTTGTCGTCACTTATATTGATCATTTTTGTATCAGTGTCATTCATGAATGAAAGAAAAACAAATGTTTTTGTCCCATGAAATGAAATAGCTTTGGATGTGTAATGTTCTTATTCAGTCTCTCTAGAAATTGCTCAATTCTTATGACTATTCCAAGTAGTAAGTTAGATACTAGTAAGGCTATTACTGCTAATAAGCTGTTAGAACAGCCAGTGGCAAAAGCCAAACATTTTATAGAAGCTATTTGTGGTGGAGGTAAACTTCATTAGAAACGTTAGTGAGTTTAACACAATGTTAGTCAGTTTAACACAAAGGGCCGGCTGAACTAGGCTTACCTGGTTCCTTTTCTGGTTAAACAGTCTGGATATAGTACCACTATCTTTGTGAAATACACTTGAACAATGAAGTGAAGTTCATTGTTCAGGTTTTTGTAGAGCTTTTTGCCCACTCAACCCAGCCTGACAGTACATGAGGGGAGTTTACGACTGGGAGATCAGGGTTAACACAGAGCCCCATTTTCTCCTCATCACAATCATTTATTTAGATTTAATGATATCGGCTGATTTGTCCATCAGTCACCTGTGCATTTCTTCTCAATTAATAATTCAGGATGTGCCGATACAGAGGAAGGAGGCCGGATCAATCCCCCCCCCACCCCCCCCCCCCCCCCCCCCCCCCACACCTTCAGAAATTAGTGATAGAAAAAATCAAATCATCATTGATCCGTCCCTCATTGATTCCCTTTGGTCTTTTCCACCACATTTAATCAATATCCTCTGGCCTGTCTCTGGGCTTTCTGATGCTTGTCCCGTGGGCTCAGTCGGGTTAGCTGCACACAGGGCTGTCTTGGCAGCTCAAGGTCAACTTTAATCAACCTCAGGCAGTCACTGGCTGGAGCCCTTGAGGCTTCTGTGTGAGTGTTTCCCTCCTTCCTGTAGACTTAGGTGGCATTCCTCCAGGTTCCTTTTGGCTGCATCAGAAAATTACTCCAGTGTTCATCAAGCACTATAGTCACCAGTCACTGCAGTCTAGTAGAGTCACAGAATTACCCCAGTGTTCATCAAACCCTATAGTCACCAGTCACTGCAGTCTAGTAGAGTCACAGAATTACCCCAGTGTTCATCAAACCCTATAGTCACCAGTCACTGCAGTCTAGTAGAGTCACAGAATTACCCCAGTGTTCATCAAGTCCTATAGTCACCAGTCACTGCAGTCTAGTAGAGTCACAGAATTACCCCAGTGTTCATCAAGTCCTATAGTCACCAGTCACTGCAGTCTAGTAGAGTCACAGAATTACCCCAGTGTTCATCAAGCCCTATAGTCACCAGTCACTGCAGTCTAGTAGAGTCACAGAATTACCCCAGTGTTCATCAAGCCCTATACAGTCACTAGTCAGTGCTGTTCCAGTTCTATTTCGTGGTTATGGCCCTGCTGTAAGTCCTGCAGCAACTCCTAACAGCCTTGGGAAAGTGAGATACAGTGTGTGACTTCAGTAGCACATCCGATGCTGCTCCGGTAAATGTCACACGAATTGTCAACCAGGAAGTCCGTAATCTTTACGTGTCGAAAGTGAAGCACCCTCCGGCCTTCTGCTTTGGCTGAGCTCACAGGCGCCCAAGCCGGCACAAGGAGTTGCTAGAACGTGACCATGCAAGACAACTATATTTCAAGAATACCCCTCCCCCAAATCCATATGGCGATGGCCAAAGGCACTGCCCTGAACCCTGGATTTCTTTTTCCGTGTGACAATTTAAAATGTATTTGGAACACATACCGTTGTTTGGAAGATATTATTTTACACATGCTGTCTTTCCTTTAGTATGTTATGTCCTTGCATGTTAAGAGCTAATTAACTATTGAAACGCAGAATTTAGTTTGTTCGATTACATTTTTAAGTTACCATACTACAAGCCCTACTTGTTGAGAGTCATCCTGTAACCTGAAAAGTCACAAGAGTCGTTTCGTTACACCATAATGACATGATGTCACAGATGGTGTGAGCAAGATGGATGTGGGTGTGTATTTAAATGTTTTGCTCAAAGGACTGTAAAATCGCCAGGAACTCAAAATACATTTTGGATAATTGTTTCTTAGCATTCCCAGAAATGAAACCAGAGACATATGAACGTGTCTTGAAGTAATCGATGAATTCAATGATTTATATTTTAGAAAATAATTTGGATTAGCTGTGATGAATTTGTAGTATACAAAGAATTGAAAGAAAATTCATTTCAGGTTTTATTGAGAGACAGGCAGACTAGAAGCAGTCAGGGTTGTTCATGGGGGTTTGTTAAGGCAGCATGCTGGGATTTGAATCCACTGATTATCTACACTGCTTGTTGTCCACCTCGCTGGTTGTCTACCCTGCTGGTTGTCCACCTCGCTGGTTGTCTACCCTGCTGGTTGTCCACCTCGCTGGTTGTCCACCCTGCTGGTTGTCCACCTCGCTGGTTGTCCACCCCGCTGGTTGTCTACCCCGCTGGTTGTACACCCTGCTGGTTGTCCACCTCGCTGGTTGCTGGTTGTCCACCCTGCTGGTTGTCCACCTCGCTGGTTGCTGGTTGTCCAGCCGTCTTCCCATCATATTTCTATGTAGTGCTGTACTTTTGACTGGAGCTCTGTGGTCATTGATCAGTAATGCATTAACCAACCCCTTCATACCCACAGCTCTCTGGTCAAAGGTCATGCACTAAGAAGGGCAGGGTGCCCCGTGGCTGGTGGGTGTATCTGGGGAGACCGTGGAGTCACCAGCTCCTGTAGTGATCCCCTACTAATCGCCAGGCCCCCCTGTTAGTTGCATGAATTAGGACAGAGAGAATGCTAAAATGTAAAAACAGAAAGTCGCCCGGCAGGTCTGCAGGCAGCTGGCAGAAACAACAGCTTGCTGATGTATTTTCCTCCGGGCAAAACGTCAAAGGCCACGAGACATGCTGAGATTAAGTTCATCTATAATTTATCACAGAGTGCATGTCAGACCGCCCGTCCCCACACTAATGTAATCTGACATTATACACCACACACACACCAACACACTCACACACACCCTTTCTCCAGTGCATCTACACGGTTTCTCAGTAGAAGTACATAACACGCAGTCAGAGAGCCACAGTTCACATGCAGCGTTGCACAAACTGCTCCCTCCTCGTAATTCTGTCCTGTTTCCTGTAGATGTCAAGGAAACGCCCCCACAGTCACAGCGAAGGCGGGAGACAAGCGACCGTCAATATTCTAGCAGAACGTCAGTACGACAGCCGATAAACGTGACCGGGTCTCATTTCAGCTGGACAGTTCATTGACATCCTGCTGGGTTGTTATTGCTGTGCTTGTCTGAGTCTAGAGACCTGATCTGTGAACCCCGATGACCCGCCCCCTCTTTCTGTTACCTCTCTCTCACTCCCCCAGTCTTCCTCTTCTCCTCCCTCCCTCCCTCCCTCTCCTCCTGCCAAATTCTCTCTGCAGTATATCGTTGGAGGGCTTTTGCTATTTCTCCTGCTGCCTCAAAAACCAGCCGGGGAAACTGCTCAAATTAAGACGCGGCACCTGCACACTACTTTCTCCAATCAGCTGGCTGATTAAAAGTCAACTGGAGTCGTCTGATAGGCTGATATTTTTTCCTTGGAGGGAAAAAACATCGATATTAAAAACCACAACACCTAATGATGCCTTAAATGAAGGTTGGCAATGTTTCTACCTCAGGGCTGTGTGTGCGTGGGGCCAGCCTGGCGAATGAGACGCACAAACCAGTGTGTGTGGACGTGACTCACCTGCTGAAGATGTGCCTTGTAATGAAGGGAATGTTGCCAGGTAGAGGTGCCGTAATGCTGCTATAATGCTGAAAGGTGACACTGTAAAGAGCAAGCACACGCATGTTGAGAATTACTTTAATAATGTGTCTGTACACACACACGTGTGTGTGTGTGTGTGTGTGTGTAAAAACTGTGTGTATTTCTAAACACGGGACATGGGACGTGACTGGTTAAAAACACTTGTATTTGTTCAGCTCATCAGAATAGTATCTAATTTAACTTGTATAACATGTCAGGCTGGCGAAATGATTGCCGCTTTCATACCCTAAAATATAATGTCAGAAGATTTGCTCATTATTTCATGTAGTCATGAAAATTAAAGACGGGTATCTTCAAAATAATTACTTCCAACAGCTTCAAGTTCTGGTTTTATTGCTCTTTACTAAATACCTAGTGTACATGTGTGTGTGTTTGTTTGTAAATGTGTGTGCTTGTACACTTGTTTTTTTGTACTTGTTTGTGTGTATTTGTGTGTGTATGTTTGTGTGTGTGTGTTTGGTAGTGGTCCAAATGGACCTTGTAGTGGTCAGTTTTCCCAGGTTTCATTTCAGACCATGTGATCTAATTAGTGGCAGATTGCAGCCATTTCCTGAGGATGACACATAACCAAAGGTGTATTAATTTGATGGGCTTTTCTAATGGAACTGGGTTCATTGTACCAGCTAAGAGGTTGACTGTAGACCGGGGGGGTCACATTCATTACCCAGGGGACCATGTATTGGCTGGTTTAGGACCCAGACAATCAGGCGATGGGACTTTCTAACTAATCAGACACGTTTACTAGTCAATCAAGTACTACAGCGAAAACATGTACATTTGGCCATCTGTGGAAAGAGTTTAGGATAGAAATATAATGTTCTACTAGTTGTCATTTTAGATGTGAGTGTGTGAGAGAGACACTAGGAGGTATGTGTGTGAGAGAGAGACTAGGAGGTATATGAGTGAGAGAGACACTAGGAGGTATATGTGTGAGAGAGAGACACTAGGAGGTAGATGTGTGAGAGAGAGACACTAGGAGGTAGATGTGTGAGAGAGAGAGAGACACTAGGAGGTAGATGTGTGAGAGAGAGAGAGACACTAGGAGGTAGATGTGTGAGAGAGAGAGAGACACTAGGAGGTAGATGTGTGAGAGAGAGAGACACTAGGAGGTAGATGTGTGAGAGAGAGAGAGACACTAGGAGGTAGATGTGTGAGAGAGAGAGAGACACTAGGAGGTAGATGTGTGAGAGAGAGAGAGAGACACTAGGAGGTAGATGTGTGAGAGAGAGTCAGTAGGAGGTAGATGTGTGAGAGAGAGAGAGACACTAGGAGGTAGATAGGTGTTTGAGACGTTTGGGGGTAGATGTGAGAGAGACAGATAGATGTGGGAGAGAAATGGAAAGTTCTCCATCCTTTCTCCTGCCCTCCTGTCTGTCCCTGTTATGGTCATAGTAACTCCCTTCAGACTACGATTCAACTTCTTATAATTTGCAGATTCAGACTTCTTGAACATGGCGAAGACGATGATGAAGACGGATCTATATGTTTTTGGTTAATCTCCGATTCTACCACGGCGCCTCTGCCTTCCTCTAAAACCCCCACACTCCCCTGGCTGACCTGGTGCTCTCCAGAACTGAGAGGCTGCCTTTGCTCTCCATGCTCCACGGCAGATGGGTCTTACAGGCAGTACACAGCCCTTGATATTCGGCCCAGTCACTCAGCTGTGTCCGTCCATCTCACACTTCAGCTGCCTGGGTGGTCAGTCACAATGGCTCCCTCTCTCCCTCTCTCCTTTTCTCTCTCACTGCTCCTGGTGTTCAAATGCAAACAGGTGTCCAAACACTGCAGGGGACCCCTGGGACCCCTGGGACCTCTGGGCCCCCCACAGCCCTGACCAATTCAGGCCCCCGACTGCATTTAGAGCGGATGGGGTAGGGGGGCTACTATGGAGACCAGTTTGACCAGAGCCTTGCCATTGTTGTAATTTACAATAGCTATCTATAAACCCTTATAAGGGCCTCTGAGAGGTTCAAAGTGGATCCTGTTTTGCATTTGTTACGGGGTCACCTCGTCGCGATACGACGTAGCTATGACAACCAATCCGGGGACACCTAAACAAATACTTTCTCCAGGGATCACCAAGATTTCCTCCGGAATGGCAGTCCTCATCCTAAAGAATAATTTAGAGATAATCAGAGACGGACCTGCGCGGCCCCGGACCCGTGGAGTGGCTTGTTCGAGGGTAGGGTGTTGAAAAAGGTCAGAGGTCAAGTTGGCCTAGTAAACCTAGAGATTCATCCAAAGGTTAAAAGACACCCACGGTGCAGCTAACCAAGGGAGCCAGAAAGAGACTGGACCACGTCTCTTTCTGGCACAGAGGAAATCTGTGCCAGAAAGAGCCACATTAGGACAGAGGAAATCTCGAGGAAACGTCTTGTGCTTCTTAATCTTCACCGGAGAGAAAAATAATAATATAATAAGAATAATAATAGTTTGGGCAACTCAACAGAAAAACTACCAGAACAAATGTTCACAGAGTGCAACTGATTCCCTGGTCTAAAGCAAGCCAAAAAGCCCTGAATGTGGATTTGGGCAGACGGGAGCTGTGCGCTAATAAAGAAGGTGGTGCTGGTTACAAGTCCGGAAGCTTCCGTCACTCACTAACACAGTCCCAGCCTACATCCCCAATGGAAATTGGTTCCACTAAGAAGTGCACAGCTTTTTGACCCGGGCTCATAGTGCTCTGTTCAAAGGTAGCACACTATGCTAGGGCTCAGGTCAAAAGTAGTGCTTGATATAGAGAGCAGGGCGCCATTTGGGACAGCCCCAGCCAGACAGCTGTGTAAGCTCAGAGCTCCCCGGGCCTTGGAAGGTCAGCCCGGCCAGTCACTCATGGCGCTGCCATTGGACCTGACCTCTGACCTCCCGTACAAGCCTCAGTGCTGCTTTCAGGTCGGAGGCTGACCTGTCTGTCAGACTCAGGCATTTCTCCGGGGTGGCAAAATTACAGCAATTACCCCCTGCCAGTGGCCCGACATAGCTGCCCTGTGTGTTTATGAAGCATTAGCACCGGCGTGTGCTCGTTCTCGTTCTGGAGAAATTGCTTTAGTTTGCCGAACAGAATTTATATGAACAAGCTCAGGTGGGTCTCCTACGGGTTTGTTTTTCTGAAGAAACAGCCTATTGCAGTGGAGACGTTTGGTTTTGGCGAAGTAAGCGCGTCCCTCAATGTGGGTGGATGGGGGCTTTTGTTGACGAACTGAAGGACGCTGGCTAGCTAGACAGTTGCCGTATCCATGGTGATGTGTGTTAAGATGACACTGAACATTCCAGAGGCGTTTTCTGATGTTCTGTGTCACACCGTGTGCAGCCACACTCTGGCTGCGTTTACACACGAAAACGGGATTCCTTTCATTTTCTTCACGGGTCAAATCAGATCTTTCACATCAGAACACTTGCGGCGTATTGGCTTGGTGAACATGAAAGAAATCTGAAATTAGTTTGCTTGTGTTAACTCAGCCAATATCTGCATTTGTATGTATGTATATATGTATGTATGTGGGTTTGTGTGTGTGTGTGTGTGTGTGTGAGAGTTTATGTGGTTTATAGAATTAATATATTCCCATAGTACCAACGCCTCTACAGCCTCCCGCTAGATGTGCTGCATAAAGCGGAAGGTCTTCAAAGGCACCCAGCTGGGGGACTCCATATGAAGGCTTTATGAAGGCTTTATGGCTGTGCTTCATCAGTGGTGACAGAGGAGAGCTAGAGACCTGTCTGGCTGCCTTCGAGACCCCTCTGGCCTCCCCAGAGGATCGCTCTAAACCATAACACGAGTTAAGACTTCTCTCCACTCAGTGTCGTCTCGGCTCAGAGTGTGTCGTCTCTCGGCTCAGAGTGTGTCGTCTCTCGGCTCAGAGTGTGTCGTCTCTCGGCTCAGAGTGTGTCGTCTCTCCGCTCAGAGTGTGTCGTCTCTCCGCTCAGAGTGTGTCGTCTCTCCGCTCAGAGTGTGTCGTCTCTCCACTCAGAGTGTGTCGACTCTCCGCTCAGAGTGTGTCGTCTCTCCGCTCAGAGTGTGTCGTCTCTCCGCTCAGAGTGTGTCGTCTCTCCGCTCAGAGTGTGTCATCCTGCCATGAGGCTGAAGGCGGGATGTCTGTATGAACTGAATGATGACACAAAGGGAGTTTTTTTTCCTCTCTTCATATCACATTCATGTGGCAACCTTGGCTTGACTGGAAAAACAGCCGTAACCAATGAAATGGAATTGGGTGAAATCTGTGAGCAGTGTTCCTTTGAAATAATTATTGATTTTCAATGGGAGAGAAATGGAGTGTTAGAGGCGATCTCTCGCTGAATGATTACATTTGAAAATGAGGAGTGAAAGCGCCATGGTCTGGAGTCTGGACTAGTAGACACATCGCCTCGCTTTCGGTGTCGCCTCCTTTCATAAAGTGCAATGGAGCGTTTTAGCACGGGCGATTTTTGATCGTGTTATTTAACACGTGTGCCAGAATCAGGCTTTAAATACCCGTTCCCTTATTAATGCCCGGAAAATTAATATTAGGTTGTCAGCTGAACTTAGAAACGCTGTAAACCACCCAGATTCAGCAGCCAAACATAGCTGCAGGCTACTGCACATCTCAATGAGAATGCAGAGGCGATCGGCAGACACCCCTGAATAATTAATTCAGACAAGCATTTGTTTTTTTGTTTCCAGAACTACATGAAGTCGAATCCCATATAGTTTTAAGGGTGACAGTTAGGACGAAATCCCCAAACAATTTTCTCTTATTACATGAAATCGAGTAACATTTTGCAGGCTAATTTCAGCTAATGTTCAATTCATATGAGTTATAAACTGATGTGTCGACATTAACATTTTGGGGTTTTATTTGCGTGCTTCAGTCAAAAGGCAGCCTGTGTAGACAAATGTTTCAAACTATTACTTCCCAAATGTCCTTGGCAGACATTATGGAAATGCTAAAAACAAGACATGAAAAGCCTGAGCTAATTTCCTGGCCGTGTGGAATCCAACGCCCTGGCAGGCTGGAGGTGTGTCGTTGCGGTTGATTGGCCGCTGGACAGCCAGTGATCAAAGCCTAATCCAATCGACTACCTGCTGCTGGGTGACATTAATGAAGACGGAACACGTGGAGGAAATTAAAGGCTCACTTTGCTGGTTGTAATGAGATGGTATCCATCACACTGTGCTCTTTGACCTCTGAACAGTGTTTCATTGGAACATTTAAATTGGGGCTAAATCAGCCCCCTGGTTGGGGTGGGGTTACTCTCGCTCGCACTGCTTTCTCTCAATCTTTCTCTCTCTTTTCATTTTCTTTACTTTATTACTGCTCTTCCTCTTTCCCTTCCAGACCATTTTTGGGGTTACAATATTCCGCAGTACGAGCAGCACTTCTCAGCACTTCTCTTCCCGTTCTCATTTTTTTTATACATGTGCTTCCGGGTTCAGCGACTCATTCCTGGAACCCTGTAAGAACGGGCCCCGTTTAGAGCCGGGACGATTAACTGGACCGGCTCGATTATTACGCGTATTCCGTGTCCTCATGCCAGTTAACACCTTGTTCCTTACAGAAGACACTGCACAAGGTTTAATCTGGGCCCTGTTCCCTGGTTAAAAGTAGGGCGCTAAATCTGCACTAGGGTGTCCATTTTCACCGGGCTCCCGTCCTACAGTCTGTGATGCTCTCCGTCTCTGTGACTCATCCACCCTTGGGAATACAGAGCCGTTTTCCATTTCCATTTTACCTTTGGGATGAAGATCGTGACTGACCTCGTTTTCTGGCTTCCGGGGACGCCGAGCCTGTCGATTGTGTCTGTCATGGGGAAATATGGCGGTCCAGTCATTACCACAAGCTGTATATGGAGTCGCTTCACGGAGGATCTCTGCATGCTGAAAGACCCCATGTTTGTGACGTGACTTTCCCAAAGCGCCCACCAGGGGGCAGTGGCTTTACAGTAGAACAAGCCTGGCGTGAAGGCTGGTCAATTGGCTCACGTCCGACCAGGTTTGACAGGGTTAAGAGTTAATGTATAGAAGAAGACGCTGGGACATTATATAAATTAGCGCTGCGTGGCTCCACGCAGCAGTGATATAAGATGATCTCCTGATGGACTTGTCAGTGGTTTAGTTTGAGCTTCGGCCTGTCATCTAGTAGAGAGACACTGCAGGGAACCAGCTGTAGAAACAGGGAAGAAAAGAAGAACAGACTAATGAAAAAGCCTTTTTTTATTACTTAATAGGAATTTTGATCAAAAGATGATATACCTGATGCATATGGCATCTAAAGGTAGGCCGTTTCCAACTGGGTCTGGTCATTCAACTCTGATGCTCTCTCTCTTTTCATCAGATTTCCATCCATCTATAGGATACCCTGGTATAGCGATTCCTCGACAGCCAAGGCCTGCACTCGCTCTCTCTTCCTCACTCTTCTTGAGTATTTGTGTGTGTGTGTGTGTTGGTGTGTGTGTGTGTGTGTTGGTGTGTGTGTGTGTGGAGGGGGCAACCTCCTGCTCCATCCTCAGCGAGGCCCAGCCTGCTTCCCAAACGTAACACTATCCGTTCCCTGGGACACTACCTCACTACATTTAACCACAAAACTATGGCAGAGCTCTGTATAGAGAATTAGGGCAGCGATTTGGATGCCCTTCTGGTCCAGCAGACCCAGAATGCTTTGCTGCCTGCCGATGTGGGCTTCCCACATGTGAAATACGGTGTGTGAGGGCACACGACACAAACACACACACGCACACACACACGCACACACACGCGCACACACACACGGACACCACTGAGGGACATCACATGAGCACGCCTGTGTTGGAGTAGGGTTGTAAATTCCAGCTGGTCCAGGGGTCAAGGGGTCGCGGTGATGTCACACGAATAACAATGCCAGACACTCAGCCCGGGTTGATTTCATCACGGGACATCAATCTGTGACCAGGAACCTGAAGACACAGACGGACCGGGAATTCAAAGGCGTCTTCCCAATAGGAACCCTTCAACATGTGAGAAGTTTCCCCACAGCCCTCAGAGAAGTGCCCAAAGCACGGAAGAGGTTTGTCTTTTGGTACTCAGGCCAATTCAACCGGAAGGAACAAAGCTGGTAAGTACTTTATTGTCTTGCCTTGAAAATGAAACCCTGTCTTCTGTAAACTAGGGAAACTGTAAATGCTATTTTGAGAGGCGCTTTGTTGTTCCCTATGTGTTACAGCCTGCACCCTAACTGTACAAAGTGTACCAAATGGCACAGATCTAGTCCAAAGTAACACACTACAGAGGGTGCCATTTGGGAGTTATTTTAAATCCCTGTGACAGTATGACCTCACACGAGGCATCGACATACATCCAATCACGTCGATTCAATTGAACAGGACCTGCATGGTAAGATCATCGCTGAAATCTCTCCAGATCTTCTGGCCTGATGTCCGGACCATCTCCCAAACCGGGTTAGCAGCCTCAAGGGTCCGTGTTATCTTTCCAGTGCTTTATCAAGCAGAAAGGATGCGGGCCAGTCTTCTCTTTCTGCAAAAGGGAAGGCCACTCAGTGGCCAATCAGAACACCCTCCCTGGGTCAATAATGCCCACAGTCTCTGTGTACAGCTTTTGAATCAACTTTGATTCCAATGTTATTCCATTACAGTTAAATAGATCACAGAAACATAAACATGAAATCACATCTTTGCAAACACTGTTGGTTATTCCATCATAACTAACTGTGTTTCCACCAAAACCAGCCTTAGCTGGTCTTGGGATATTTCTTTGGCCGTCTGATGTAGAATCACATCATTTGGATCGAATAATAATTTTTCTCACTTTGATCCAATTTCTCTTGTTTTTTATTGGTATTATTTACTTTCACACTGTTTTTTTCTCTACAATCTATCCCCTGTTTTATCACAGCAGCTCCTAGTAGACTCAGGACAGTCGATGTCAAGATATATGTCTTCATAAACACATCCTGGTTCTTATCAAGCTGGTTCTTATCGCACTGGTTCTGATCACGCTGGTTCTCATCGCGCTGGTTCTTATATCGCACTGGTTCTCATCGTGCTGGTTCTCAACGCGCTGGTTCTTATCGTGCTGCATGACGCTGGCCAATTGCAAGCAAGTTAATATGACACACATATTGTGAATCCTTGCGCGGTACTTTGAAAACAGCAGAGCGCCGGCAGAGACAGATTCACATCATCTGTCCGTTTCATCGGCAGTAGTTATATATACAACCTATGTATATGAACCTGCTTTTACGTCCCTCTTCTGGGAAGTCCTGTCACTTCATCCGACATTTCTAACCGCATCTCCTCCACAATGACGATGAAGCCGTTACTATTTAACGTCCGTCACGCTTCCTCTTAAACACGGCCACAGGGCGAGGCTTCGGCTGAAGACGGTCCGTTCTGTTTTACAGGGATCCACTGCGGGGGAGGCAGAGAAGGACCAGTCTGTGTCAAGCAGACTCTCTGCCTGTCTTTCTGTATGCTGCTTTGACCAGGGTCTCAACTACCACCCTATTCCCTACAGAGGTCCACCCCGTAGGGGTCCTGGCGAGGAAGAAGAGCCCCAAACAGGCCATTTAAGATGCAACCTCTGACATCTCCGCGACAACCTCCTATCTCCGCCCCCTCTCCACATGGGCCTGCGGTAGATTATCGCTCTGCTTAACACGCCGACGATATTGCTTTGCCTGACGGGCAAACTCTGTCTATCCTCCGCTCTCCCCCAGAAGCGGGTTGCTAAGCCCCTCTTTGTGGGTGGGGGGGGGGGGGTGCAGTCCTGCGTTTTACCCACCCCCCGCTGCCTTGGTTATTTCCCCGGGGACGTTGGGAAATCTAATTTCCAACGACCCTCACAGGAGAAATTTGGTACAGTGCTCCGGGGCCAACCTCCTGGCGTTCGGGGGTTTGGGGGGCTCATTAGCATAACAGGAATAGAAGACACAGGAGCAGGATTGGCGTCATTAAATCAAACCCCCCCCCCCAATACAAATGCCCCTAACCACCCCCCCGCATGAAAACTCGCCCTTCGGCTAACACTCAGCTCCCGCAAAGCGCTGTCTTCACCTACACCTCTACAGGCGTGTGAGATTTCCTCCCCCCTGCACGGGAACACCGATGATGATGAGGGCTGGGGGGAGTTAGGGTGGTGTGGGTGGTGTAAGGGTTCATCGTCAGTCTGAACGTAATGGTTGGTGTTTTCCTCCTACGGACCTGTCTGTCCCGAACTCCGGCTCTGTTCTGGACGCTTGGCTGGATGGAAATCACAACGCTGCCAATCTTCCCACATGCAGACAGGTGACTGCTTTCTGTCTCGTCTACGTGGTTTACTGTCTCTCTGCTGGACTGATGTCGGCCCGGGGAATATTTGGGTGCCCCTGATGGGTCTCTGTTGTCTGTCACCTGGACCCCTGATTGGTCTCTGTTGTCTGTCACCTGGACCCCTGATGGGTCTCTGTTGTCTGTCACCTGGACCTCTGATGGGTCAGTCACCTGTCACCTGGACCCCTGATGGGTCTCTATCACCTGTCACCTGGACCTCTGATGGGTCTCTGTCACCTGGACCCCTGATGGGTCTCTGTTGTCTGTCACCTGGACCTCTGATGGGTCAGTCACCTGTCACCTGGACCCCTGATGGGTCTCTATCACCTGTCACCTGGACCTCTGATGGGTCAGTCACCTGTCACCTGGACCATTGATGGGTCTCTGTCACCTGGACCCCTGATGGGTCTCTGTTGTCTGTCACCTGGACCTCTGATGGGTCAGTCACCTGTCACCTGGACCCCTGATGGGTCTCTATCACCTGTCACCTGGACCTCTGATGGGTCTCTGTCACCTGGACCCCTGATGGATCTCTGTTGTCTGTCACCTGGACCTCTGATTGGTCAAAAATGGAACACTCTAGACGTGCAACTGCCTGTATCTGAAATGCCGATTAACCAACCGAAATCAATCACTGAGCCACAGTGGGCACACCCCCTACCACCCAGCCCCACCCCCACACACCCAGACCTTAGTGCTCCATCTTGGTCAAAAGCAGGATTATGATGCCATTTGGTGAAGTTTCCAAGAGCTCAGTTTTGGAGAAAGAGATGATGTCTGGGTAGACTCAACAGGACTGTCTCTCGCTAGGTCTCTCGCTCTATTGCTCGTTCACTCTCTATTTCTGTCAGCCCTGTGGGTCAACCTCAGTTTAATTGTAGCGTGTGAAATATTCACAAGGTTTCAGGACAGATAAGTGATGTTATGGGAGCAAATGGAGTCCAGACGGGCTTCATAAATCGCTGTGAGACACACAATAGGTCTGGTGTCAGTGCTCAGAGCGCAGCGCCAATTAACACGGTAAGTCCTGCAGCATCAAGCCACTCTCTGCCGGGCTGGGACTCTCTGCCGGGCTGGGACTCTCTTGCGGGCGACTGGGACTCTCTGCCGGGCTGGGACTCTCTGCCGGGCTGGGACTCTCTGCCGGGCTGGGACTCTCTTGCGGGCGACTGGGACTCTCTGCCGGGCTGGGACTCTCTGCCGGGCTGGGACTCTCTTGCGGGCGACTGGGACTCTCTGCCGGGCTGGGACTCCCTGCCGGGCTGGGACTCTCTGCCGGGCTGGGACTCTCTTGCGGGCTGGGACTCTCTGCCGGGCTGGGACTCTCTTGCGGGCGGCTGGGACTCTGTGGTGGGCTAGGGCTCTCTGTCAGGCTGGTTATCCTGGGATATTCTGTTTTATGTTTGTATTGAAACTGCCTTATTTTGTGTGTGTCTAATGTGTGTGTCTATGTGTGTGTGTGTGTCTAATGTGTGTGTCTAATGTGTGTCTGTGTGTCTAATGTGTGTGTCTATGTGTGTCTGTGTGTCTAATGTGTGTGTCTAATGTGTGTCTGTGTGTCTAATGTGTGTGTCTAATGTGTGTGTCTATGTGTGTGTGTGTGTGTGTGTCTAATGTGTGTGTCTAATGTGTGTGTGTGTCTAATGTGTGTCTGTGTGTCTAATGTGTGTCTGTGTGTCTAATGTGTGTGTCTATGTGTGTCTGTGTGTCTAATGTGTGTGTCTAATGTGTGTCTGTGTGTCTAATGTGTGTGTCTATGTGTGTGTGTGTGTCTAATGTGTGTGTCAATGTGTGTGTGTGTGTCTAATGTGTGTGTCTAATGTGTGTGTGTGTGTGTCTAATGTGTGTGTCTATGTGTGTATACATTATATCCACTATGACAGTTGTACAACAACATTGTCTCGCACTTTGTCAGCCCTAATAAACAAAGTTTGGGTGACGTATGCCCTCACGCTATTAGCAAATTGGATGTTAATGACATCATCAGCCACTGGCAGCTAAAATGATCCCCTTAAGAAGCGACAGAGACCTGGGCTGGCTAAGTGCCTGTCAACCGTCTGAACAGGGCCGTAAACTGCAGACAGAAAATCATTTATCTGAAGTGAAGGTCAGTTTCTGAAGGATGTGACCTGCGTCTAAAATGGCACCCTGTGTCGTATAGGACATTGCATTTGATCCTAAACATCTGGTTAGTAGTTGAGGCCTGTGTAGGCAATGGGTGTTGTCGGGAACAGAGACCCCCCCCGATGACAAGAGTTTTCGTTCCATGTGAAGTATGAAAATATTTGACGTGGATCCATTCATGTGGTGACTGCCTTGTAATCTGACATCAAACAATAGCCTCCTCTTCTCAATGTTGGTGGCAGAGAGATGTAAAGGCAACAAAATCCGTCTCTGCGTCTTGGCATGCTACACACAGGTTGGCACGAAACACAGGTTGACATGAAACACAGGTTGACATGAAACACAGGTTGACATGAAACACAGGTTGATATGAAACACAGGTTGACCTGAAACACAGGTTGCCTGAAACACAGGTTGACCTGAAACACAGGTTGCCTGAAACACAGGTTGACCTGAAACACAGGTTGCCTGAAACAAAGGTTGCCTGAAACACAGGTTGCCTGAAACACAGGTTGCCTGAAACACAGGTTGCCTGAAACAAAGGTTGCCTGAAACACAGGTTGCCTGAAACAAAGGTTGCCTGAAACAAAGGTTGCCTGAAACACAGGTTGCCTGAAACACAGGTTGCCTGAAACAAAGGTTGCCTGAAACACAGGTTGCCTGAAACAAAGGTTGCCTGAAACACAGGTTGCCTGAAACACAGGTTGCCTGAAACAAAGGTTGCCTGAAACACAGGTTGCCTGAAACAAAGGTTGCCTGAAACACAGGTTGCCTGAAACACAGGTTGCCTGAAACACAGGTTGCCTGGCTCAGGTCCAGTCACAGGCCAACAAGGAATCACCTGAGGTACTGTTTGTTATCAGTTAATGAACTCCAGTAGTGGACTGTGGAGATAAAGTCCTTGTATCCATGCTCTCTTTCCCTCTATCTCCTCTGTCTCTGTCACATCCCAGAGTGTCTTCCCCATCATAATGACCAATAATCAGACTGTTCTGTCCTCTCTTCCCCATCATAATGACCAATAATCAGACTGTTCTGTCCTCTCTTCCCCATCATAATGATCAATAATCAGACTGTTCTGTCCTCTCTTCCCCATCATAATGATCAATAATCAGACTGTTCTGTCCTCTCTTCCCCATCATAATGACCAATAATCAGACTGTTCTGTCCTCTCTTCCCCATCATAATGATCAATAATCAGACTGTTCTGTCCTCTCTTCCCCATCATAATGATCAATAATCAGACTGTTCTGTCCTCTCTTCCCCCTTATCATAATGACCAATAATCAGACTGTTCTGTCCTCTCTTCCCTATCATAATGACCAATAATCAGACTGTTCTGTCCTCTCTTCCCCATCATAATGACCAATAATCAGACTGTTCTGTCCTCTCTTCCCCCTTATCATAATGACCAATAATCAGACTGTTCTGTCCTCTCTTCCCCATCATAATGACCAATAATCAGACTGTTCTGTCCTCTCTTCCCCATCATAATGATCAATAATCAGACTGTTCTGTCCTCTCTTCCCCATCATAATGATCAATAATCAGACTGTTCTGTCCTCTCTTCCCCATCATAATGATCAATAATCAGACTGTTCTGTCCTCTCTTCCCCCTTATTATAATGACCAATAATCAGACTGTTCTGTCCTCTACCATAATGATCAATAGCCCTAGAGAGCAACGACTTGCGTGTGTACCCGTGGTTAGGGTCTGTCTGGGTGAGATGTAACGGTTGTGAGGACAAATTAGGTCAACAACACCGACACATAAGCCTTTGAGTCCCTTTTTAGGGACTCCTTTTGACCAGAGCCCCTCCTCACATAGGACAGGGTACCATTTAATCAGAGACTTGAACTAAAGCCAGACAGACTTCATTGCAGCCCTACAGGAAGACTGCCTTGAGACCCACCAAGACTTCAGTTATTCATGCTGTCTGAAGTGCCGAGCCAATTGGCTGGTTCAGAACACGGCATTGCCTGTGGCAATTTTCACATTGCAGTTTGATACCTTTGACTGTGAGTAGATGGAGCGATCGCGATTTATTTCACAGTCTTGAGTAATAAAAAACGTTATGCTATTCCCCATGTTGTATATTACCTTTCAGGATGGAACGCTGTGTACTGGATTGAGTAGGGTTGCATCTGTGGTGCACAACGTTTTACTCTGGGGGGGCTGGACAGATACATGTTCATTTACAATCGGTTCCAATCAACCGGCACATTGAATCTAAGACGTTCTAATGATGTGGGGGGTAATGAAAATGGACATTAGATCCAGGGCTCCTTCTGGGATCTCCGAGATTGGAAGAGTTTATGTTTTATTAATCAACAAACAATTTAACAGCAACCACAATAGCCAGCGGGCATTTCATGTTGCCCAGAAAAGGAGGCACATGTCTTCTGACGAGACGAGCAATTTAGGTTTGTGTGATCCAAACTCATCAAACTGGTTTATAATTGACTGAGCTTTTTTTTGCCTTTCGGCTGTTTAAGTACAACTTCACAAGAAAGATCTGGAATGAACTCCCTCGAAAAATAAATACTGAACAAACCTTGTCTGCCCTTTTTACAAGGCTCTGGTAGACTGTTCGAGAGGCCTGTAGCAACAGATGCATTAAACCCAGTAGAACTGAAAACTCATTAATACTGTAGTTCAGGTTCTGAAAGTGAAAGGAGAGTTGATAACAAAACTAAAAAGAAAGCTCTGAGCAGGAATTCCAGAATGTCACAGGAACCGAACTCCAGGACAGTTGACATGGCTACGAAGTATCGGACGGCCAAGGTGGTGGGAAATGTGAGGAGCCCCCAACAGGAGAACAATGACATGAGCCAATTGTGAACCCACATTTTTATGATGTAATGGACTTTGGTGATTTTATGTAACTGAATGTGATTCCCCTGGTTGACCTGCTCCCACATGGAGTAAGTTCCCCTGGTAGTAGATCTCCTCCCACAAGGAGTTTCCCTGGTAGTAGATCTCCTCCCACACTGAGTTCCCCTGGTAATTGATCTCCTCCCACATGGGGTGAATTCCCCTGGGAGTAGATCTCCTCCCACATGGGGTGAGTTTCGCTGGTATGTAAAGTTCAAATTCTTTGTAGCTCTGTTTGGTTTCAGGGAAAGATGTGTCTCAAATGTGTTTGTCCATTTGGCAGGAGGTGGGGAAAGTGCAGCTCCATTTCCACCTCAGTTTATGAGCTGTGTGCAAATGGCCGGTCTTCTCTCTGCAGCCAGGCAGCTTTGTCTTAGTAGTAAGTCCATGCTCATTGAGGCTGTACTTAGTCCGTGTTTTTCTCTCTTGTCGCTGCTGTCTCCTCCAGCCTCCTGCTTGGTGTACGGGTGTGTGCAGAGCCTCAGACGGAGTGAGTCACCTGACTGACTAAAATAGGCCGCCATATTAGATAAGGAGGTCTTGAGACTGTGATAGGAGCGATGTGGACGTCAGTCGACGCATCACTGAGCCAATACCCGCCTATCCCCGGCAGAACAAGTAGCGCTTCGTCCTTGTTATGTTTCAACATGTGCTACATTTAATCTAGTTCATGTGCAACGAAGGCCCAGAAACGTGACTGAGCATTTGAACTGGGCGTCACCGGAATGGGCTAATTTCCACACGTGCGTCTCATTATCAACACGAAGGTCAGTGTTTGCCTCCGCCCCATCTGTTCCCTATTAGGTTCCATCTATTGGAATTGATTCCAGCTGACCTGCCGTAAAGGTGTAACGGGCGATGGGTATAAAGAGCAGAAGCTCGAGTTACAACGTAACAAATTAGGTTCTGGAAGTTCAGTCGGTACAACCGTCTCGGAATGCCCTCTTTTGTGCTTGTTCTGCTCAGGTGTAGTGCATTGAGAAGGGAGTAGGGCGCCATTCTGGATGCAGTCTCTGTTCTGCTCATTATTGCTGTTCTGCGGAGATAAAACGATCTGGTAATCAAAGAAAGCAGTCATGAGGAAGGAATCAATGTGTGGATTTTCTTTTTTTATTGTTTTCCTTTCAGTGTCCAGTAGTCTGTTTCTGCAGTAATGTGCTTTTGTAACCAGTACTTGTTTTATTAGTCCATGCTGGAACTGGGCAGTAGATACTGTTATAGGATCGACTGTTTTACAACTTAGACTTTCAGGGTGAGGAACCAATGAACATCAAAATGTACAAATATTGGACTCCTCCTTTCTCAAGGGGATCCATAAAAATGCAGTCTGCAGTATAACAGAGCACTTTCACAAAGCCATTGTTTGTCATTTATTATCAGCAAGCCAATATGCTACCGGTATCTAAATACAGCCCCACTCCTTTCCTCGTATTACCAATTTATTACCCAATTTTTCACCACTCACAATTTTATGATGTCCAATTGGCAATTAAGGCTGTGTTTCATCAGAATAACTCCTCAGGTGGTTCTGGAGAGTTGGAGACCTCTGGATGCACATCTCACCGAGCTGTTCTGTTTCTTATCACATTGTTTGTTCAGGATTGAGCTCGGACCCACTGGCACTGTTGGTATTCCACAAACAGGATTTGAACTCCTGGCTCCAATGAGGTTGGGTGGCTCTAATGAGGTTGGGTGGCTCTAATGAGGTTGGGAGGCTCTAATGAGGTTGGGAGGCTCCAATGAGGTTGGGTGGCTCCAATGAGGTTGGGTGGCTCTAATGAGGTTGGGTGGCTCTAATGAGGTTGGGAGGCTCTAATGAGGTTGGGAGGCTCTAATGAGGTTGGGTGGCAATAATGAGGTTGGGTGAAATGGAATCAACCAATCACAATTTAACTTGCAATAGGTGGGACAGTTTTGGGGAAAGCAATGTGACCATAAGAGACTGACAGTTTTGCTTTCCAACTTGTGTGTTGAATTTGATCATTTATATTGGGAAGTGATACTTAATTTTTAAATGTGATTCGTAAAAGTGTTTTGTATTGTAATCATTGGGGTTTACTAGTTTAGTAATTTACAGAACTGAATGTAATTTATGGTTTTAAATTTTAATTAGTTTTCAGAGTTTAGTTTTCACTTGGATATTGTGGGTTACTGTGTGTAAACAAATCTGGAAAAAGGCAACATATAGTGAGCATTTTGAAAAGAGTTAGTCACTATCTGTGCTCACTGTATTTCTACCAAAAATGTAACAGAAAATGTTTTCGCTACAAAATTTGTCCGTGACACATTATTCATTTTTTCCCAATTGGTGTCTGCTTCCCCATGCACAACTCCAGACCATAGATTTGGGCCCTGGAAGTGATGCAAAACAGGGTGAACATGGGTCAGTGGAAACCTCGAGAGGCGACTGTGGAAGAAAATAAGACCTGCTCAATATATTCAAAAGTTTGTAGTAAAATATTACCCGCTGGTGCCTGGTTCAAAAAGGTGTAAACTAATTAAATAGTTTTGATTGTTTATTTTGTTTCTTTTCACATAGTGAATATGATTTCTTTAGGACTGTGTTCTGATCGTTGTCTGTAAAGAAAAATCCATGGCTAATTACATATTGAGGGCAATTCTGGTCAACTACACAGGGTCAACGAACCCAAAATGTCTCTGAATGCTAGGAAAGAGTTAATAGCTTGCTATTAGCTCAAATCACCAATGAGGGATAATTGCGACATTAATTCAATAAAACCCAAAACAGAAACGATTAAATCAGGAGAAATCAAACGCTGTGCTAAAAGCAGTTGGTTCTCAGGCTGACATCCTGCACATCCAGGTGAACTGACACTAATGGGAATTCGGCCCATGTCACCAACAGAGACAGAGTTTTAAACTTAATCGTCTGAAACAGGGAGATCTATACATATTCAATTGGATCAGCCAGGGAAACAGATTTCAGATCCAGTGACAACTACCCTCCCTTCCACACACACACACACACACAATCCAAAGGTTTGTCTGAATCTATACGTTGTCTCTGTAGCCATTCAACAAAGGTGCTGCCTACCTCCGAATGAACCTATCATATGACTGGCTAATTACTTCTAGTTCCAAGTGCTAATTCCAGATGAAAGATGCCAGAGATGAGTCACAAGTAATTAGTCCCTGACAACAGACACAAAAGGACCGCCTAACAACATCCCAAAGAAAAAACCAAACCCGTTTATTAACTGTGTTTACTAATCAATCAAAGCATGATATATTTCATTGGTCCTAAATGTGCCTTTTATTGTCATTTATACACCATTAACACCATGCAACATACAAAGACATACAAGAAAACAACATATAACACTCCAAAACAACATACAACACCATACAAGAAGACAACAACATGCAACAAGAAAACACTGTATAGCACCATACAACAAGAAAACAACATACACAACATAAATACCATGCAAAACCATAAAACATCATACAACACCATGCAAAACCACACAACATCATACAACACCATAAAACACCAGGCAAAACCACACAACATCATACAGCACCATGCAAAACCATACAACACTATACAGAAATACCATACATTCTTAAGCAGTGTTCTTGCTTTTATCATGTATCTTGTTTTCTGCTTCATGTGTGTTTTATTGTCTTTGCACTGTGACAGCACTTTGTAATTCTTTAAAACAAAAAAGCTCTATGAATTAATAATACATTATTATTATTATTACAAAACCATACAACATCATACAGCACCATGCAAAACCACACAACATCATACAACACCATAAAACACCATACAAAACCATACAACACCATACAAAACCACACAGAACCATGCAATACCACAGAAAACCATAAGCACAGTCTACATGCTCCCTGACATCATCTACAATGGTTGAGAGGTTTTGTAATAATCCCTGTGACTGCAGTCCTGTATATATCATTTGGGTGTCTAGACCAACACAGAAGACCTTCAAATCATTGCATGTGAGTTGATTGTCAAATAGTCAAGAAAGTGTCGGTAAAGCATATTTATAATGGAGGTTGATTGAAAGGGCTTATTATTTTCTTCAAATGCAGTCCATCTCGAAAAGGTCGCATGAGAAATGTTTTGCGACGCTTTGTACGGCACCATGTTTCACAACTCCCCATTGATTTAAATTCTCATGTTCGAAAGGCTGGGTGTTGTTGAAGATTAAAGAAGCATTTACAGTCATACCTGACGGCCCACTGTTCTGTCAATCAAACTTTGTGTGTGTGTGTGTGTGTGTGTGTGTCTGTGTGTGTGTGTGTGTGTACAGAAAAGCTTATTTCTAAGACCTTCAGTAAAGTCTCAGTGTTTACAATCATTCCCTCACAAGCCTCCCCTTTAAAGATATATCTGAGCCCAAACACCTCTTTTGCACAACAAACAGAAATTCCAAAGAGAGAGAGAGAGAGAGAGGCAGGGAGAGAGAGAGAGAGAGGCAGGGAGAGAGGGAGAGAAAGAGAAGGAGAACAAGTGGGAAATCCAGAGAGTGAAAGACAACGAGAGAAGGGGGAGAGAGGGGAGAGGGGAGAGAGAGGGGAGAGGGGGGAGAGGGGGGAGAGGGGAGAGAGAGGGGGGATGGGGGAGAGGGGGGAGAGAGAGAAAACAACCTACAAGGCGTTAACTTCTACCAAGCCAACTGACGCTTTTAATCAAACGCTTTAAAAAACAAATTAATTGGGGGAATTGTCTCCATCCCCCTGTGAGGAGGTCCTGTGATTTTCTCAGCTAAATTCTTTTGACTTCTGTTTGTCCTACTGTACTCTCCTCCCGGCACTAATTCCTCTCAAAGTCCATGTGGATCCCTCCTCCGTCCCATAGGGCTCAGGTCAACAGCAGAGCACTACCGAGGGAGTAGGGCGACATTTGGGCCGCGGGAGCTTTCTCTTTGCCCTGCCATTTGGTGCAATTGCCCGCAAAATATTAATGGAAATGATAATAACTGTCATTCAAATGGCCACGTTAATGTCAGTTGTGGAGCGCTGGCTGGACTCAAGCTGTCACCCAGAAACAACACACCGGGTCAGGGTTCAATCTGCTCCTCATGATTCGCCCCATATTACAGCCCAGACACACACACACACACACACACACCCAACTCAGCAGGCAATTGGTTACTGACACACACACACATCCAGCGGGCATCCGCACTATTAGAAGGGTGACCTGCTGACCTCTTCTGTCGCTTGGTACAGCTGGGCAATGCTGCTCATCATGCTAACTCATCAAGCTTTAAGCAGCAAACAAATTCACTAATATAATTGTCCACAAAAACCACCCTCAGTTGGCCAGGGTCAGGACCGCCCCGAACCGCCTTGAACCACCTCGGACCACCCCGAACCACCTTGAACCACCTCGGACCGCCCCGAACCGCCTTGAACCACCTCGGACCGCCCCGAACCGCCTTGAACCACCTCGGACCGCCCTGAACCGCCTCAAACCACCTCGGACCACCTTGAATTGCCTCGGAATGCCTTGAACCACCACACCTCAGAGTTCTGCGTGCCTCGTCTCAAACGGCAACCTATTTCCTGTATAGGGCACTACTTTTGGCCAGGGTCCTATGGGAGAAGTGATCATTGTAGGGGATTGGGTGTGTCTTTGACTGCTGTCCCCGGTGAGGCGACCAGACGGTCACAACCAGCTTCCTTTTATTTAACACCCTCCTGTCCGGGATGGCAGAACTATTAGCCTTTTAGATCAGTGGTTTGGTTTTCTCTCCCACCTTGGTTTATCCTCCCGCTCCTCGTTGGTTCTCCTCCTCCTTTCATCGACCCCATCCAATATTGAATATTGGTGAAGAACCAATGGAGCTGGGCTGTGGTGTCTCCTGGGATGGAGCTGGGCTGTGGTGTCTCCTGGGATGGAGCTGGGCTGTGGTGTCTCCTGGGATGGAGCTGGGCTGTGTTGTCTCCTGGGATGGAGCTGGGCTGTGTTGTCTCCTGGGATGGAGCTGGGCTGTGAATGGAGGGGATCATGCTCTGCTTCAGTATGTCACAGTACATGTTGGCATTCATGGTTCCCTCAATGAACTGTAGCTCCCCAGTGCCGGCAGCACTCATGCAGCCCCAGACCATGACACTCCCACCACCATGCTTGACTGTAGGCAAGACACACTTGTCTTTGTACTCCTCACCTGGTTGCCGCCACATATGCTTGACACCATCTGAACCAAATAAGTTTATCTTGGTCTCATCAGACCACAGGACATGGTTCCAGTAATACATGTCCTTAGTCTGCTTGTTTTCAGCAAACTGTTTGTTTCGCTTACCTGAAAAACACATGGCACCAGGATGCATTTTGGGAAGAAGGCAAGCCGGCGGAGGCTGTGTGATGCTTTGGGCAAAGTTCTGCTGGGAAACCTTGGGTCCTGCCATTCATGTGGATATTACTTTGACACGTTCCTACCTGAACATTGTTGCAGACCATGTGCACCCTATCATGGCAACGATATTCCCTGATGGCATTGGTCTCTTTCAGCAGGATAAATAACCCTGCCACAAAGCAAAAATGGTTCAGGAATGGTTTGAGGAACAAAACAATGAGTTCAATGGGTTGACTTGGGCTCCAAATTCCCCAGATCTCAATCCAATTGAGCATCTGTGGAATGTGCTTGACAAACAAGTCCGACTCATGGATGCCCCACCTCGCAACTTACAGGACGTAAGGGATCTGCTGCTAACGTCTTGGTGCCAGATACCACAGCACACCTTCAGAGGTCTAGTAAAGTCTGTGCCTCGACGGGTCAGGGCTGTTTTGGCGTCTAAACCAGGTGGACCTACACAATATGAGGCAGGTGGTCATAATGTTATGGCTGATCGCTGTATAGCATAGTATAGTATACCACATTACATATGTTTTACAAATAAACATTTCCCAAATAAATGCCTTTAGTTCAACTTTCAGCGGCCTAAAACATTTGCACAGTACTGTAGTTAAATTGCATCTTCACTAATAACATATAAAAAATCTAAAAAAAAAGGTCCCATCTGAGCGTGGAGATGTGTGAAACCCACGTTTGGGTTGCTCAAGAGACGGCTTTTAGAGGCACTGACAAGAGGTCCTTGAGGCAGGGTGGTGTGTGTGTCCACTGTTGTCCCCACAAGGTGTCAGTGTTACAAAGGTCAAGGTTCATGACCCGGACGGACAGTGCTGGGAGGGGATGAACCATGGGGAGGAGAGAAGGTTAGACTGAAGATGGAGAATACCGACAAGTTACGTTAAAAATACCGCTCTGCTTCCACTACACCACTGGCGATCACCGCCCAGTTTGTGAAATGAAAACTAACGACAGGGATGTACGAACCCTCTCTCGTTTCCTCTTCTGTCATTAACTGTGGGCTTCCACTACTGGGGTCGACACACAAACACACACACGCAGTTGTCCCACACTCTCCATGGTTCATTCCTCTCAGCGTGGATGTGTGCTCACCCAGACCCAGACCCAGACCCAGACCCAGACCCAGGGCACCGGTGTGGGCCTCCTCTGAGATGTGTGCTCACCCAGACCCAGGGCACCGGTGTGGGCCTCCTCTGAGATGTGTGCTCACCCAGACCCAGGGCACCGGTGTGGGCCTCCTCTGAGATGTGTGCCGGCCACTCATCCATGCAAAGCCAGGTAAGCCTCAATTAGCCGAGTCCCAGTGTTTTAATGAACGTGTCCTTGACCTTCAGCATGGGCCTATACTACTCCCACTAAAGGGTCTGATGGTTGGGAGCCCAAGGCTCTGAGAACAGGAGGCTGGCTGCGTGTGTGTGTGCTGTGTTGCATGCATGCATGTATGTATGTGCGCACGCATGTGTGTGTACTGTGTTGCATGCATGCATGTGTGTATGTGCACATGCGTGTGTGTGTGTATGTGTGTGTGTGTGCTGTGTTGCATGCATGCATGTGTGTATGTGTGCATGCGTGTGTGTGTGTGTATGTGTGTGTGCGAACAGGGGTGGGGGCAGGGAATGAAAGGGGGGTGACAGTTTCTGTTCACAGACTGATAAATGACTGCAGTTCAGGGAGATAAAGGGAAGTGGTGATGAGCGAGGGAGGGAGGGAGGGAGGGAGGGAGGGAGGGGGGACTGGGGGCAGAGAATTGACTCTGGCTCTCCTATTGCAACTGCTCTCCCCAGGCCACTTTTAACATGAGTGCTCCTGATCCCTCTGTGCTCCTGATTTACACTCTGTGCTCCTGATCCCTCTGTGCTCCTGATTTACACTCTGTGCTCCTGATCCCTCTGTGCTCTTGATTTACACTCTGTGCTCCTCATTTACCCTGTGTGCTCCTGATCCTTGTGTGCTCCTGATCCCTCTGTGCTCCTCATTTACCCTGTGTGCTCCTGATCCTTGTGTGCTCCTGATCCCTCTGTGCTCCTGATCCCTCTGTGCTCCTGATCCCTCTGTGCTCCTGATTTACCCTGTGTGCTCCTGATCCCTCTGTGCTCCTAATTCACTCACTGTGCTCCTGATTTACACTCTTTGCCCCAAAATAGAGGGGTAAAACAGTTGTGCTCCTTAGTTTGCATAGCCTTACAGAAATTGTGAAATGTAGGCATTGTTTTTGAAAATATGACTGATCATGCAAAAAAACTGTCTTTTATTTAAGGAGAGTGATCCTACGAAGCCATTTATTATCACATAGTTGTTTGGCTCCTTTTTAAAACATAACGATAACAGAAATCACACAAATGGCCCTGATCAAAAGTTTACCTACCCTTGAATGCTTGGCCTTGTTACAGACTCACAAGTGAAAATGGCAATTAAAGGTGAATTTCCCATGCTTGTGGCTTTTCAAATTGCAATTAGTGACTGTGTATAAATAGTCAATGTGTTTGTTAGCTCTCACGTTGATGCACTGAGCAGGCTAGATACTGAGCCATGGGAAGCAGAAAATAACTGTCAAAAGACCTGCACAACAAGGTAATGGAACATTATAAAAATGGAAAAGGATATAAAAGAATATCCAAAGCCTTGCAAATGCCAGTCAGGACTGTTCAATCACTTATTAAGATGTGGAAAATTCTGAGATCTCTTGATACCAAGCCAAGGTCAGGTAGACCAAGAAAGATTTCAGCCAAAACTGCCAGAAGAATTGTTCAGGATACAAAGAAAAACTCTCTGGTAACCTCAGGAGAAATACAGGCTGCTCTGGAAAAAGGAGCACAATATGACGATACTTGAACAAAAATGAGCTGCAAGGTTGAGTTGCCAGAAAGTAGATTTTACTGCGCCAATGCCACAAAAAAGCCTGGTTACAATAAACAACACTTTGACACGAGATTATCAGTGTTATTCACTTCACCTGTCAGTGGTCATAATGTTATGGCTGATGGGTGTATCAGTGTTATTCACTTCACCTGTCAGTGGTCATAATGTTATGGCTGATGGGTGTATCAGTGTTATTCACTTCACCTGTCAGTGGTCATAATGTTATGGCTGATGGGTGTATCAGTGTTATTCACTTCACATGTCAGTGGTCATAATGTTATGGCTGATGGGTGTATCAGTGTTATTCACTTCACCTGTCAGTGGTCATAATGTTATGGCTGATGGGTGTATCAGTGTTATTCACTTCACCTGTCAGTGGTCATAATGTTATGGCTGATGGGTGTATCAGTGTTATTCACTTCACCTGTCAGTGGTCATAATGTTATGGCTGATGGGTGTATCAGTGTTATTCACTTCACCTGTCAGTGGTCATAATGTTATGGCTGATGGGTGTATCAGTGTTATTCACTTCACCTGTCAGTGGTCATAATGTTATGGCTGATGGGTGTATCAGTGTTATTCACTTCACCTGTCAGTGGTCATAATGTTATGGCTGATGGGTGTATCAGTGTTATTCACTTCACCTGTCAGTGGTCATAATGTTATGGCTGATGGGTGTATCAGTGTTATTCACTTCACCTGTCAGTGGTCATAATGTTATGGCTGATGGGTGTATCAGTGTTATTCACTTCACATGTCAGTGGTCATAATGTTATGGCTGATGGGTGTAAATAAAACAAGTGATCTAAATATACTCAGCAATACAGCATGCGTTTCAAAAGAGAGACGTTCATGTAACAAAATCTATACTCAGGAGCATTTTATATAACCGTCTACTGCAATATTTTTAGATCATCCATTTGTGGAAGTTGGGACCTTGAGAATAGCATTCACTTTAACTTGCATTTAGCGACAGTCTGAGGTCTATGAGTGAATGTTGTAGTAGTTAATAATCCGACTGCATGAGTGAAAATGATTTAGACGGAGATGGGGCTGTGGTGTACAGTATAGCACAGTGTCATTAGTACAGCACAGTGTCATCAGTACAGCACAGTGTCATCAGTACAGCACAGTGTCATTAGTACAGCACAGTGTCATCAGTACAGCACAGTGTCATCAGTACAGCACAGTGTCATCAGTACAGCACAGTGTCATTAGTACAGCACAGTATCATCAGCATAGCACAGTGTTATCAGTACAGCACAGTGTCATCAGTACAGCACTGTGTCATTAGTACAGCACAGTGTCATCAGTACAGCACAGTGTCATCAGTACAGCACAGTGTCATTAGTACAGCACAGTGTCATCAGTACAGCACAGTGTCATCAGTACAGCACAGTGTCATTAGTACAGCACAGTATCATCAGCATAGCACAGTGTCATTAGTACAGCACAGTGTCATCAGCATAGCACAGTGTCATCAGTACAGCACAGTGTCATTAGTACAGCACAGTGTCATCAGCATAGCACAGTGTCATTAGTACAGCACAGTGTCATCAGCATAGCACAGTGTTCAAAAAACATAGCATCAGCATTAAAAAGCAAGATTTACGTTTCTCCCCAAAAGATTTGACAATCATTCACAGACAAATTGGTGTGCAGAGATCTAAAACCAGACATACATCTTTTTTGTACACAATTGTCAGATACATTTTTTTTTTCTCGCAAGGCCAGCAAGTTTACAGATCATTAGAGGTCATTTAGAGGCCATTAATTAGGACATTAGTGCCCCCAACTTTATTTAGTTACAGAATGCAGGCATTTTCCCCCTCTTAGGAATGACACCACAAATGAATGTTGGATTAAAAATATGTGTAAGCACGCCAGAGATAAATGGTGCAGCCGGGAACAGTAGATCTGGGTCAAGTTTGTCCAGCCCTGTTGATCACTAGCAAAGCATCAGGGACTGCCTTTTCTGTGAACAGACCCAGGGAAACATGACTATTAACACCAGTAAAAACAACTCTATAATATGGGCTTGAACTTTCAGACACGATAACATCTTTAATAAGTCTGAATACGTATAACGTTTTAAATAAATAGCTAATCTAGGCTATATGCGTTTTAATATTGGGCCAGTTGTTTGTACAGTGGGCCTATATTACAAGCTACCTTTGCATGCATATGATTGAGTGGGACCGTTTGTCTTTGTGATCAAATGCGCTCGATTTACTACTTAATCTGCATTTTGAATGGGGTGGGGTGTGTTTTTCCCCCTGAAGGCTCAGGGAGGGTGATGTGAAAATGTATTTTGCTTGGGAGAGGGTCCACCATTTTCATATTTATGACCCCATGTCATTACAATTGTAATATTGCAGTTAAATCCCAATTTAAGTCTTTTAATGTGAATGTGTCAAATAAATGGCATGAAAGCATATTAGCTCATTCACACAGCTCTGTTTTGGCTTTGGAAATGGGAATGAATGGACAACCCAGAAATAATTGTAATGAGTGCTGATATTTTAATGATGACAGATAGCGTGGGACAAGATTTCTCAGCTATTACAACAACTTACTCAGTTAAGTGTTAAACCATATTTTATATGATATTTTACATAATATATTACATCATATATTATATCATATAATTATACAGTGAGGTGTAACCCCATTCCCCCTCCCATCTCTTCAGGATGGGGAAAATTAGGAATCTTTTAAGGAATCTGCTTCTGCACTTAAATAAATTATCTACTTCCTTAAGGGATCATTCGCTGTGCCATCTAAAAGACTCACACACCCACACACACACACACACACACACACACAAGCACACCCTAACATTCAGCCTATGTTAACGATATCCCAGAGCAACTTTAACAGGGTTAAATAAATGAAAAATACATAAATACATATTCATAAAGTTGTTTAATGTTTTTCCTTGTAGTATTGGGTGACACGATTTACCAGATCAAAACCATTGAGTCATTAGTATGCAGCGTCTCTGAAATGTGAGCATCTTTTTGTTGCATCGGAATTGCAGTGAACCAGACTGGTTGATGCTATTCACTTCCACACAGTGGGATGTTTGAGATGAACGTGGAAAGTTGTTATAAAAAGGCCAAACTGAGAGGACTGCTGAAGTGTTCTCAGTCCACTGGCCATATTTACCCTGTAGGTTTGGTACAGGACGTCAGTTGAGCTAATATTGAGTTTTGCTGAAGGCCTTGATATGTCTGGCATGCATGTCTGTCTGCGAGGGTTACCCTGTTATTCAGAGGATGTGTTGTGTGTGACGTCACTCTCATGTCTGAGAAGAGGGTTCTCGCCCCGACCCTCCAACTCCCCCTCCCACCCTCCCACCCCCCCATCCCCGTCCCCCGTCCTCCTCCCTCCCCCGTCCTCCTCCCTCCCCCGTCCTCCTCCCTCCCCCATCCTCTTTACTCTCCGGCAGACCTTTGTGTGAGGATTTTTCTGAGCTTTGCGCAGACGTTAGCCTCACTCCTTAAATCGCTATTCGTGTGCGTGTTTGTGTGCGTTAACTGAATCCATGTATGCAGGAGGGATCAGGGAACCTCCTCCCACATCTTTGTCCAATCAGCAGAACGAGCCAGGGCGGTGCGGTCACGGTGGAGGAGATCCGGGGTGACGTAGAAACACCAGGATGGTTCAGTCAGAGGTGGAGGACAGCCGATGTAGTACGCTGCTCGCGGTGAGCTCTTCTTTACTGCAGGGAACGTGGTTATCAGTGGCTGTGCCGGGTTACAGGCTGTGTCGGTACACAGGAACGACTGCAGAGGTAAAATGACTGCCGAGGCTTTACAAAATAAATCTGACTGATTGACGCTAGCCTATTAGCACAGAGTGAGACAACCATTAACCTTGGCCAGCATGATGACCAAACCCAGAACACTGAAATCAATACAGCTGCAGTCTGCAGTCAATAATTGACTGCTACATTTACAATACTGTGTGTGTGTGTGTGTGATTCTATTGATGAGCGCCAACTGAAAGGAAGGCCAACTCCGGTGTCATGTGACCCTAATCCAGTCAAACAGCTGGTTGCCAGTCCAAGCCCACTCAAAGATGGTGCATTACAGCAGCTTAGGTGGTTAAAGACTCTGGACTAAACAAATCAGACAGAAAAACAGACAGATACATCGAAAAACCAACCAAATAGACAGACACAGAGACAGACAGACAGACATATACACAGACACAGACACAGAGACAGACAGACAGACATATACACAGACATATAGACAGACACAGACAGACAGACATATAGACAGACACAGACACAGAGACAGACAGACATATAGACAGACACAGACACAGAGACAGACAGACAGACATATAGACAGACACAGACAGACATATACACAGACATATAGACAGACACAGACAGACAGACATATAGACAGACACAGACACAGAGAAAGACAGACAGACATATAGACAGACACAGACACAGAGACAGACAGACATATAGACAGAGACAGACAGACAGACATATAGACAGACACAGAGACAGACATATAGACAGACACAGAGACAGAGACAGAGACAGACACAGAGACAGACAGACATATAGACAGACACAGAGACAGAAAGACAGACAGACAGACATATAGACAGACACAGAGACAGACAGACAGACATATAGACAGACATATAGACAGACAGACAGACATATAGACAGACACAGAGACAGACAGACAGACATATAGACAGACATATAGACAGACAGACATATAGACAGACACAGAGACAGACAGACAGACATATAGACAGAGACAGACAGACAGACATATAGACAGACATAGAGACAGACAGACATATAGAGAGACATATAGACAGACACAGTCAGACAGACATATAGACAGACATATAGACAGACACAGAGACAGACACAGAGACAGACAGACAGACATATAGACAGAGACAGACAGACAGACATATAGACAGACATAGAGACAGACACAGAGACAGACACAGAGACAGACAGACAGACATATAGACAGACACAGAGACAGACAGACAGACATATAGACAGAGACAGACAGACAGACAGACAGACAGACATATAGACAGACACAGAGACAGACAGACAGACATATAGACAGAGACAGACAGACAGACATATAGACAGACATATAGACAGACACAGACAGACAGACATATAGACAGACATATAGACAGACACAGAGACAGACACAGACACAGAGACAGACAGACAGACATATAGACAGAGACAGACAGACATACAGACAGACACAGAGACAGACATTACAAGTGAGTTATTCTTGATTCAACCCAGGATCCCTTTGCAGATGTGTTTGAAACTCATCACACTTGTTAAAGCAGCACAGAGGAGTGATGGATACAATCTGGAGGTGAAAGTGTTGACTGACAATGCTCACACTATCTGTGTGTGCAGTGTGCACGAGGCGTGTGTGTGTGTGTGTTTATGCAACGTGGGGGAGGTGTGTGTGTCTGTTCCCTATAGCCGGGCTAAACCTAAACATAAACAACCATGCTTTGTTTTCCAATGCCGACACTGTCAAATTTCAGGCTTGAAATTTGGGGGTCGGAGGTCAGAAAGTCACCTTACAGGGGCTCCGAATGGGTGAGTGTGCCCCCTTAGTCCCCGGATCCCTGCATGACCCCACCAGGCACCAGGTGTGACATGTACAGCTTCTCTCCTGAACCACAGACACGGCCATTATTCCTTCCCCATCGTTTCAAAACCACGATCGCAGGCAGTTGTGGTTGATGTCACTTACAATTATATTCCAGAAATGGAAGATGTTTCTCTGTACGGCATAACTCAGGGAGGGTTATTATTGAAAAGAAAAGCTTTACAGCCTGCCTGTCTTCTTGGTCCAGTGTGGTGTAGAAGGGGAGAGAGAGAGAGAGAGAGAGAGAGAGTGAGTGAGTGATTATTTCTAACATTCCTGTCACTGGTGTTGCATTATCTCCATTAGCTGGCCTATCTTGGCTAGGAAACCAGTGTTTTGATAAGATAGCCTCTTGCCACTGTCTTTTGGAGCATGCACTTTCCCACGCCAAGCAATGCTCACTCTCTCCCCAACCTGCCAATCATAGAGTCAGTCTGTCTGTCTGTGTGAGTGAGTAACATGATCGAAGTTACTTGTTCTGCCCAATAGACATCACCCTAGCTGCACAGTGATCTGTGGACAAGAGTGAGAGATGAGACCATTTATTTCGGTGGGAGGGGTAATACCGTCTGTTAGTTATACTGTATGTATAAGAACGAAATATGAAAAATACTTTTTATTCATATGTAAAACGCTGCCCTGAGCTACAGACAAACTTGCTTCTGAATAGCCTTCTGAATCCGCAAAATACATATTTTTATTCGGCATTGATGAAAACACGACACTGAGTCTGACATATATCCATGGTTCAGCATCTTGGGTTTGCTAAATTTGCAGGATCTGAATTTGGGGGTGTTCTGGTTTTTCTCCCTGAACTAGAAAGCCTAGAACGTAATCCCTACGTGACAGAAACAACGCATTCTACCTCAACCGAGCTGACTGGCGCCAAAGCTCCCACAAGACATTGCTCGAGTGTGACGAGGCACTGAAATATGGTGTTTATTTGTCAGCTTGTCACCAAGCTGTCTCTCTGTGGCCACGTAGTTATAACAAGGTATTTTTATTTTAAAAAAAGCAACATTAACGCAGATAGCCAGTATGCTAGCTAAAAGGATTGCCTGGCCACAAACTCACAGAGACATGCCAAATAAGATACACAAGGTGTTACTAGATTGATATCTTGCTTGGAGTTTTCTTTTAGCGTGGCTGACGCCAGGTGATATGTGCTATCTGAAAACAACCGATTGACGGCCAACACTATTTAGAAGCGTCAAGCAGGCAATTCTCAACACACAGGCTTTTGACCTTCTCCCTGGTGTTTTTTCTCTCTAAACAGTGCCATGGATGAGTCAACGCGAGTGTTTCAAATCTGAGCAGCTGTGAGAAACAGACGCGGTCCTGGTTAGAATCTGGAACCGGAAATGAGGCTCACCAACACGTTCATCCTAAATGACACAGCGCTTGAGATGAGGACACTTGCTCGACACACCTAAACGTGGCTGAAACGCTGATGTCTAGGTTACAAACAGAGTCACACATATTCCGCGGCTCGGCAGTGTGCGCCTGGTCAGGTGTGCGTCCTCCAGGGCCGGCATCCACATCCGTCTTCAGATAGCAGTCCTGTCGCACAGCAGTTGCCTGATTGGTATGCAGGTCAGCTCCTCGAGTGCGTGCGGCGCATCGCTGGTGTCTCTCCGTATTTTATCAAGATTAAATAAGAGGCGAATCACGGCCACGCCACAGCCAATGATGTCCTGACAGCCGTAATGAATGACAGCTGTACGACGGGGCGGGGCGTCGCGCCTGCTTCTCGCCCATAAATCATGTCTCCCAGCGTGGCCACTGTGACCTCAAGGGACTTGCCTCGCTGGCGTGGGGAGACATCGCTCATAACATTAACCCATTACTTTCCCACTCTAGCTACTACAGCTGCTCTACCCAACGGCAGCTGTGGTGGGTTGCTAAAACCAGCACAGCTACTACAACCTAACCCCAGCACAGCTACTACAACCTAACCCCAGCACAGCTACTACAACCTAACCCCAGCACAGCTACTACAACCCAACCCCAGCACAGCTACTACAACCTAACCCCACCACAGCTATTACAGCTGCTACCACCAAACACCTTCTCTTTCTGAGTCCTTGATGTGATAGCTCTCTGCCTCTTTTCCCCTTGTATACTTTTATCTACCTCTCTCTGCCTCTTTCATTTCACCTCTTTTTCCCACCCTATCATCATATCCATCTCTATTTCTCCTCTTCTTTTTCTTAATTTCTTTTTCTCATCTGTCTTTCTCTCTAACTTTTGCTCCCCTCTTTGTAACCTCACTGATCATGCAGACCAATTATAGTGTGTGAAAGGTGTACATTGTGATGTGTGATACTCAATAGGTAAACAGATTTCTCTCTCTCTCTCAATTCAATTTAAAGGCCTGCCAATCTCACGCTCCTTCTTTTCCACACTGTCTCTCTCTTTCCCACTCGGTCTCTCTCTTTCTCTCTTTCCCACTCGGTCTCTCCGTCTCTCTCTTTCCCACTCGGTCTCTCTGTCTCTCTTTCGCTTTCTCTCTCTCCTCCTCTGTCTGTAGTCCTGGGGGCGGAATCAATATGCACTATGTTGTCATTTCTTTCAAAATGTCAATTTCATAAACTGTCCGCCATTGACCCTCTCCGGCGTCATTCAGACTCAGTGTTTCTGTATTCACAATATGAATGAGGCTATATCAGCTAATAACCCATTCAGTGTAGAGAGGGGGGAGGGGGTCAGAGAGAACGGGAGAAAGAAAGGGGAGCGACAGATACACAAAGACGGAGATAAGGAGACAGGGGTGGGGGTGGGGGGGGGGGTGAGGTGTGGAGAATAAGGGCAATGAGCAATGAGAAGAAAAGGAATGGTGAGTGAGAGAAAGGAGACAGGGACCAGGGTATGAGGGAGAGGAAAGAGGTAAAGGGTAGAGAGACAGAGGCTCGGGGTGGTGGGATGTTATGAATACAGATTGGCTGAGTTTAATAACCAGGCCAAGTGAAATATATTTTCTCTGTTGATTGTGCCGGTCCCTGGTGGATCGGTGCCGAGTTCATCCGAGCCATTACCTTTGAACGAGCGCCGGGCTGGTAACCCACACCGGGGGGGTTTGCCGGGTATAAATGCTTTTTTTTGGGGGGAAATATAAATTCAGCTGTTTGTTCTTTCACCTCTCGTCTCCACGGGTCTGCCTGATTTCCTGTTACAACATGAACACGCAAACAAAGGGGAAAAAACGGAATATGTCCCTGTGTTGCCCACGGTTACCGCAGCTCCGAGGTGTGTTTGTAATCTATGGCTGAAGCAATCAAACCGTCTCCTCGGGTGCTGTGGGCTTCATATCCCTCAGGGAGACGACATTAAGGACACAGATACATTCCATTGATTCAAACCCAATGAGGGTTAGCAGGTAAAATTCAAACAGGGCACGTGATTTATTTTCATGTAGCTTTTGGAATGCGTCTTGTTCATCCTAACAGTACGGACAGGCGCTTCAAAATCATTATTCCCTTCTTCTGTGGTTCGACCTCGATCTAGCTGATGACCTCTATCTCTCACCTTCTCCCTGGCTAGGCTGTCAAGACGAAAACCCACGTTGGCAGCTCGCTGGACACAATTACCACCGTCCACATGCTCCGGGATCCGTCTGGGCCCTGAGGCCTGGGGCTAAATTACTGTCTTCCCTAGGACTGCTGTGCAGATGGACAGGTGGGCTTGACACAGAGACTGGGGGGTCCTGAAGGTGTTGTGGGGAGGGAGGGTGGGTGTTCGGCAACATCTGGTTGAACGGGACAACCTGTTCCACTGAGGTTGTGGGTTTGTGTGTGTGTGTGTGTGTGCACATGAGAGTGAAAGAAGGTGAAGGGCCCTGACCGAGACCTTGGACGCCAAGATCAGTGGCGGCACACGAACAGATTGCAGCAGCAGGGGTTCTCGCCAACCTTGGAGCGGAATGCGAGCACTGAAACATTTAGGTGAGTGGGAGAAGGAGGTGATGGAGAAAGAGGAGACAGGAGAAGGGAAAATCAAAGGATTTTCACCAAGGTTTGGCCATTCACGTACCTAAATAGCAAACGTTGTAGGTACCAGCTAAAATTAACTGATACTTAATACTTGTACATTTGCGTTCGTTGCTCATTTAATATTGTCATTTGCAGTGTATTTGCCTTCATTGCACATCCACTAGTAACATACACTATACTTAAAACTTCCTGCCCTCTTCTATTTGCATTTCTGGTTGGATGCTAACTGCATTCTGTCGTGCTGTACTCGTAACGTTCAGTGACAATAAAGTTTAATCTAATCTAATCTAAATGATCTAAACTGTAGTCCGAAATCAGTAATTTCTGGATGAGACAAACCCAGAAATGTATTCCAATTTCACTTGGATTAGTTTTGATTTTATGAGTTATGAGAAGATCACAAAACTGCATCATCAAACCCCTTCATTGCTCAGGTGGAACACGCATAAACTTGTGCCTTTCGTCAATTTTGAATTGAATAGCTATTGAGAAAAACGGGAAAGTAGGGTATCATTGTGTATTTAAACACAAAGAAATTGTAATTTAAATGTAATCCACTTGGCAGCATAGGTGAAGGATTCCTTGTTGCGGAAAAATAAACCCATTCTGAATTTATCTTAAGACGGGAGTTGGATGATATGGGCATGGGCATGAGCAGTCCAGCCTTACACCAAGTAATTTTTATGTGATGACCTAAGGTAGACTCATCAAAGGTTTGTAACCTGTGCTGCTGCACACCTGTAACATCTGTAACCTGTGCTGCTGCACACCTGTAACATCTGTAACCTGTGCTGCTGCACATCTGTAACATCTGTAACCTGTGCTGCTGCACATCTGTAACATCTGTAACCTGTGCTGCTGCACATCTGTAACATCTGTAACCTGTGCTGCTGCACATCTGTAACATCTGTAACCTGTGCTGCTGCACATCTGGAACATCTGTAACCTGTGCTGCTGCACATCTGTAACATCTGTAACCTGTGCTGCTGCACATCTGTAACATCTGTAACCTGTACTGCTGCACATCTGTAACCATCGGTAACCGCCCCCTGCTTGGATCACCAATACCAGATCGCCTTGTCCCTATTGGTTCAATAAACACAGTGACTCGCCCTCCTCTGCCTCTGTGTCTGCTTTTAGGTCCCTGCTTGCTCGCTGTTGTGTCAACAGGTAAAAGGGAGACAGGATATGCTCAGTCAGATGAAAGCTAGTCTTGCATTTTCCACTTGAAACATTTCTGATTTAAATACAATGGTATCTAGTCATTAATCTTTCTATTTTGTAATTTCTTTGGTAATATATACTAATATGTGTAAACCTAGGGGGCTTACAGTATTGTGATGTGTATTCTGTTTGTGAAGTCAATAAATTAGAGGTACGACCGGAGGTTTCTTTGAGATTGAGTTAGATGAGATTGAGTTTGTAAGACCGAGTATGAAGACAGAGTCTGTAACATCATTAACAATGAACTATCAAATGCTGCAATAAATATTTGAATTACTCTCTCCCTTGACGATCGGGTTCGCAATCATTATTTCAACCACTATATGAAACAGCTGATTTCAAACAGTTTTCTTTACTTGGTTTGGCTATTTAGTTACCTATGGGACTGTGCTGGCCTCCAAAAGGGTATATCTCTTTACAATACAGTGATACTATGACTCTATGTTCATTATAATACTATAACACTATGACACTATGTTCATTATAATACTATAACACTATGACACTATGTTCATTATAATACTATAACACTATGACACTATGTTCATTATAATACTATAACACTATGTCACTATGGTAATTATAATACTATAATACTATGACACTATGGTAATTATAATACTATAATACTATGACACTATGTTCATTATAATACTATAACACTTTGTCACTATGGTAATTATAATACTATAACATTATGACACTATGTTCTTTATAATACTATAACATTACGACACTACGTTCTTTGTAATACTATAACACTTTGACACTATGTTCTTTATAATACTATAACACTATGACACTATTTTCATTATAATATTATAACACTATGACACTATGTTCATTATAATACTATAACACTATGACACTATGTTCATTATGATACTATAACACTATGACACTATGTTCTTTATAATACTATAACACTATGACACTATTTTCATTATAATACTATAACACTATGTCACTATGGTAATTATAATACTATAATACTATGACACTATGTTCATTATAATACTATAACACTTTGTCACTATGGTAATTATAATACTATAACATTATGACACTATGTTCTTTATAATACTATAACATTACGACACTACGTTCTTTGTAATACTATAACACTTTGACACTATGTTCTTTATAATACTATAACACTATGACACTATTTTCATTATAATACTATAACACTTTGTCACTATGGTAATTATAATACTATAATACTATGACACTATGTTCATTATAATACTATAACGCTATGACACTATGTTCATTATAACACTATGACACTATGTCCATTATAATACTATAACACTTTGACACCGTGTTCATTATAATACTACGACACTATGATCATTATAACACTATAACACTATGACACTATCATCATCATCATCTTCCGCTTATCCGGGGCCGGGTCGCGGGGGCAGCAGTCTAAGCAGAGATGCCCAGACTTCCCTCTCACTAGACACTTCCTCCAGCTCTTCCGGGGGGACACCGAGGCGTTCCCAGGCCAGCCGGGAGACATAGTCCCTCCAGCATGTCCTAGGTCTTCCCTGGGGTCTCCTCCCGGTGAGACGGGACCGGAACACCTTCTCAGGAAGGCGTTCCGGAAGCTTCCGAAACAGATGCCCAAGCCACCTCAGCTGACCCCTCTCGATGTGGAGGAGCAGCGGCTCTACTCTGAGCTCCTCCCGGGTGACCAAGCTTCTCACCCTATCTCTAAGGGATTGCCCAGCCACCCTGCGGAGAAAGCTCATTTCGGCCGCCTGTATCCGGGATCTTGTCCTTTCGGTCATGACCCAAAGCTCATGACCGTAGGTGAGAGTAGGAACGTAGATTGACCGGTAAATCGAGAGCTTCGCCTAGCGGCTCAGTTCTTTCTTCACCAGGACAGACCGATACATCGACCGCATTACTGCAGAAGCTGCACAGATCCGTCTGTCAATCTCCCGTTCCATCCTTCCCTCACTCGTGAACAAGACCCCTAGATACTTAAACTCCTCCACTTGAGGCAGGCACTCTCCACCAACCTGAAGTGGGCAAGCCACCCTTTTCCGATTGAGGACCATGGCCTTGGATTTGGAGGTACTGATTCTCATCCCCACTACTTCACACTCGGCTGCAAAATGTCCCAGTGCACGCTGAAGTTCCTGGTTTGAAGGGGCCAACACGACAACATCATCCGCAAAGAGCAGAGATGAAATCATGTGGTCCCCAAACCTGACACCCTTCAGCCCCTGGCTGCGCCTAGAAATTCTGTCCATAAAAATTATGAACAGAACCGGCGACAAAGGGCAGCCCTGCCGGAGTCCAACATGCACTGGAGAGAAGTCTGACTTACTGCCGGCAATGCAGACCAAGCTCCTGCTTCGGTCGTACAGGGACCTGACAGACCTTAGCAAAGGACCCAGGACCCCATGACACTATGACACTATGTCCATTATAATACTATAACACTATGACACAATGTCCATTATAATACTATAACACTATGACACTATGTTCATTATAAAACTATGACACTATGTCCATTATAATACTATAACACTATGACACTATGTTCATTATAAGCCCTGACAGATTTTTGGCTGTTATCCGGCATTTGTGAGAATATGACAAAATGATCTGTTTGAAACTGAATGACTGCAGCTTTGTGAGTCACATGTTTGGTCCTTTGGGCGTGGCTAATCATGGAGGACCACCCACGAAGATGAATCTGGGTTTTTTTCTATATTCCATCAATCCTTTCACTTCACAAGTCAACAGGCTAAGATGGAACCACTCTGATCGTATATAATGCAAGGGTTTGTCAAATGCAATGTGCGCTCAAGTGTCTCAGTTTGGAAAAGGCATAGACAGGTTCACTCCCTTTGTTTCGTTCTCTTGCTCGCTTACCTGCTCTCTAACCCCCTTTTTTCGCTTTCTCTTCTCGCTCTCTCACCCTTCTCGCTCTCTCACCCTTCACTCTCTCTCACCCTTCACTCTCTCTCACCCTTCACTCTCTCACCCTTCACTCTCTCTCTCACCCTTCACTCTCTCTCTCACCCTTCACTCTCTCTCTCACCCTTCATTCTCTCACTCACCCTTCACTCTCTCTCACCCTTCACTCTCTCTCACCCTTCACTCTCTCTCTCACCCTTCACTCTCTCTCTCTCACCCTTCTCGCTCTCTCACCCTTCACTCTCTCTCTCAACCTTCTCGCTCTCTCACCCTTCACTCTCTCTCACCCTTCACTCTCTCTCTCACCCTTCACTCTCTCTTCTTTTCTAGTCTATTTTCTCACTTCTCCCTCATGATGTAAAAGTGCTTTCTCCAATCTGACTACTGTCACAGGCTCCTTGCTGTACCTCTGGGCTTAGCCAAGGGCAGAATGGGACCAAATCGTTTTCTTTTGCCTTTCTAACATACCAGTTTATTTTTTTTATTCCTTGAGGCCCCCATTATAATCCAGATATTGATAATAAGTTAGAGAGTCACTATGAGTTAAAAAACTGTCATTTACGTGAAATGCCAGATAGCCAGTCCTCTTCGGGGCTATAACACACTGATCACGCGTCCCGGGGTGCTGATGCTGATGACAGACAAACACACACACACACACGCACACAAAACATGCATGCACACTCACAGACTCACACATGCACGCTCGCACACACACACACACACCACCATTGTTACTGAATGTACAATAAGATATCACAGTAAGAATGGTTGACCACATTAGCTAGCAATATTATTTGGTGCAAGAAAAAAAGCTGACATCTGTGATATTACCTCTGAGTCTAAAATCCCTGAATGTTATGGTTACTGTCCAATAACTGTATGACTGCATTATTGCTTCAGTATTTGTCTTCGTAATTTACTTTCAATCTGATCGTTCCCTCGGACATGGGTGACATTACCTTTAAAAATGAATAGCCACATCTAAAATATGTATTGCTGTGTTTGGTAAATGGGAAAAGGCCCGGGCATAAAGAGTTTCTCTCCATTCTTGTTTCTTAAATGTTTTATAAGCTTTTATAAGCTATGTTGCTATGTTGCTCTGAACACTGCTGGTCTATACAGTGGGGCAAAAAAGTATTTAGTCAGCCACCAATTGTTCAAGTTCTTCCATTTAAAAAGATGAGAGAGGCCTGCAATTTTCATCATAGGTACACTTCAAATGGGAAAAAAAATCCAGAAAATCACATTGTAGGATTTTTTATGAATTTATTGGTAATTTATGGTGGAAAATAAGTATATAGTCAATAACAAAAGTTAATCGCAATACTTTGTTATATACCCTTTGTTGGCAATGACAGAGGTCAAACGTTTTTCTGTAACTCTTCACAAGGTTTTCACACACTGTTGCTGGTATTTTGGCCCATTCCTCCATGCAGATCTCCTCTAGAGCAATGATATTTTGGGGCTGTCGCTGGGTAACACAGACGTTCAACTCCCTCCAAAGATTTTCTATGGGGTTGAGATCTGATGACTGGCTACGCCACTCCAGGACCTTGAAATGCTTCTTATGAAGCCACTCCTTCGTTCCCCGGGCGGTGTGTTTGGGATCATTGTCATGCTGAAAGACCCAGCCACGCTTCATCTTCAATGCCCTTGCTTACGGAATGAGATTTTCACTCAAAATCTCACGATACATGGCCCCATTCATTCTTTCCTTTACACGGATCATTCGTCCTGGTCCCTTTGCAGAAAAACAGCCCCAAAGCATGGTGTTTCCACCCCCATGCTTCACAGTAGGTATGGTGTTCTTTGGATGCAACTCAGCATTCTTTCTCCTCCAAACACGACGAGTTGAATTTTTACCAAAAAGTTCTATTTTGGTTTCATCTGACCATATGACATTCTCCCAATCCTCTTCTGGACCATCCAAATGCTCTCTAGCAAACCTCAGACGGGCCTGGACTAAGCAGGGGGACACATCTGGCACTACAGGTTTTGAGTCCCTAGCGGCGTAGTGTGTTACTGATGGTAGCCTTTCTTACTTTGGTCCCAGCTCTCTGCAGGTCATTCACTAGGTCCCCCCGTGTGGTTCTGAGATTTTTGCTCACCGTTCTTGTGGTCATTTTGACCCCACGGGGTGAGATCTTGCGTGGAGCCCCGGATTGAGGGAGATTATCAGTGGTCTTGTATGTCTTCCATTTTCTTATAATTGCTCCCACAGTTGATTTCTTCTCACCAAGCTGCTTACCTATTGCAGATTCAGTCTTCCCAGCCTGGTGCAGGTCTACAATTTTGTTTCTGGTGTCCTTTGACAGCTCTTTGGTCTTGGCCATAGTGGAGTTTGGAGTGTGACTGTTTGAGGTTGTGGACAGGTGTCTTTTATACTGATAACAAGTTCAAACAGGTGCCATTAATACAGGTAATGAGTGGAGGACAGAGGAACCTCTTAAAGAAGAAGTTACAGGTCTATGAGAGCCAGAAATCTTGTTTGTTTGTAGGTGACCAAATACTTATTTTTTCCTGAGGAATCTACCAATGAATTCATAAAAAATCCTACAATGTGATTTTCTGTTTTTTTTCCCCTCATTTTGTCTCTCATAATTGAAGTGTACCTATGGTGAAAATTACAGGACTCTCTCATCTTTTTAAGTGGGAGAACTTGCACAATTGGTGGCTGACTAAATACTTTTTTGCCTCACTGTATATCGATGTTATACATTAGACTGACCCTTGAGGTAGGGCCTCTATATTATATGATCTTGAGGTAGGGCCTCTATATTGTATGGTCCTGAGGTAGGGCCTCTTTATTGTATGGTCTTCAGGTAGGGCCTCTATATTGTATAGTCTTGAGGTAGGGCCTCTGTACTGTATGGTTCTGAGGGCCTCTATATTGTATGGACTTGGTCAGTGCATGCCAAATGACCCTATACAATAGAGCACACACACAAACACACACACGCACATAACCCTCATTAATGCCTGTGCTCCCGTAATGATGTAATTTTTCACTCCAGCAAATGCTGAAGATTACTATTCCCTGTATGGTCAGTAATTGAAAGGTGCGCAAGGGCCAATGGCTCTCCTATTGATCCAAGCAAATTGATTGGCTAATAGCCAATCTGAGGGGCCTTGGAGTCCCAGATGAATGAGCCGCAGGGGTGTATTGAGTTGGGGGCGGTGATGGGGGGGGGGTGCAGTGGGGGTGAACAGAGGGTCTCTATCATCTCTACAGGGACCACGGGGGTGTGTCTGTGTTACTTGACCTTGGCATCTAAGAGACTCTCATTGGTCCAGGCCATTAGAAGGAGGCCATGGGGAGGTCTGTGAACACGCCAGGGCTCAGATGGCCCTGTATAATGGGGTGCTGGGCCTCTCAGACCGTGGTCAAGGGTCAGCTATGGTAGTTATGGTCATTATGGGGTACTGAGGGGTAATGCGGGGAGGGCGTTGTCAAACTACTGAGCATGAAAAGAGGGAAAAAAGTAGAGACCGCATTTAAATCACAGAGAATGGAGAATTAGGTCAGGGTCACGGTGTGTGTGTTTCTCCCTGGATGTGTGTGTGTTTGCGTTTGTGCATGCGTATAGGATTGCATTTATGTGTGTGTGTGTGTTTGTTCCTTTTACTGTGTATTGAATGCCTCATGTTATTGTTGCCTTAGTAAAGATCAGCAAAAAAGCCTATAAAACGTCTTGTTTATCAGCTTGAAAGAAAAAAGTGAAATAATTTGAGAAGATAAAAACCAGACATTTTTGTCATAGACACTAGAGGTGGGTTTTGTGTAAAAATAGGGATGGTCATGTAGAAAATAACCTATTACTTCACAAAAAAAACAACTTAAAAAACGATTACCAACAGTGAGGTGTGATGGTGGATCTGTGTTGATGTGGGGCTGTTTAACTTCCAATGGCCTTGGGAACCGTCTCTGGATAAACGGTTTCATGGACAAGTACCAGTAGATTTTAGAGCCTGCCTCTGACAGGAAGCCAAAACTGGGTTGTCAGGACTACGATCCAAAGCATTCCTCCAGATCCATGCAAAATAGTACACTGACCACAGAATCAAGCTTTTACCATGGCAGTCCCAGTCCCCTGACCAAAACCCCCTTTGAGAACTTGTGGGGGGGCTGTGAAGCAGAGTCCACAAGCGAGGGCCATGGACTCTGAATGTTCAGGAGAGATTCTGCATGGGTGAACGGTCTCTGAGCCCTTACGTTATGTTTTCCCCCACCTCATCAAACATTATAGGACATGAGTACGTGAGTATTAGCATGTCATCAGTCCCATCGCCTCATCCTTTTGTTTGTCGTAGCGAACTACAGGAATCGCTCCTCTGGCTGCAATGTCTCCTCCGGGGAGCTGTAGGGCAGTCAAGAGACCGGGCAAACTTCCCAGAGTCCCTTTTATCTTCATACTAAGCCGCAAAGAAAAGTAGTGTACTACATCGAGAACGGACAACTTCCCATTCACATTGGTTATTTAGCAATTAACCAAAACCCCTTACAAGAGGAGAACTATAAGGCGCATGTCTTTATAGGGCTCCGGTCAAAAGCAGAGCACTACGTGGGACGTGGAGTGCCATTTGGGACCCGGCTGGTGTGTTATTAAGTGTGTTATTAAGTGTGCTATTAAGTGCTCAGATGACGGGCTGGTGACAGGCAGCAGACTGACGCACACTTAGGGTAATGTGTTTTCGGCTGAGGCCTTCCGCTCCGCGAGATGTGACTGCCTGAGGCTTTCTTGTTCCCAGCCAGTCCATCACATCGGTCCCGGGCCGTCTGCAAGATGGACGCCTCTTGTTGGCTTTAAAATAGAATAATGTATGCATTATTCATGTGGTGCCAGCCCTAGAGGTGCTCATTAAACTTTACACTGCAAATGGAGAAGACAGCCTCGTATTAAATGTGTCTCTCCGCTCTCAGATGTCTCTGTATATATCGATATTAGAGGGAGAGGAGAGCGTTCTCCTCTCGCCATGCCACGTTGGGCTTGGTTCGGGCTTTGATTTGACAGAACAAAGTTGGAGTATATGCTTTATATGTGCTAGTGGTAAAGTTGCCTCTATCTATCTGTGTTGCTGTCTATACACTATGCCCTTCTTTTATGTTTTTAGTGGTTTGAGACTGATGAATCACACAGCAGGCTTATTATGTAGGGTTTTCTTTAAATGTAAGCTGGTAACTACTTTTGAAAATGTTAAGTGTTCATTTCATGTGCTAATCCCATTGGACCAGTTTCACGCCATTACAGAGTTCCGCTTTAACTTGGTAACATTAACTAGTGCGATGATTATAGATGCTAGCTGCCTGGGAATCTACAATTTTCTATTCCCTTTTCAAATTCTCATTCCAAATTCTCGTTCCAAACTTTAACGAGCTCATGCCTAACCAGGCACATTCCGTCTGATCAATATTGATACGGCACACTATCACAGGGTCCACTGGCGCAACATGACGTCTGGAAGAAAGAGTCGGGGGCTGCCAAAAACTATAGGCTGATAACTTTTTGTTTCCTTGACAACCCTGTGCGCCTCGGTGACAGCCCGCAGTAGCAGCAGAGCAGATGAAGGGGCGAAAAAAGGCGCAGCACACGAAGGGAATCTCTCGCAGGCAGGCAATGGTGGGAACATCAAACGGGCTCCCGACTGAACTTCCGTGAACTTGGCGCTCCAGCGGGGGATCCGTTTCTAAGTAATTAAAAATGCATTCATAAGCTGGGAACCCCACGGCTTCTCTGCTCCCTGCGTGTTTGAAGTGCCACCATATGATGCACAGTGTCACTTATTACCAGATGCTCATATTCCTCTGCAGTGGCAAAGCTCCCCACTCCCCACTTTTCCCGACTGTAGCATTTTCAGCTGCTTCGCGCCGCTACACAACGATGTGCATGACATTATGCTGGGCGAACGCTTTGGGAAAGAGGCCACGGCAAAGGGCCAAGGAGTCGGCAGAAACTAGAAAAACTGTGAACGTTGTCCTTGTCAAGATGAAATAATAATAAATACAGTGACAATACATTCACTGTAGCAGTCAAGACAGACTGAAATCCATCAGTAGTAAAGGGATAGTTTGACTTATATTATATTTGAGTTTATTCTCCTTACCATGGGGTGCGCCTGAGGGTCCATGTTGACATGCTACACATTACCAATTCTTTACTCTAGATCCAGTCTGGAATTGGCATTATTAGCTTAATCCGAATTAATGAATTAAAACCGTACAAACTGATCTAATAATGGTTGTATAGCAAGACGAAGCTAACTTGAAAACACTTGAGCTTTTTAAGTTCACTAATCTGCTACGCTAGAAGTTATTTATTTGATTGCAACGTAGCAAAAACGAGTTTGGTTTAAATTTATAAAACAAAATGCAGGCTATTTGTGTATTGTTAGGTTCCCAAAGACAACTCTATTATGTGAACATTACAGCTGAAGAAGTACGTCTAAATAAATATATATAAATATATATATTTTGTTGTTGATGTACTTCAATTTTCTACTGTCAATTGTATCAGAGAATGTAATGTGGGTTTTTCAAAGGACTTATGTTTTATTCTTGTCTTTTGATTTATTGAAAATTCACTGCCGTATATTAATGGATAATTTTAGCAGATGTGTTTTGGTGGGACGAAGTATTTCGGTCAACGTGTTTTAGTGACTTATTTCATTATCATTTATTATTACTTTCAAATCCAAAGAAGAAACACAAAAATGTAAAGAACCCCAAAGAAAGTAATTGTGTCCAGTGTGGTACCTCAATTCCATAGGCCACAGCAATAAGTAGCTTCTGCAAATAGTCTACCTGGTGTGATGTCAACAGGAGGTGTGGTCTAAAACAACAACTACAGGGCGAGATACCGTTCTCAGTTGCTACGTTAGCCCGTTTTCCTCTGTGGAAATTAGAAATGTTGAGATGGTAATTGGAATCCACACACACAATGGAAATGTCATGGAAATTCGCAGGGAAAAGTTGACCTATATGAATCTCCTCACTACCTCTGTCAGATTTGGGTCTCCCTAAAAACACGATGTATCGCATCACATTTTTTTCAATTCTGCTAGATATTATAGCAGGTACATTTTCTTGACATTCTATGGAGGCTACATCTGTTTATATCCAAGTACCTCAGCATCGCGCCTGGTCCACTGAGTGGGAAAACCTGTAGGTGAACGTGCATCCAGCCCAGAGCCCCAATGTGCCCTGGACCCAAGGTGTTGTAATACCCATAAAACCTAGTGTCAAAATGTGACGGTGGTACTCAGAGGCTTCAGAACCATTGCACCGGCTCGGCTATCCAGCTGGACCGGCTCGGTGAAACCGCTGCCGAAAAACTAAGTGAGCCTGGAAACTGACTTACTGAGGGACTCTCCGGGCGAGTGCACGACACCCATATGCCTCTAGTGTAAAGAGGTGCACTACATAAGGAGTATGGTTCATTTGGCACGCACCCACTCGGCTGCAGTGAATCCGATAACCTGATACGCTCCCTTTTGTACGCTGATTTCGGTTCGCCGCCGGGACTCTGTTGGCCCACCAGGTGCACTGGGATGTTGGCCGAGAGCCACATTGTTAGGGAGCAGACTAAACACTAGGGGGACTTGATGAGAGAGGACACGGCGGGAAGCACAAGACACAACATGCAGGCAGACGCAACATGACACAGCATCCTGAGATGGATAGATGGAGGCCTGGATACTGGGGCAGGAACACACACCCGCACACACCCACACACACCCTGTCCTCCCCACACACACACCCACACATACCCCGTCCCCCCCACACACACACAATGCCCCCCCCCCACACACATACACCCACACACACACTGCCCCCCACCCCAACACACACACCCTGGCCACCGTCACACACCCCCCCCCCCCCCCCCCCACACACACACACACTCACCCACACACACCCTGCCCCCCCCCTCCCACACACACACACACCCACACACACCCACACACACCCACACACACCCACACACACCCTGATATGTCCATTGGCCGATGTGCCCATTGGGCATCACCGAGTGTGAATCCTCTGAACGTTCTTTCCTTCAATGATGGATTCAGCAGCTTGTTGTCCAACCAAACCCACCGATTCCACACGCTTGATACCGTTTCATTCAGTCCATTCCCAACATTCTTTGTCCTTCCATACAAATGGGCTAAACTGCCGTCCGTCAGGTTGTTCCTGGTGTCCTGGCCGTCGTGGATTTACACGCTTCATCTTGAACCCTTTGGCATATCAGAGTTCCAAATGGCACCCTATTCTTGATGTAGTGCACTACTTTAGACCACGGCCTGTGGACGCTGTGCACTACACAGGAACGAGGCTGCGCGGAGCGATGCCATGAAGAGGTGTTGATGTGACACTGACTGGACGCGTTCCCATCACACTCGACCGGAGAGACAGGATGACCTTTCCCACCGTCATCAGACGAGGTTCTGCTCGATTGCAGTTCAGCGGGGAACGTCTGGCCCGCGGGACCAATGGGGCCACACACACTCAGACACGCACACAAATACACACACACACACACACACACAAACACACACACACACAGCCCGGTGCTGCATGTCCTTATTACAGGTGTGGGAGACTGTTCCATCTATCATCGCCACGGCAGACAAGAGCAGGGCCACACACGTGCACACACTCACTCACACACACATACACGTGCACACACTCACACACACGCAGATATACACCTAGGGAGCCCAGGAATCCAGATCCATCACATTATCCTGACTGACCTTTATGCTTCCAGTTACTGGGGCCCTTTGACTGTTGATACGTTATTTGGCGGGGAAGCCGTTGGGTAGACGGGCCCTGTTTTTTGAAATGTTATCTGTTTGGATACGGCCAGTCGGATAGGATTACACTCATAGACGTTACAAATAAACAGAATGGACGAATCACTGACAGGGTTCACCAGTCAATAATATGAACATTTCACTTGTATTTCCATCCAGAAACTCCCATTATGTCTAACATGAAGTATGATTTCTGGTTAACATGAGCCTACAGTATATGGTGCAATTTGAACTGCAGAGTAAGTGTTGGTGTTGTTACATGACTTGGTGTTGGTGTTCTAAAACGGCTTCGTTTTGGTGGTGTAACGTGACTCAGTGTTGGTGTTGTTACATGACTTAGTGTTGGTGTTCTAAAAGGGCTTTGTTTTGGTGGTGTAACGTGACTCAGTGTTGGTGTTGTTACATGACTTAGTGTTGGTGTTCTAAAACGGCTTCGTTTTGGTGGTGGAACGTGACTCAGTGTTGATGTTGTAACATGACTTAGTGTTGGTGTTCTAAAAGGGCTTTGTTTTGGTGGTGTAATGTGACTCAGTGTTGGTGTTGTTACATGACTTAGTGTTGGTGTTCTAAAAGGGCTTTGTTTTGGTGGTGTAACGTGACTCAGTGTTGGTGTTGTTACATGACTTAGTGTTGGTGTTCTAAAAGGGCTTCGTTTTGGTGGTGTAACGTGACTCAGTGTTGGTGTTGTTACATGACTTAGTGTTGGTGTTCTAAAAGGGCTTTGTTTTGGTGGTGTAACGTGACTGAGTGTTGGTGTTGTTACATGACTTAGTGTTGGTGTTCTAAAACGGCTTCGTTTTGGTGGTGGAACGTGACTCAGTGTTGGTGTTGTTACATGACTTAGTGTTGGTGTTCTAAAAGGGCTTCGTTTTGGTGGTGTAACGTGACTCAGTGTTAGTGTTGTTACATGACTTAGTGTTGGTGTTCTAAAACGGCTTCGTTTTGGTGGTGTAACGTGACTCAGTGTTGGTGTTTTTACATGACTTAGTGTTGGAGTTGTAAAAGGGCTTCGTTTTGGTGGTGTAACGTGACTCAGTGTTAGTGTTGTTACATGACTTAGTGTTGGTGTTCTAAAAGGGCTTCGTTTTGGTGGTGTAACGTGACTCAGTGTTGATGTTGTAACATGACTTAGTGTTGGTGTTGTAACATGACTTAGTGTTGGTGGTGTAACATGACTTAGTGTTGGTGGTGTAACATGACTTAATGTTGGTGGGGTAAAATGACTTAGTGTTGGTGGTGTAACATGATAAGGTGGTGGTGTAACATGATAAGGTGGTGGTGTAACATGATAAGGTGGTGGTGTAACATGATAAGGTGGTGGTGTAACATGATAAGGTGGTGGTGTAACATGATAAGGTGGTGGTGGTGTAACACGACTTAATGTTGGTGGTCTAAAGTGTCTTAGTGTTTATGGTATAACATGGCACTACAAAATGAGGATGTTGTCTTTGAATTACTGGTGATGGTCTTGCTAATGACCATTTGATGGGTATCATTTGGGTTAATGCTTCTTAATTAAATTGGCTTCAAAGGGCTCCAGGTGTGATGTGTCTGGGATTGCTGATATCTTTAAAATGTAACATGTTGGATGAAGAATATTTTTGAAATAACAGTACAGAGCTTGAATTAAGTTTTTATTTTTGTCTAATATTGTCGGCTATTTCCTCACTAAGGAAATGTGTGTGTGTGTGTGTGTGTGATTGTCTCCAATGTCAGTTCACACATTAAATTGTATACCCCATGTAATTTCAATATCTTTATCCAGACCTTAACGGGTCTAGGTAAAAAGTAGCAAACAGAATTTTAGGGGAATCTGGTGAATAGGGTGGTTTGCAGGCGATGTCTACCAGCTGCTGATGGGAGGCTGTCTGGTCCTTCCTTTCCCCTGGACCAGCGCAGGAACACACACACACACAGACAAACATACACACCTGCAGACACACAAACACACAGACAAACACACACACACTCGCACACACACACACACTCCTGTGCTCATTGAAGCGCCAGACGCCGGCTTCACAGAACTGCTGCCCCCCCCTTGCCGTGACACACCGTCCGGCCCATTGACTCCCTATGAGGTTCATTATGCTGACTCTTACACGGTCAGTACACTACAGTGGGCCGGGAAGAGGCTGGCGTTTGGGACACGCCGACTGAAACTCAGACCACAGCTCTCTGGTTGTGTGTTCACTGAGTTGAATGCTGGAGCCCTCTCGCCCAGAAGGTTACACCACTCCGATGAACTGATCAATGAATCAGTCCCTTTGTCCAGCTGTCTGTTCGGGATTAGGATAATGGCAGTTCAGACCAGATGGCTCACGGCTGCATGGGAGGGTGTTTTGGCAGGATATTGATGAGCGACCTTCCCCTCACAACAAATACCAAAACATTTTCCCCAGTCATTGTTAAGAGACAGTCACATTTCCCCTCATGGTTAAATGTCCTGACCGGCAAACTGTTTATCTTAAGTTTGTCGTAAGCGCAGCATACGGGGGCAGCGTTCCACGGACCCAGCGGGGGTGCTGTAAATGTAGACATCGGCTTCTGCCGAGGCGAACTTCTTCAAACCTCTACCAACCTACCAGTTCATACTGGGCTGAGTTGCCTCACTTAGGTGTATAAAGTAATGAAAGCAGACACGATGATGTGTGTGTCTGTGTGTGTGTCTGTGGGTGTGTCTGTGTGTATCTCTCTGTGTGTGTCTGTGTGTATCTCTGTGGGTGTGTCTGTGTGTATCTCTGTGTGTGTGTCTGTGTGTATCTCTGTGTGTGTGTCTTTGTGTATCTCTGTGGGTGTGTCTGTGTGTATCTCTGTGTGTGTGTTTGTGTGTATCTCTGTGTGTGTGTGTCTGTGTGTGTGTCTGTTTAAGTTTGTCTGGGTTTATGAGTTTTTGTGTGTGTCTATGTTGGTGAGTTTTTGCGTGTGTGGTTGTGTGTGTCTCGGACCACAGACCTGTTTCACCACAGGGTAATAAATGGGTAGATGCCTTCCTTAATCCCCATAAAGTCTGGGCCGTCGATCGATCAGTGCTAGCCTCTTTTAATGTGGAAGGATTGACAGGCAGCAGTGAGGACACATTTCCCACTCCCTATTACCAACAACACTAAAAACATCTACTGATTGGTCCAAGAGACACTAAAGACATGGTTCTGATTGGTCCAAGAGACAGGAAAGGCTAGGTTCTGATTGGTTCAGGTTACACTAAAGACTGTGCTCTGATTGGCCCGAAAGACTCTAAAGACAATGTTGTGATTGATTCAAAGACATACTGAAGGCAATAATCTTATTCATTCATAATACACAAAAAAGACAAGGTTCTGATGGGCTGCAAGAGACAATACAAACAATGTTCTGATTGGCTCCAAGCGGCAATAAAAACAATTCACATTGTGTGAAAAAGTTTTTCTCCCATTCCTTTATTAAAACTCTGAAATGTGGGCCCATTCCATGAAATATAACCAATCATTGGTGGCCTAATCATTTACTAATAGTGTCCACTGCCTCAGATACCCAGTGTCCGCTAGAAATATTCAAGCGTAGACCAACGCCAGCTGGACGAACCCCAGCACAGTCTGTCGCACCAAATCCCCCGGCTTAATCAATAGATTCTCCTGGCTCTCAGATGCAGTTTTTCCACATCATCACTCAGGTTTAGTTCTACATTTATTTAGTCACTCATTCCACTATAGGAGTACGAGTCTGGGATGGAGATGACTGTGTCTCTCTAACCTTAATGGGCTGGCTATTGAATAAATCAATACATGAAAAGCACAAATATACCCAATCAATGTGTGTCTATCCGTCTGATTTGTGTGTGTTTGTGTGTGTCTGTGACTGTGTGTGTTTGTGTGTGTCTGTGACTGTGTGTGTGTGTGTGTGTGTGTGTGTGTGTGCATGACTGACTGTGTGTGAAACGGTGTATATGTCTGTGTGTGTGTGTGTGTGTGTGTGTGTCTATATGTGTGTGTATGTGTGTGTCTATACTCTACCCATCTATCACTATCTATAAGAGAGTAACAATTTCAATTCAGTTTTCTCTTCTTTTATTCTTTTATTTGGGTACTAGGTGATCACAGTTTAGAATCCCCATGACAATAGTACCATCATAAAAAGCCTTGGTTGGGACTCAAAGCTGCACAGATGATGTGGGCTTTTATTGCCTCGATGTGGCCTGATATCTCGGGTTATTACTGCATATTCCTGGCAAACTCAGAAGGATGGTAAATATCAATAACATTTAAAGGTAACGTAATAGGAAACCTTAAGTAACACTAATATGTGTGTAACAGAAGTAAGGCTATTGATCAGTCTGCTCTGGTGGTTTTAAAACCTCTGCAGGGACAACTGGATGTCTTGTGTAGTTTTGTGGGAGCCCTGAACAAACTCACCCGATCCACTAAATCCAGAGCTCGATGATTTCTACATGTTTTAGGTCAGGTGAGGTGAAGCCCATACAACACTGGGAGAACATTCATCTGAAAATGTATTTCCAACAATGTTCAGTGTCTATTCCTCAAATGGTAACATCTGGGGTCCCCCAGAGAGCGATCTGAGAACCCCCATGCTGATCAATACCTTCCTTTGGTACACAATGTGACAAGTCCATTATACATCCTAGGATTCACTTCATTGGCTCTCGTTGGCATCCATGACAAATAACTCCTCCTCTCTATGTCCACTGTTCACTGTCCAGTGGGTTCAAAGGGGAAAACCCTAAATCCCGCCTCCTCAGCCGTAGGCAGTCGTGACCAAACAACCAGGAGGTCAAAGGTGAACACAGACGCTTCTTATTGACCATAGAGCTGTCCTGGATCCAAAAGGAGCAAGACAAGGCTTGACCTGTTGTGGGGTTAGGAGGGTCAATGCCACAAGCTCTGTGTTGTGTGTGTGTTATGTGTGTGTTGTCTGTGTGTTTTGTGTTGTGTGTGTGTTGTGTGTGTGTGTGTTGTGTGTGTGTTGTGTGTGTACACGTGGGGATCTGATGTTCCTACAACGATAGTAAAACCTGTCAAATCTATGAGGTCCTCCACATGGAACATGCCATTTCTGCCTCAGGGTTTTAGGGAGAACCTAGATTTGGAAAAAAAACTTGGTAATTATTCAAGAATTGGAGTTACTCAAGTTTAAGCATTGTCAGTTAGGTTTTGGATTATGTTTAGGTCTTAGGGCTAGTTTAAATTCAGGCATGCAAGTTACATTATTGAGGTTAAGGTTAGGGTTTGGGAACAGGGATTTCTGGGTCTCGGTTAGACCCCAAGTCCCCAAAAGGATAGAAAGCCGAAAGTGTTTTCGTGAGGGTGTGTTCCTACTGGAACTCATCCTTAGGAACTTTTCCCATCAGCTCATCCTCAGGAACTCATCCCAAGGACCCACAACCATTTCACCACCACAACAGCCTCATTCTTTCAGTCCATAGGCGTACTTTGATATGTGTGTCTGTGTGTGAGTGTGTGTGTGTGCGTATATAGTGTGTGTGTACACTGTGTTTGTGAAAGGGCAACCATTACAATCTTGACAGTCGCATGTACATTATTATTAATAGCAGCTTGGTTTCCTGCTGGAATATTAGTCTTGGTTGTTAGAGGCAACTCACTTGGAAACGAGGATGCAGGATGAGTCAGGTCGTTGTTGTGGTTGTGTGTGTGTGTGTGTTGTGTTTGTTGTTGTGTGTGTGTGTTGTTGTGTGTGTGTTGTTGTGTGTATGTTTTGTGTGTGGTGTTGTATGTGTAGTTGTGTGTGCAGTTGTGTATGTGTTGTCTAAAGTGTGTGTGTGTGTTCTGTGTGTTGTTGTGTGTTGTTGTTCTTTGCGTTGTTGTGTGAGTGTTGTTTAAAGTGTGTGTGTGTGTGTGTGTGTAATGGAGAGAGGCTGGTACTGTTATGCCACGTTTTCCACTGGTGCCAAACACTGGTGTTTTACCCTCAAGTCCAGATGTTTTTCTGTTTCCAGCGCCAGTTGACCACTAGGCCCTGGACCAGTAGTCGGCTCTCACTTGGTGCCAAGCCCCAGGCTGCTGGATTTTGGTTAGTGGATTGACGCGTTACGTGCTGTGAAAACGCGGCGTGTTGTACTATTCGAATGGCGATGTTTATCATTTGCTTTAGGCTTCGTAATGGTTTTCATCTGATCTGACAGAGAAGACAGTACAGGGAAGGAAAGACTCAGAAAGTGTTGGAATGGACTCGAGACGAAGCCCTGCTGAGATCGAGACGAAGCCCCCAGAACCTATAACAACACAAAATTACCTCAGAATTCTGCCAAATCCTTCCATTAGATGTAGATAGTTTTGACAACATCCTTATTAAACTGAATAATGAACACCCTGGCTTACAGTTGCAGTGTCATGGGTGTAGGTGGAGAAGGAGCCGGTCACAGGAGTTTTGAGGAAGAAATGTGTTTTGTTACTTAAGTTCAAACGCCGTATTGTAAACACACTGATGATGGCGTTATTGTTCATTTTACTTCCAGAAAAATATCACCATTTATTTTTCGTAACCGGAAAACCAAATCGCGTTGATAGTTTACTCCTCCCTCCCCACCTGAGCCCCTCCTTAAGTCCTTGGTACCAAACGTATAGTGGAAACAGAAAAGTCTGGAGCCGACATTTGCATAAATCACCAGTGTGACCCTGGTGCCGGGGGAAAGCACCAGTGGAAATGTGGCACTGGTGAGTTTGTACATCTGTTGTCTGTTTTATTTTGGTTGTATTCTTACAATAGACTCAACATCAGGATACTCGCACACCAACACACACACAAACACGCACACACACGTACACACACAAACACGCACTCTCTTCAAGAGCAACCAGCAGAGGGCACTCTACCAGCTGAGGTAACTATGTACTATTTGACTGTAGAACAGGGTTATTCAACTCTGGCCCTCACGACAGCTCCACTCCACATTGTTTCATATCAAATCTCTAATCAGGGACTCATTTAGGCCTGGGACACCAGGTGGATGGAATTAATATTAAGGTGGAACAGAAAACCAGCAGGCTCCTGACCTGGTAGGATAAGAGTGTAATACACCTCTTGAATCTGGACATGAAGGATCTGTGTTTTTTGTTCACTTTGTCAGTGTCTTGTCGTTCTGAAATATAAGGGTGTTGTGCATTATGATGGTAATTAAGGAATTACGTAGCTGCTTCTGATTGGTTGGAAGTTATAGATTTTTCGAGTAGAATAGCAAGTGTTGATGCATGGCTATCAATTAATCTCAAAACCCAAAGCCGTTTTCTGCCATCGACTTGCAGAATGTGGCGATTTATCAATAAACCCATAAACAGTTTGACTTGAATGATACAAGCCATGTTCCATTGCAATGACCATTAAATTCAAATAAACATATCCCTACTGTTGTTATACTAAATGAAACTCCAACTCAGTATTTTTGGTGCCTGTCCCATTGTGTTTCATTTGGTTAACTAAAGCATAGCTACTCAATAAGGGTTGTTTTTTTGTCCCGCCCAATGTAATCTCCAAATAACTTATTCAAGGCTGTTGTGAAACCACTTGGGAATAGATTTTAATCATCAACGAGTAGAGCTGCCATTGTCTTTGCATCTGTCTTTTGCAGGCCTCTCCCCAGCAAACACTATCCATTATTTTAGGCATGTAACTCTGGTTTAGAATCTGAGGGAAAAAAGAGATTACAATACTCAACATGAGAAACTGTGTGAACACACCGTTAAACCTTATATTGAGCAGTCAATACTTTTTGGTGTGCAGTTAGATATTTAACACTAAACTGAATATACTTATTCCCCATCCTGGTTTTGTGGAGAGAACATCCCTGGCATGCACCTGGAAAAGTGTCATTGCAATCTGTTATTTCGCAATGTCTACAAAATACTACTTTTGGGAGCAATCGAGTGGATGTTTATAACATGCCTATAGGATGTCCATAACATGCCTAAAGCATGTGTACATCTGCTCGACCGTGTCATCTCGACCGTGTCATCTCGACCTTGTCATCTCGACCGTGTCATCTCGACCTTGTCATCTTGACCGTGTCATCTTGACCGTGTCATCTCGACCTTGTCATCTTGACCGTGTCATCTTGACCGTGTCATCTTGACCGTGTCATCTTGACCGTGTCATCTCGACCGTGTCATCTCGACCGTGTCATCTCGACCGTGTCATCTCGACCTTGTCATCTCGACCGTGTCATCTTGACCGTGTCATCTTGACCGTGTCATCTCGACCGTGTCATCTTGACCGTGTCAGGTTTAGACACAGCTCTCGTCCAGACAGCCCTGGATGTTCCACAGTGCTGTAAAAAAGTCAAGTGCTGGCTATGATAATGATGCATATGAAGTCATTTCTCTCACTGGTCTACTTTTTGTGAGATGCTTATTAACAATTTCTATCCAACTTGATGCCCATCCATTTATGCTGTCAGTGGTATAGATCATGGATTCACATTACGACCATCTCACCAGCTGTTATGAATAACATTTAGAGAGGTGCAAGACTGTTTTGTTTTTTATTCATTCTGCTATCGGTATGTAAATCCCACATGTATATTTGAGACGGTTACACTACTTTATCCTCAAAGCTAAGCTATTAGTTACCAACATTGAAACATGGAAACCCTTGAAACCTTAGTTATTATTTCAATTCACAATACAGGTTGTACTGTTTGCTACACATCATTTTAAATAGTACAATTATCGCATACATTCTTACCCCACTTCACCAGGCCTGGGAATCCCTAACTCCAAAGGACCTTAAGACTCCTAACTCCAAAGGACCTTAAGACTCCTAACTCCACAGGACCTTAAGACTCCTAACTCCACAGGACCTTAAGACTCCGAACTCCACAGGACCTTAAGACTCCTAACTCCACTGGATCTGGGGACCCCTAAACCCTAAGAATCTGGGGACCCCTAACTCCTAAGGATCTGGGTATCCCTCACTTGGGGCCAGCCTTGTTACAGTGGAAACTAATCTGGAGTATCCTTAGATTGCAGATAATTCTATGCTAGTTCGGTCCCTCTGTAAGAATTCTTAGCCTGAGGCTGTAGAGTTTCCTTTCCGACGTGGATTAGCATTCACTATTTGCAGAGGGGAAGGGCGGTGTCTGTGATGTTATCCATGAGCGACGGATCAGTATGACCATCTGTACAGCCAGGTGGTTGAATAACCATGCTTCTCAAACCTGTTCCCGGGGAATCCCGGCGGTTCCCTGTATTTAATCCGTTCCCGGTTCAACTTCTCAACTTATCATTAACCCAGGGCTGGCTCTAGCCTTTTGGGGGCTCTGAGCTACATTTTATTTGGGCCCCTCACCTAGCGGATGGGGGCCATTAACAACCGATTATGTCGCTTCTGCCTAGAACTGGCTCTGCATTAACCACTGCAACAGGCTGAGCAGGTGTGTAGTTTAGGGTGTACAACAGAAGTGTGAATCGCCTGGGGGTCCCCAGGGGGAGGATTTAGGGGTGCTGGGAAGGATGATGTCAAATGCCTTGAGTCTTATTCCAACTATGTGAGGAGAGACGGAGGTCATCCGAGCTGCAGGGAGAGATGGTCCCCTATTCCAGTGTTTAGTGCCCTCGTTTTGACCCAACTGTGTAACAGCGTAATAGTGCACAACGCATTACTGAAAGCTAATTCGGGGTCTAGGGTGTGGTTGGGGTTGCAGTCCGGGAGGATTGGGGGACTGATTTTGTTCATGTTTGCTTGAACGGATCACAAAGTGTGAGAGTCAGGACAAATGTGAACGAGAGGGTGATCTAATGTCTCTGACACGGAGTGACTCACACCATCCATGCTGTTGTTGTCCGACCTCTTTAAATGACATCATGTTTTGTCATCCTCCCGCTCTACTCCGACCGCGTACCACTGCCAACTGGATGATTAACAAATAACCTTGCGTCACCAACAACAACTCAAATGTAGATCAGTCAAATGTTACCGTTTTATTCTTTTGAACACAACTTGTCAATTGATTGCCATATATAGATGTTGCCCACGTTAAGCAATAGCAGCTCATCGGCCGTGTCATTTTGACCGTGTCATCTCGACCGTGTCATCTCGACCGTGTCATCACGACCGTGTCATCACGACCGTGTCATCTCGACCGTGTCATCTCGACCGTGTCATCACGACCGTGTCATCACGACCGTGTCATCACGACCGTGTCATCACGACCGTGTCATCTCGACCGTGTCATCTCGACCGTGTCATCACGACCGTGTCATCACGACCGTGTCATCTCGACCGTGTCATCACGACCGTGTCATCACGACCGTGTCATCACGACCGTGTCATCACGACCGTGTCATCTCGACCGTGTCATCTCGACCGTGTCATCACGACCGTGTCATCACGACCGTGTCATCACGACCGTGTCATCACGACCGCGTCATCACGACCGTGTCATTGACTGACTGATATGGCTTGTTCCACAGCACAACCTCACCGAGGTGCAGAATCAACCAACCGCAAATTATCTGCTCTGGCAGAACCACCTGATCTGGCAGAACCACCTGATATGGCAGAACCACCTGATCTGGCAGAACCACCTGATCTGACTCACCAAAGAAAAGCGAAATGCCCATCCCTACTACACATACTGACAGAACAGGTCCATCAGTGACCCCGTCTGGCAGAGGGGGAGACCCCATTTGTTCTCTTCTAAGATTCTTGGGGCTCCTAAACAACTCATGCCTTGGAAAAGCATAAGACAAGCATCACGAAAGTGACAATGTCATTGAGCAGTACCACAAAACGTGCGTGTTCATTCTGTGTGTCTGTCTGTGTAGAGTGAGGATCTGGCTAGTTGTATATGTACGTGTTAAGTGTGCAAGTATATGTGTGTGTGTGTATCTGTGTGTGTGTGTCAGTGTGTGTGTGTGTGTGTGTGTCTGCGTGTGTGTGTGTACGTTGAGTGGGAATGCACAAGTTTGAGTGTGAGATACTGTGAGCATCCATGGTGAGTTTACATAAACCAGCCAATCTGTGCTTTGTGTTAGATTTTTCAAAAGGGCTCTGGGGTTCAGATCAGAGTGCTTAGACAGTCTGAGAGGAGACAGACAGACAGTCTGAGGGCAGACAGACAGTCTCAGGGCAGACAGACAGTCTCAGGGCCTTTTTTTGGTGGGGCAGAGGGGTGCGACATTCACCAGAGGGTCGCCCCGCCCCCCATCATATTATGTTTTTACTATATTTATGCTTCCCATCTTACTATATTTATATCTTACTATATTTATGCATCCGCGATGACATCATCGCCTGCTGAATGCATCCCAAATGCATCTTCCCTACATACTACACTCCACTGACCAGAGGGAACTGGTGATTTAGGACAAAAGACTTTGAGTAATGGTTTATAGCTGACGCGCCTTTGTTAGGCAACAATGCTGCCTTTCCATCAATATTTCACGCAAGCAGCTATGAGACACGGCAGCGTAGTTTCAGTCTGGGGTGTCTTGAAAGCATTTCCACAACCCACAGTTTAGCTGGTTGACATAAATGGGCCAGATTTTGAAAAAAGAGTGGGGATATCCACGCCTCGAACATCCCGTGTGACATCTTGCTTCTTTAAGGCTATTTATGATTATTTAGAGGAGGAATCACTGTCACAAAACATCAAAGAAATGCCGAAACTTGATCCCTCATAGAACGGCCTTAACAAGATGATTTCATTTTCTACTTAAATCTTTTTAACTGTTCAACCAATCCAGTGAATGTGTAGGGGAGATGGAGAGTCTCCTTGTGAAAGTCCAAAATGCAGATCTCACATCACAGAATCTCCATCGAGGACCAGTTGCTGGGACAACGTGACCTGTGTATTACCGGAAAAACAGGACGAGCGCAAGGTGGGGGAAGGTTAGAAGAAACGGCAGCCTAGTACATTCATAGACATGGAAACTTACAAACACACACACTCAGGCACACATTCAAAAAGATAATAATACACCCAGATACCCACCCATAGAGACACTGGTTAAAATAGACACACACAGGCAGTCTTTCCCACGGACACACCCAGACCCCTATCGCATGAATGGATGCAAACACACAAACGTGCACACCTTTTGGAGCACGACCAAATGTTTTTGTGGGTGATGGGTAATGCTTCGGCACACACACCGCAGAGCGTGCCCTCACCACCCCACCCTGTTGAGAGTCACCGTGTGGCCGCCGAGGGTTCAGCACCACGGAGAGCACTCCCGGGCCAGAACGCCGCAGGCCACCGGAACGTTCTGGAAACAGCTATCGGGGCCAATCTTTCCCCAGGGGGGTGGGCGTCTACAAGAGGAGGAAAGAACTAAATCATAGTACTAACCCTCTGTCCCTGGACTAACCTTTCGACTCAGTCTTTATTCCAGATTTTTGAAAGGACTAAACTTCTGTCTCTGTTTTTATTCCGGACGGTTGAAAGGACTAACTTTCTGTCTCAGACTATATTTCAGTCTGTTGAAAGGACTAACCCTCTGTCTTTATTCCAAACTGTTGCCAGTAAGATGGCACAAATTGGCATGATCCCGAAGGCAAACCAACATGTGTGAAGCTGCTTGAGTCCGTCTTTAGTTTGAGGTGCGTTTTCTTTTGCATTGTGGACAAATAAAACTATGTTAAGATGATTGAACTGTGTTAAGATGATTGAACTGGGTTAAAACCATTGAACTACGCTAAAACGATTACACTGTGATAAGGCGATTCAACTGGGTTAAGATGATTGAACTGTGTTAAGACGATTGAACTGGTTTAAAACCACTGAAGTAGGTTAAGAAATGTAACTGGGTTTAGACGATTAAACTGGGTTAAGACAATTAAACTGAGTTCAGACCATTAAACTGGGTTAAGACCAGTACCCTGGGTTAAGACCATTGAACCGGGATAAGACCATTAAACTGGGTTTAGACCAGTGGCCTGTGTTAAGACCATTGAACCAGGTTAAGACCATTAAACTGGGTTTAGACCAGTGCCCTGGGTTAAGACCACTGAACCGGGTTAAGACCATTAAACTGGGTTAAGACCAGTGCCCTGGGTAGCATTTCTTCCCACAGCAAGCAGAGAACCAGGATCAGCTTCCCCTCCCTCAATCCTTATCTTACCCATTACAAAGGAAATCGATAAACTGATCCAGGATCAGCACCTACTGGCAGCCTCATTCTAAACGTCTCCAGATCAGCTAGGTATATTTCATGCTAGCAAGGGTGCTGGATATCAGAATATGACCAAACATTGTTCCTTGCCTCGTCGGCTTCCAGAGGCAATGCATCAAACAGACAACACTATCAATGGCTGCTCCGGGTTTCCGTCCAAGATGATGAATTGATATTCATCTTAACACATAGCAAGGTGCTTTTTGCTGTGTCATTTATCTTGCTTATGTAACATCACATTTACCTGCCATATGGGCCCTGATATGTGGAGTGTGTCTCTGTCGTTGTTAGTGTCCGACTGTCCTCTCCTTGATGGGTCCTCAGCATGGAAGCAGAATTGCAATCATTGACTAGAATAGGAATGTTCATTTTAGTAATGCAACTTCTATGGTCTTCAATGCAGTACCTGAAATCCACAGAAATACAGATTGTAGAATGGGCATCCCTATATAAGTCAATCAATTATGGAATTAGCCATGAAATTAAAGAACATTGAGTCTATAGCTTGTGCTGTAAATCAATGACAATCGGAAACCAACACAATTTATGTTAAATTACATCAGGGTAAATTTTCAAATAGTGGATATTCGTACTTATTTTTTATCTCTGTTAAAAGACAGATATTTACTCTTCTGACTCGAATACAGAAATTATCACTGCTTTAGATTTCTCAACACTGGAAACACAGAAGTGTTTGTTGTCTCTCTTTGCTGGTGATTTGTCAGCTAACTGATGTAGGGAACAAATGTGGCCAATATCGAAACAAATATTTCTAATTTGTTTTGTTGTCCCTTCATTACAAAATAATAATAATAATTTAAAAAAACATAGTGGGTTTACAACTGACACTTACTGATTGGGGTTTTGATGTCTTTTGATCAACATTTCTGTTGTTCCAATCATGAAATGCACAAAGTAAATTAAATGAACTGTTTTCAATAACTGTGTAAGAAAAACATCAAATGGGGAAATTAGCCAAAAAATATGAAGTTCCCTGAACAGTAACATGATGCAAACCCACTTTTTTAACACCAACTATTGTTTCAGTGGAGTGGATCCCTGACTTACCATCGATCTCCACATCTCTCTTTAATTGTCAGACACTGGTACCTCCCCACACTCCAGAGTGAAAATAATAGTCACTGCATGTGACATTACACAGAGGAAAGTCCAAGGAGAAGAATCCTTCCTGTAAAGAGCCACAAATAGTGGTGTTTATGAATCCAGCCTGTGAATCCACATCACTTCCCACGTCTTTTCCCTTCATAGTGAACCATGAAGGGCTTAGGGAATAGGGTGGCATTTTGGACCCACTACTATAGGTGTTTCATGGTGGTGCATGTATCAATTTTAGTGCACTTTGATCTGAATTAGTGCACTAAAAGCAGCAAAAGGTCTTTGGTCTCATGCTGTGCACTAAATAGATAGCAGGCAGTCATTTGGGAGACCGTGTTTTTCTGTTTACATGGATCCGTGTCTCTCCTGCTCGTGTTACAAGAACATCGTACCCCTGGACAGTGTTTGTGTGCGTAGTGTGTGTGTTTGTGTGTGTATGGGTGTGTGTACATACATACAGTGGATATAAAAACTCTACACACTCCTGTTAAAATGCCAGGTTTTTGTGATGTAAAAGAATGAGCCAAAGATAAATCATGTCAGAACTTTTTCGGGTGTGTAGACTTTTTATATCCACTGTATTTTGGTATTTGTAGTGTGTGTGTGTGTTTTGTGTGTGTGTTCGTTCAGAGTATTGTATTTGAGTAAAGGTTCACTCTTCCACAACACACAGCTCTCTTTCCTGGTCAATGGTTCACTCATGCCCTGTGGTCAGTCAGATGTGTAACTGAGCCCAGCTCTAAACCGAGACACAACCAATGTGATCAAATTATTTATCTCAATCAAACTATATCCTGTTACTCCCATGATTTAAAATTATATTTTTAATAATAAATATATCTGCATTTTTTTCTTAACTTGAGTCAGTTTCAACACAGCAGGAAATTAATCATACAGCAAAAATAAATGTAATTTAAAATGTGGATAGTAATTCATGTCAATGTTTGTAGGTGTTGATATATTTAGAAGAATTTCAAGCAGTTTATAAATAATAAACACACAATGTTTAAAGGGGACCCTAGAGACACATGTAAGCCTGGCATTTCCTCCAGAACGGGATAATCAAATTAAAGAGAAACGAAACTGACTAATTTCACCTTGTTTTCAATCTGCTGATTAAGAAATAAAGCAGCCCTGACAGAATCCAAACAGTGCTGGTTTCACTGGAGTTTTTCTTTGCATTCGATTCCAAATAGGTGACATATGTGGTGGATAGTGTTTAGCATCACCAGCTTTACCAGGAAGTCCTTCTGAGGGACTGACCATCATAACACGCTAATTCAGTTCTACGTGATCCACAAAAAGTTGTGAGCTTTATTCCGGGGTGCTTCGGCACTTGGTGTTGCAACTCCCTGGTTGGGGTCAAGCTCCATGGCTGGGGTCTAGCACCCTGGCTGGGGTCAAGCTTCCTGGCTGGGGTCAAGCTTCCTGGCTGGGGTCAAGCTACATGGCTGGGGTCAAGCTCCATGGCTGAGGTAAAGCTCCATGGCTGGGGTCAAGCTCCATGGCTGGGGTCAAGCTTCTTGGCTGGGGTCAAGCTTCATGGCTGGGGTCTAGCACCCTGGTTGGGGTCAAGCTCCATGGCTGGGTTTAAGCTCCATGATTGGGGTCAAGCTCCATGGCTAGTCAAGCCCTCTTCAAAGCTCCTTTCATCGAACCACTGAACACCAGGCAGTCAAAGGAAGGCCTGAACAAAGTCAATAACCTTAGCCAACCAAGTCATTGACCATTCTCTCTAACATCAACCAACCCATAGACAGTTCTCTCTACCATCAACCAACCCATAGACAGTTCTCTTTACCATCAACCAAGCCATAGACCGTTCTCTTTACCATCAACCAAGCCATAGACCGTTCTCTCCACCATCACGTGGCAAGCGTGGTACTGCTTCTTCAAGTGAATGACTGTCAGGAGTCTGCGCGGCTTCCACCCCAAAAACCCAACCTTCATCAACACTTAATTTACACTGCGCTTCCCTCATTAACACAATTATCATGATTACACTTTGTAGTCAACTCTAGCACTAAAATACACTTGACTCCTGTCAAATGCCACTGAGATTTTTTTACGGTTCAGTGGCTCTTTGTTTTCCTCGTTCTGTCGGGTGTAATAAAACCCCGGACCACATGGACATACCTACGCGTGGGGTCTCTTGGATCCCAACAGCACTTTGTTCATCACCTGACCGACTAATTACATTCCTGGTCATAATCACAAGACAAATTCAGCCATGTGTTGAGCTGTCAGGGTGAGTGATGATTCTCAGTTGGCTCCTGTCTACCTGCAGGCTGTGGTAATCACACGCCTGGAAAGAAAAACGGAAGTGAATAGCGGTGTGATGGAGAAGAAGAACCACATACCTAAATGTCTCTCTGTAGGATTGTAAACAGTAAATGTCAGCTTGTTGGATTGCCTCTGTCTTGGAGTTTAGGTCCTAAAACAAAACACAGCTACAAATTCTCCAAATTCTTCTTCTGAATATTTTCTATTTTCATTGTCAGTTGTAAAATGTCTCTGAAACGAAAACATTTCTAGAGTGCGGAGGATAAAAAAAAAATCAATTTCTTATGATTAGCACATTTCACATGTTGTCTGAATACCTTTTCTAGGGTCACGAAATGTTCAGAGTACATTGGGGAGCTACTCATTTAAATGCTATTAAAATTGACAGACATTCTGTGACATTTTAGCACAATGCTTCTGTGAGTCGGTCTGGATAAGAGTGACTGATTCAAATGTTAATGCTTTCTCCAACCAACTGAAAGAACTCTTCTTCCCTCCAGTCAATGAACTGATCATTATCTAAATGAAATGATCTGATTAAACCAGTTGAGGGCTCTCTCTCTTTCTGTCTCTTTCTCTTTCCCTCTCTGTATCTTGATATTTCTCTCTACCTCTTTGTGTCTCTCTCTCTCTCTCTCTCTTTCCCTCGCCAGGCAGTCATAGGAATGTGTTAGCGGTGTTAATTAAAGTTTGTCTCAGAGGCACAGTCCACTGCACCTGCGCCATAGCGCTAAGATCAACACTGATGCCCTCTGAGATCCATCAAGAGCTTAGGGTCAGAGGTCAGGCCATCCATTCTCTTGGCGCCTCCGTTCTGAACTTAAATCCATTTGTCTTCACAACAAGGCATAGCTCCCTGGTTGAAAAGTTAATTTGCCTGCGGGGTCAAACGAGACATCTGTTTCATCTAAGCATTACGCTTCATTACTGCTCTGGCTGGAGACGTAATATCAGTGCTAAATACTTTCAGGCCTTTATGGGGGCATCTTTGATTGTGTTCTGAAATGATATATTTGCAACTTTACTGATGAAAGAGAATATAGTTGGATTTACAGACTGAATGTATAGTTCCTGTAGTCAGGGGCATAGATTTGATTTCAAATGTGAGCGGGACAAATATTTTTTGCAAATGCCTGTGGTTTTGAAATGGGACGATAAAAAGGCTCATATAGATGTGATGGTCGAGGGGCCACATGCTTATGGCCATATGGTGTTGGTGCACTGATGGACACAACATCCCTTTGATTCATGAAAAACCCTGCCTTCAGTCATTTCATTTAATTTTACTTAGTTAAAATATTGTCTGTGATGTGTGCTCTTAGTGAAGAGCTACTACACAGACCTCTGTATTTCAATGTGTGTGGCTGATATAATGGGATCTATACTGAACAAAATTATAAACGCAACACTTTTGTTTTTGCCCCCATTTATCCTGAGCTGAACTCAAAGATCTAAGATGTTCTCTATGTACACAAAGGGCTTATTTCTCTCAAATATTGTTCACAAATCTGTCTAAATCTATGTTAGTGATCCCTTCTCTGTGGCATATCGGGATGCTGATTAGACAGCATGATTATTGCACAGGTGTGCCTTAGGCTGCCCACAATAAAAGGCCACTCTAAAATGTGCAGTTCCATCACACAGCACAATGCCACAGATGTAATTAGTTTTGAGGCAGCGTGCAATTGGCATGCTGACTGCAGGAATGTCCACCAGAGCTGTTGCCCATGAATTTAATATTCATTTCTCTACCATAAGCCATCTCCAAAGGCTTTTCAGAGAATTTGGCAGTACATCCAACCGGCCTCACAACCCACAGACCTTGTGTAACCACACCAGCCCAGGACCTCCACATCCAGCATCTTCACCTCCAAGATCGTCTGAAACCAGCCACCCGGACAGCTGCTGTAACAATTGGTTTGCATAACCAAATAATTTCTGCACAAACTGTCAGAAACCGTCTCAAGGAAGCTCATCTGCATGCTTGTTATCCTCATCAGGGTCTCGACCTGACTGCAGTTCGTCGTCGTAACCGACTTGAGTGGGCAAATGCTCACATTCGATGGCGTCTGGCACTTTGGAGAGGTGCTCTCTTCACGGATGAATCCCGGGTTTTCACAGTACAGGGCAGATGGCGTTGTGTGGGTGAGCAGTTTGCTGATGTCAAAGTTGTGGATTGAGTGGCCCATGGTGGCGGTGGGGTTATGGTATGGGGAGGCGTGTGTTATGGACAAGGAACACAGGTGCATTTTATTGATGGCATTTTGAATGCACAGAGATACCGTGACGAGATCCTGAGGCCCATTGTTGTTCCATTCATCCACAACCATCACCTCATGTTGCAGCATGATAATGCACGGCCCCATGTTGCAAGGATCTGTACACAATTCCTGGAAGCTGAAAACATCCCAGTTCTTGCATGGCCAGCATACTCACCGGACATGTCACTCATTGAGCATATTTGGGATGCTCTGGATCGGCGTATACGACAGCGTGTTCCAGGTCCTGTCAATATCCAGCAACTTCGCACAGCCATTGAAGAGGAGTGGACCAACATTCCACAGGCCACAATTAACAACCGATCAACTTTATGCAAAGGAGATGTCTTGCACTATGTGAGGCAAATGGTGGTCACACCAGATACTGACTGGTTTTCAGGACCCCCCCCCCGAACCCTTTCAATATAGTGAAACTGCTAATTTTAGAGTGGCCTATTATTGTGGCCAGCCTAAAGCACACATGTGCAATAATCATGCTGTCTAATCAGCATCTTGATATGCCAGACCTGTGAGGTGGATGGATTATCTCGGCAAAGGAGAAGTGCTCACTAACACAGATTTAGACAAATTTGTGAACAAAATTTGAGAGAAATAGGGCTTTTGTGTATGTAGAGAAAGTCTTAGATCTTTGGGTTCAGCTCATGACAAATGGGGGCAAAAACAAAAGTGTAGCATTTATAATTTTGTTCAGTGTACGTTTACATTTTGCCTGTACTGTACTTGATTTTCACAACCTCACCACCCAAGCTCCACCACAACCCTCAGGCATTACCACTCTGGTCAACTCAACATCCTTCAGGTTTTTCTAATAAATACGAACATTCAAGATATGGGCTCATTATAACATAAATAATTTGGTTTAAGTTATCTACTTTTATAGACTACTGCTATGCAGCAACATTTCGCCTCAGCTCCACGGTTTACCTTTCCTCCCTGGCTATCTGGTCCTGCTATGACAGGGACCCGTCACGGTCACCATCTGATCCTGCTAAAATGCAGTACAGAATATGACATGAACAGCTTCATCCACATTGACACCTACAGAACCTGATGGCAACGTTTTATCTGTGAGATCCAGGTTGAAATGTCAAATGCAGCTGCTTATGTAGGGAACTTCATGTAACGTTAGCCAACCTTTCAAGTGTTAAGATAGTTAGTCAGGTAGCTATAACTTCTAATGTCTCATAGCTAGCTAGCTGTATCATCTGCTTTGTCTTTACATTGAAAAAACGCCTATATGTTTAATTTTACTCTCTTGGGTGGTGTCATCTCGGTACTAGCTGTGAGTGAGGTAAACATAGTGTAAATTTGTTTGATCTTTTTGCTAGCTAGTCAACAAAATGTTAGCTAGCACGCTAATACATAGCTAATGTTATCCTAACCACACATAACAAGGTTGCCAGTTTAATAAAAAAAGTTTTAATAAATTAGCTAATTATCTACCTTATTCATCCGTTATGGGAGGTAATTAGCTAGAGGTAATGTCAGCTAGATTACCAAACTTTCATGAGCCAGAGATAACAGATGCTGGTAGCAATGGTAGCCTCTACCACGATAACCAGCACTGTGTGTCTAAACTTTCCAGTGACTACCTCATAGCAGTGAGCCTGCATGTGGTTCTTACACCAGACTGAATAATGAATTTCGAATTGCGCAACTGCTGAACATCCTGCCTCCGTGCCTTTCTAAAGCAAAGAATTTTGGAACAGAGCGTCGTGGGCTGCCATCTCCCCTCCGTGCAAGGCACCTACCATACACAACGCCTTAGGAACGCACAGAACATCACCAAAGACTACAGCCACCCAGACTACGGTCTGTTCACACTCCTGCCATCTGGTAGGCTCTGCTGGAGCATCAGGGCACGCACGTCCAAACTCACAAACAGTATTGTCCCTTCAGGCCATAAGGCTCCTCAACCAGCAACACTAAACTGATCACTCATGAACATTCCAAATGCTGTGACGTATTTCCAAGTACATTCAATGCACATTAGAATATTATTTTGTATGTACCATTCATTGGCGTATCACACTCATATAAATAATATTCAGTGCATCTAACCATATTGTCCATATTCCCCATTCTACACTCCTTAAAATTGTACATTTGTATGTATTGCTACATTTTTACTTTATATATTTCTTGATTCTTACTATGTAGGTGTCATGTGCCATGTCACAATATAAATAAACTTTGAACTTGATCTCTCTTGTATGTTAAAGTCAGGGGTAGTTTTTTAAGTGCTGCAAGCTCTTTGACTATATGTCACATATTACACCACACTGTCCTCATTAGGAGAAGATTCAGAGTGTGGAATTGTTTCGCTCGGGGGCAACGGAAACAGGAAACTGTTAATGAACGTTCACTCTCTACTGGTGTGTGAGTCTGAGTGTGTGTGTGTGTGAGTGTGTGTGTGTGTGACTGTGAGTCTGAGTGTGTGTGTGTGAGTGTGTGAGTTGTTCCTGTGGTTGCTTCACTACAGCTCATTCTCCGCAGGTGAATCTAATCCAATTGCCTCAGCAGACAGGCCTGGACAAAACATGAGCTTACGGAAACAGCAATCAACTTCTCTTTGATTCTAGTGAAACTTGTGAGAGGGAGTGAGAGGGAGTGAGAGAGGTTGAGAGGGTGCGAGAAGGAGTGAGAGGGTGTATGAGGGTGTGAGAGGGTGTGAGAGGGAGTGAGAGGGAGTGAGAGAGGGTGAGAGGGTGCGAGAAGGAGTGAGAGGGTGTATGAGGGTGTATGAGGGTGTGAGAAGCTGTGAGAGGGTGTGAGGGGGTGTGAGAGGGTGTTAGAGGGAGTGAGAGGGAGTGAGATGGAGTGAGAGTGAACCAGAGGGTGTGAGAGGCTATGGGAGGGAGTGAGAGGGTGTGAGATGGTATGAGAGTGTATGAGGGGGTGTGAGTGCTGCCTGCCTCAACATACATGTCTGGAGTGGTGTGTGTATGTGCTTGTATGTGTGCATGAAAATAGAAAATAATCTGACAGGGTCATGTGAGATATCTTTTCTTTGCAGTGTTCCTCCCTTCTAAGAGATGGGCAGCATGGCTGGCAGGTATACATGCAGTAGGGTGTGTTGACAAGGGAATAAGCGATACTGCATCTTTACAAGGACCTGCGAGAAAGCAAAACAATGGGAGAGATGGAGAGAGCGATGCCCTGGTAGTGACTAGCAGTCTCCTCCCAGGTAGAAGGGTATGCATTTAGAGATAAGGCTGACAGCTGACTCACTTCCTGCATGAGTCATAAGTTCATCTCTAGCTGGGAAGTGGGGAACACAGATGGCTAAATTAACTTTTTGAACTTCCTTCCAATTAGAGAGATGGAGACATTAAAGGAAGGTTCCTGCAAAGCGAGAGAGCGTTGTTCGTTAAGTTCACATTTCCACAGAAGGAGATTGTGCTGCAAACCAGCGGAGGAGGGGGAACAAGTGAGCGGCTCATGAATTAATCTTTGTGCCAAGCATGCAATATCTCCGCTCAGTGAGAAACGAGGCAGGTTTTCTGGCCTTCTGGCATTTTCAGCCGCTCTGTGATGTATGTGTGTGTGGCGCGATGTGTTGTCTATGGTGTGTGTGTTTCTGGGAGTTGTTGTTTGCTGTTTCCTTGCAGCTTGTGTAACAAGAGGATCAGAGGGAAACCCTTTCATTCACCAAATAAAAAAATATTCTGAGGCCGAAAACACCATGTAATAGTTGAGTTAACTTCTCAAACTGACATTTTCCTTTTTGTTATAGTATTGTAATGAATATAGTGTCGTAGTGTCATAGTATTATAATGACCATAGTGTAATAGTGTTATAGTATTATAATGACCATAGTGTCATAATGTTATAGTATTATAATGACCATAATGTCATAATGTTATAGTATTATAATGACCATAGTGTCATAATGTTATAGTATTATAATGACCATAGTGTCATAATGTTATAGTATTATAATGGAAACATAGTGTCATAGTGTTATAGTATTATAATGACCATAGTGTCATAATGTTATTGTATTATAATGGAACCAAGTGTCATAGTGTTATAGTATTATAATGAACATAGTGTAATAATGTTATAATATTATAATGACCATAGTGTCATAATGTTATAGTATTATAATGACCATAGTGTCATAATGTTATAGTATTATAATGGAAACATAGTGTCATAGTGTTATAGTATTATAATGACCATAGTGTCATAATGTTATTGTATTATAATGGAACCAAGTGTCATAGTGTTATAGTATTATAATGAACATAGTGTCGTAGTGTTATGGTATTGTAATGACCACAGTGTCATAATGTTATAGTATTATAATGACCATAGTGTCATAATGTTATACTACTATAATGACCATAGTGTCTTAATGTTATAGTATTATAATGGAAACATAGTGTCATAGTGTTATAGTATTATAATGAATATAGTGTCATAGTGTCATAGTATTATAATGACCATAGTGTAATAGTGTTGTAGTATTATAATGAAAACATAGTGTCATAGTGTTATAGTATTATAATGACCATAGTGTCATAGTGTTATGGTATTATAATGACTATAGTGTCATAGTGTTACAGTATTATAATGGAAACATTGTGTCATAGTGTTATAGTATTACAATGACCATAGTGTCATAGTGTTATGGTATTGTAATGACCACAGTGTCATAATGTTATAGTATTATAATGACTATAATGTTATAGTGTTACAGTATTATAATGAATATAATGTCATAGTGTTATAGTATTATAATGGATACATAGTGTCATAATGTTATAGTATTATAATGACCATGGTGTCATAGTGTTATATTATTATAATGACCACAGTGTCATAATGTTATAGTATTACCAGTCTATCGAGTGTAACTCGTGTTGATACTTGTATTTGTATGGTGATTCTAAATGTGAGGTCCAGTACATTATTCTTACACAGAGATTAAATGTCTCCCTTTGAAACAGGGCTTATAAGACCGGAATGGAGTCATTTTATGATGGGATAGAAGGTCAGCCATGTTGGTGCACTGATAAGACATAAAACAATGAATTAGCCCCTCTGGTAGTTTCACTGGAGCACGGTGGTTGCTGACCGTGGCTCCTTACCACCAGACCAAGAGATGATGACACAGATCAGCCCCAGGCAGGGCACACGCGTGCTGGGGAGAGATCTGATCACGCCTCCCTCTGGAGGAAATAAAATTCAGGGCACACCTTGGATCCTCACCCCCTACCGCCTCTCCTAGCCTCCCCCCGCCCCCCATCCACCCTGGCCTCTTACTGTGCGTCTGGCATGCTGACACCTTTGTCTGTGAACCCTTGAAATTGGCCTATTGAATTACAGCATCCTCACCGGCCCTAAGTCATCCTGCGAACCTCGTCCTCTGCGGCCAATCTATCAGAGTTGGTCAGCGCGGTCATCCATCACCGCAGTGCCTGAATAACACCGGGCGGAGGAGTCAGTACGGTACATCACTCAGCCTCCCGGCTCCTCTGAGACAGGGGCGGAGACACAGAGATTGCCGTGTCGTTGTGGTACTGCGGAGAGGACTAGGAGGAGGATGAGGAGGATGACAAGGAGGAGGACCAGGTGGATGACGAGAAGGATGACTAGGTGGACGACCAGGAAGATGACTAGGAAGATGACCAGGTGCAAGGTGGGTGACGAGGAGGATGAGAAATCCCTCTCAGGTTAGTTAAGACCTCCTCTTTCAGAGCATTGAAGGAAAACCCTTTGACCTGGCTGGATCGTGATCCCCCACCTGGCAACCTCCGTTGCAGTAAGACACAGTTACTGTCCGTCGTAAAGGGAATCCTGCTCCTTAATGGGTGAGTTATTCTGTCTTCTCGGTTGAATCAATATTCTGTGTTTCCCTGGGAACTGAGTTGCCTATCCCTGCCAAACCAAACCAGTCAAGGCTACCAGGCAGTCAATCTAGGTGTCACCAAAAAGTCCTGTGTTAACAAGTGGTGAAAGTGTTTTCAGATATTTATCTAGCGTCAGTGGGCCAGAAAACAAGAAAGATATATTTATGCCCCCCACACAAAACCCTGATGCATTCTGGATACATTTCGGAGTAGACCAAGCATGGCAAGCTAGTGGAAATTCACGGACCTGGGACAAATTAGGAATGATCTGTGAGTAACTCTTTACTTGAACGTTACATTCTAAAGCAAAATTTAAGGTTAGCCTGGGCCACAATTGTTTTTGCGCTGTTATGCCAACTCCTGGGACCAGGCTATAGAAGTCGACACAGTTAGTTTCTTTTTGGATCATATACAGGTGCTGGTCATAAAATTTGAATATCATCAAAAAGTTTATTTATTTCAGTAATTCCATTCACATAGTGAATCTTGTATAATTTATACATTAATTCCACACAGACTGATATATTTCAAGGGTTTATTTCTTTTAATTTTGATGATTATAACTGACAACTAATGAAAATCCCAAATTCAGTATCTCTGAAAATTTGAATATTACTTAAGACCAATACAAAAAAAAAAAGTTTAATTGTTGGCCAACTGAAAAGTATGAACATGAAAAGTATGAGCATGTACAGCACTCAAAACTTAGTTGGGGCTCCTTTTGCCTGAATTACTGCAGCAATGCGGCGTGGAATGGAGTCGATCAGTCTGTGGCACTGCTCAGGTGTTATGAGAGCCCAGGTTGCTCTGATAGTGGCCTTCAGCATTGTTGGGTCTGACGTATCGCATCTTCCTCTTCACAATACCCCATAGATTTTCTATAGGGTTAAGGTCAGGTGAGTTTGCTGGCCAATTAAGAACAGGGATACCATGGTCCTTAAACCAGGTACTGGTAGCTTTGGCACTGTGTGCAGGTGCCAAGTCCTGTTGGAAAATGAAATCTGCATCTCCATAAAGTGGGTCAGCAGCAGGAAGCAAGAAGTGCTCTAAAACTTCCTGGTAGACGGCTGCATTGACCTTGGACCTCAGAAAACACAGTTTTCGAATTTTCCTGAGATACTGAATTTGGGGTTTTCATTAGTTGTCAGTTATAATCATCAAAATTCAAAGAAATAAACACTTGAAATATATCAGTCTGTGTGGAAAGAATGTATAAATTATACAAGTTTCACTATTTGAATGAAATTACTGGAATAAATCAACTTTTTGATGATATTCTAATTTTATGACCAGCACATGTATATAGACATACAGCTCCGGAAAGAATTACGAGACCACGGCACCTTGTCCAAAAAAGTCGAAAAGGAGGGTTTTGAGTGAGGAACAGAAGGGTAAAAATTAAGAGACCACTGGAAATGGAATGCTTCTGTTCCTCACTCAAAACTTTCCTTTTCAACTTTTTTGGAAAAGAAAGAAAAAGGTGCAGTTGTCTCTAAATTTATTCCGGAGCTGTATAGGCATATACACCCATCAGCCATAACATTATGACCACTGACAGGTGAAGTGAATAACACTGTTAATCTCGTTATCATGGCACTTGTTGTGTATGGGGCTGCGTAGCCGCAGACCAGTCAGGTTGCCCATGCTGAACCGTCCACTGCTGAAAGCACCTACACTGGGTACGTGAGCATCAGAAATGGACCATGGAGCAATGGAAGAAGGTGGCCTGGTCTGATGAATCACGTTACCTTTTACATCACATGGATGGCCGGGTACGTGTCCGTCGCTTACCTGGAAAACACATGGCACCAGCATGCACTAAGGGAAGAAGGCAAGCCAGTGGAGGCAGTGTGATGCTTTGGGCGATGTTCTGCTGGGAAAACTTGGGTCCTTGGGTCCATGTCGATGTTACTTTGACACGTACCACCCTCCTGTGCATTGTTGCAGACCATGTGCACCCTTTCATGGCAAAGATATTCCCTGATGGCATTGGCCTCTTTTAATCAAATTTCAGCAGGATAATGTGCCCTACCACAAAGCAAAAATGGTTCAGGAATGGTTTGAGGAACAAAAAGAGTTCAAGGTGTTGACTTAGCCTCCAAGTTCCCCAGATATCAATCCAATCGAGCATCTGTCGGATGTGCTTGACAAACATGTCCGATCCACAGAGGCCCCACCTCGAAACTGGACTCTGCTGCTAACGTCTTGGTGCCAGATACCACAGCACACCTTCAGAGGTCTAGAGTCCATGCCTCGACGGGTCAGGTCTGTTTTGGCGGTAAAAGGGGGACCTACACAATTTTAGGCAGGTGGTCATAATGTTATGGCTGCTCGGTGTATATATACATTACATATTTATCATTATAATTTACCCAACAGGGGGAGCCGATCAAGTGGTAAGTGTCCCACTGTATTGTAATTCTTTTACAGCACGCTGCACTCATGTCCTTTTGAACTAAACCTTGATTTTAAAAAAGCCCAGTATACAACCTACCAGTGAAAACTGTCATATGATTGCAGAAGGCAGATGTTCGATGTTGGTTCAATGGGCAGCCTTGTCCATCTATTACTTCAATGATCACAGTACATCCCATTACCAGAGGGGTTTGGATGTCGTCCCAGAAAAGAACCCTCCAATATAATGGTTCCACTGTAACCTGTTCCAAACACAGTCCACGCCCCCACGGCCACCCACCCAAAAAAGAAAAAAACACATCAGCCTTCATCCCAAATGGCACCCTATTCCTTATGTAGTGTACTTCTTCTGATGTCTTCTGACATTTAGGATTGGATTATATAAATGGCATTGTATTCACTATGTAGGGCATAACCTTTGACCCTCTGATTCCTGGTGAAAACTACTTAGAGAACACTTCAGCTGTGTAGCTCTGCAGTCTGGATCTCACTGTCCAAGAAAGGCTGTTAATAGTACTGTCTTAATTAGATCGTCCTACCGTCTGGTAGAATTGTGACTGGTGGTGTTTGAGTTTTAAGGAAAAAGGCTTGACATTTTTTAAGTTTGACGTTTTTAAATGTGGCTCCATTTGCCCTGTTGAAAAATGCCTTGAAAAAAAGATATATAAATAATGATCTCAAGAACAGAATATTTCCCTGCTGTGTTCAAATGGCTCCAATGAATAAGATATGGGGTCTGTCACTGAATGAATATCAATGTGAGTGACATCATTTCCTGAAGTGGAGCCAACAGGATGATGTCTCTACCTCGCGTTGTCTGAGGTAAAGTTTTGGCCCTGAGCTTAGCGGGTTTTGGGATATTCCGTACTCACCAAGTTAGTGCACTAATTCAAACTTGAACCCTTTCAACTAGGACTATGAAAACCTATCAGGCTTGGGTTACAATTACAATATACACTATACACCAGAACCATACACTCTAGTAATACCAGAACCAAATACACTTGGACTACCAGAACCATATACACTAGTAATACCAGAACCATATACACTTGGACTACCAGAACCATATACACTTGGACTACCAGAACCATATACACTTGGATTACCAGAAGCATATACTCTAGTATTACCATAACCATATACACTAGTACTACCAGAACCATACACATTTGGACTACCAGAACCATATGCACTAGTACTACCAGAACCATATACATTTGGACAACCAGACCCATATACACTAGTACTACCAAAACCATATACACTTGTACTACCAGAACCATAAACAGTAGTCTTACCAGAACCATATACACTAGAACGCTGTGGGCTATGACTACAAAAACTTTGTAGGTTAGGGTTCGAGTCAAATGTAGATGACTACAGGCCAAAACCAGCCCAAGGCTCAAGCCCTGGTAGGTGCCGAGGACGTGGCTGTATCACCCTCTGTGAAGAGGTGGAGGTGGACTTCACATTTTGGAGTCCACCTCCACTCTGGTCCCAGGACTCTCTAACCGCTCCTCGCTACTGGGACTCACACGCCTGACTGTGCCGACAGAATGAACACCAGCCTGACATCAGCTTTCATTTTCTAATGCGCTGACCCATTCCGATGTAGTGTAACAGTCCCAGTGGGTCCCTGGGGGACCGTTTAACATCAATCATTCCCAGGGCCGACGCCAGAGTGCCTGAGTGTTCATGCCTCATCAGGAGCTGGATTTCTCTACTCGATTTACCCCGCGCTCCACTTCCAAATTAAAGCACTGCTCTCCTTTATACACTTCGGCTAGCACAGAATATTGCATTTGACTTTGCAGTTGTCCTTTGTTCTGCCCTTGCAGTGATGGAAGGCAGAATACATTATACCAGGGTAGGGGGTAGTGAGGGGTGGGGAGATGGTGGATTGGTGGGTGTTGGTGTGGCGGGGTGGGCAGTATGGGTGATGGTGGAGTGATGATGGTTGTTGCATGGAGGCTGGGGGTGATGGTGAAGTGGTGGGTGGTAGGTTTGGGTGGGGTGGGTTGTGAAGGTGGAGTGGTGGGTGGTAGGTTTGGGTGGGGGTGTAATGTTTGGGTGGGGTGGGGGGTGGAGTGGGGGGTGGTAGGTTTGGGTGGGGTGGGTGTGTAAGGTTTGGGTGGGGTGGGTGGTGGAGTGGGGGGTGGTAGGGTGGGATGGGGGTGATGATGGAGTGGTGGGTGGTAGGTTTGGGTGGGGTGGTGTAAGGTTTGGGTGGGGTGGGTGGTGTTGTGATGGTGGAGTGGTGGGCGATTGGGTGGGGGAGTTGGGGGGGGTGGCATAAACATTCTCCATCTATTTATGCAACAAAAATCCTTATGTTACAGCAAATCTCTAATTAAGGGGAAAGGAAGGGCTTATACTTGTGGTTAGGTTTAAATCAGAGTTTAACTCGAATTATTTTACAAATTGGTAGAGTTTAAAACATGTAATTAGCAGCTGTGTAATTTAGGGATGGCCCTGCCCCCCAGGGTCTTATTTCCTGAGTAGAACAGGAACAGGAAGTGTGCCCTGACCTCACCGGTCTGCTAACCAGTGTCAGATGGCCAAAGGAACAGGGATGATTCCATTACATTATGTCACATGCACCCACAGTGTTCGCTGGGTAGTTGTTGCTTCTACTCTTATGGACCTGGACTCAAACCTTTTAGATTAACTTTGTGTTTCATGCTTCATTCAAGACAAGGCAAATTAGCTTGTATAGCACATTCCACACACAGAGCAATTTAAAGTGCTTTATATTCGAAAACAATTATAGAAATAATATAAATACATTTAACATTAAAGTAATAATAACGTATTTAAGATAAATATATATATATATATATATATATATTTAAGGCTAAAAGAAAATTAAAAGATTAATTAGGGGTAGAAAAAAGGTTTTTAGCCTAGATTTTGACGTGGTCAATGTTGAAGCAAGATTTTCTGGCAGTTTGTTCCAACTCTGCGCAGCATAATGAGTAGATGCCTCATCAGCCTTGGACCCTCCGAGAACGGTTAGCAGAACAGACCCTGATGACCCAACAATCTAGAGGGCTCATACTGAGAAAGGTCTTTGATGCAAGCACCACATCTGGATTTTGAAAGGTCTCTCACAGATGTATATCTTTTTTATTTATATCTTTTTACAATTATTTTACGAGGCAAGCATGACTAAGACCACATTCTTATTTTCAGCAACAACCAGGAAGCAATTGGGGTTAACCGTTTTGTGTAGAGATAGAATGAGAGATTTTCTTTCACCAGCTCAAGGATTCCATCCAGTAATTTGGTCCACCACAATTCCTATGTACCTTCTATCAAGTTTATTTGGACGTGTGCCCCCTAAACAAGACTGAACACAAGGGAAGAAATACAAAGCAGGGATGAATTTACTGACGAAAACAACAAAGGAATGAAGGAATGAGTGTCTGCATAGTGAAGTCTACACAGAGATCTGTATTATAAACATTGGCACTAATGTTCCGGGACAGAAAACAATCCGATGGCTGGATCGCTACAAATAATACTCTTGTCAAATATATATATAAACAGGGCCTATGTTTGACATAACAGGACAAAAATTTGCTATTGTGTTGTTTTATTTTTCCATTAATTCTCCAATCGGATCACCTGCAGCTATAGCATCGGTGCAGGGAAGCGACATAAGCGGTCGCGACTGCTATGGGGCCCACTACCGTTAGACAGCCCCCAAATGCTGCGAGAGAGGGGGCCCTGTGCTGGGAGAGAGGGGGCCCCAAATAAAATGTTGCTTAGGGCTCCCAAAATGCTGGAGCCGGCACTGCATTGGTGATTGTGCCAGGGCTCAGTGATGTATCGCTCCCGTTGAAAGGCCTGTAACCGGATTATCATACCATGATCAGACTCCTGTCCTCATCTCTTTTCCTCTCGCTACGCCTGTGTCTGCCAAGTTCATATATAATCATTATAATGATCATAAAACCAATATTTATTTCCTGTTTTTTCCCCAGACATTGTCATCATCAGGATGGTTTATGCTTCCTCTGCTTCCAGGGTGGAGGTGGCTGGAGATCCGGGCCATCTCTGGCAATGTCATTTGCACGGCAGGCTTGAAGGTCCATGAGAACGTTTGCACCTTGTCCTAAGTTCACTGCCTGCACGGTGGCACTGTTCTTCATGAGTGGGAGACCAGTCATATCACGGTGTATCCTCACATAATGGATCCATTTGCTGTTGACACACGTCTTACTTTGAAAGCACCTGAATTTCTTATTTATAAATCAAATCAAGTCATTACAGTATTGATAATTACATTCTGGGGTGGCATCCTGTTGTGGATTTGCCACCACAATAATGCTTTTCTCCCCCACACAACACTGTTCTCAGATGGGTGCCGCAGCAGAACAGACCTCTCTAATCCTCTTATGAACGTGCAGGAGTGGCTCCGTCACATAGAGTCTGGATATTCATATGTTTGTTGTGAAGATTTGCATTGAAGTAAGTACTCGCACCTGGTTATTGATTACAGGTGTGTTAAACAGATTCACAGAGGATTGACGGGGACAACGGTAACTTTAAGAACTCCCCAGGAGTTATCTCCTTTTCCAAACACACCGTGGTTGGTGTCCCAAATGGAGCCTAGTTTCCTACCTAGGGTTCCGGTAATAAGTAAGGCTCTGTGCAGGGTGTCATTCTGGACACGCAGTGTAATTATCACCGCTAACACATTTCCCCAACAACCCGTTAAGCAAGCAAGTTTATTTATATAGCACAATTCATACATCAAAGCAAAGTTTATTCCAGTTGTGTACAGCATAACTGCAAAACGCAGCTTCTCCATGTTTAGTTTGGAGTCTGGGCTCTACAAGCTGACCTGTGTTCATTGATCTAAGAGCCCTGCTCGGTTTATATTCTTCAAACATATCAGAAATGTATTCGGGTCCTAAACCATTAAGATATTTATAAACTAAAAGCACCACTTTGAAATCTATTCTGTAACTGACTGGAAGCCAATGCAAAGATTTAAGTACCGGAATGATGTGCTCTGTTCTCTTGGTCCTGGTAAACATTCTAACAGCAACATTTGAGCTGCAGGTGTTTTACGGTCTTTTTCAGGAGTCCAGTTAAGAGGCCATTCCATTAGTCAAACCTACTAGAGATAAAAGCATGGATGAGCTTCTCTTGGTCTTTTTGGGACACCAAGCTTTTTGATTCTTGCTATATTTTTAAGATGATAGAATGCTGTTTTGGTGACTGCTTTGATATGACTGTTAAATGTGAGGTCTGAGTCTATCAGAACACCAAGATTACGCACTTGATCCCTGGTTTTAAGAATCCAGCTCTTTACTAATACTTGTTCTTTTATTTTTATTGCCGAACACAATAATCTCAGTTTTATCTTGGTTTAATTGTAGACAATTTTGGTTCATCCAGGTATTTATGCACTCTATACAGTGACACAGAGATTCTATTGAGCTGTTGTCATAAGGTTCGAGAGCCATATATATTTGAGTATCATCAGCATAGCTGTGGTAGTTAATGTTGTTGTTCTGTAGAATTTGGCCCAGAGGTAGCATATAGAGATTGAACAGAAGCGGTCCGAGAACTGATCCCTGTGGAACTCCACCTTATCAGATTCATGATTACCAATGGTGACAAAGTAACTCCGGCCATCTAGATAAGATCTGAACCAATCAAGGACTGTCCCGGAGAGTCCTACCCAATTTTCGAGCCTATTTATAAGTGTTCTATAATCTACAGTGACAAGTGCTGCACTGAGATCGAATAGGATCTAATATTCTATCAGAATCATTATTCAGCCATATATCATTTAAAACTTTAATCAGGGCTGTTTCAGGTCAGGAACCTGACTGAAATTTGTTTAAGAGACCGCTTGAGGTCACAAAATTGCTGAGTTGATTGAAGACAACCTTCTCAATGATCTTGGTTATTAAAGGGAGATTTGATAGAGGTCTATAGTTGTTCATTATAGATGCATCCAGTGTTCCCTTTTTTAATAGGGCCTTAATGGTGGAGAGGGTGAGTGTGGTGGAGTGGGGGGGTGGGGGTTGTTGTGCCCTCGTTTGGGACAAGGACAACTTCTGGAAGCATTGGGTGATTTTAGTCAGAGGGTCAGGAGAGGGGGGGTGGATACTCTGCCTATGAGTACTGTCCTTCATGCTTATCCTGTTTTCCTTCCCTTTTAAGACGATTCTACAAGAAATAGAATGGGAAATTTGCCATTTTGGAAATGGGATTTAGTGTGGGGGAGTTACACACTTCCAAGCCTAGAATAATATTGACAAAATTTGCCAGGGAGAGGTTTGTTCGCACAGAAGTATAAATATGCATTTCTACCTGTAGTGTGTGTGATTTGAACATCTATATCACCTGAAGTGACAGGATGAAAACAAAGGATTTTATGCAATTGTATTACTCATACTTAAAACATTCATTTGCATACATAACAATACTTAACACATTCATTAGCATAGATAACCATACTAAGCACATTCATTAACATGCACAACCATATTTAACACATTAATCAACATACATAACCATACTTAACACATTCTTTACCATACATAACCACAGATCGCACATTCGTGCCATACACAATGGATGAATTACGATACATAACCATGCTTAACACATTTATATGCATACACAATGCCTTCATGACCCTACATAACCATACATAAGACATTCATGATGTAACTCTGTTATGAATGGGTAATGAATGCGGTAGTCTGGAAGATTATCACAAAGATTTCCTCGTTGTGTTAGGATTATGGGATAAGGGAAATAGGCAATCATTATTCTGGTCCCCACAAAAATGAGAGTGGGGTTTTTTTTGTGTGTTTGTGTGTTTGTGTGTGTGTCCACACATACGCACTGCCAGACAGGCCCTTTAAAAACGGTGTCCGCTCGTGGCATCTGTACTATCGTGTAGTTACAGTGAAAACACGATATATTCCAATGTCTGTTTAAAACAGTCCATCACCATTCAAATACTGTGCATGCAGAGATCAACATGTCTATTCACTGTTACCATGGTAGTGTGTTCTTCCCAATGCGTATCACATTGCTACTGTACATTAAATAGTTTACATCCATTATAAAGATATGTCTGTGTTTATTAAATTGTAGTACTCACATTTGAACATTGACTTAGAGCTTTATGTGTTTGTTTATTTCTTGGGTGAAAATATATATTTTTTGAATTGTTGTTCTCAAGTTGACATGGTTGAATTAAAGAAAGGACAGTGTAAAATGAGGATTGGCTGAAGTGGATCACAAAATCTCCCCCTGAAACCAGGAATCCTCCAACTAGTATTTCTGGAAAATGTGGGAATTTTGAAACCCTTGATTTGTAATAGCTTCTCAATTCTCTAACATGCAGAAGATGAATAGGCATTACATTATTGAACACAATTACCAAATCCTACTCATGTAACTGGTTTGTTTTCATGTGGGGAATAAAATGTTTCTAGATCCAAAATAGGTTGAATGCCTACATTTCTTTAAGCAAACTTTAAGGCTGTGTGTCTGAAAAGATTGTGGCTCTGTATTTCTTTCCACCCCAGTACATAAAATGTACTTAAACATATTGGTTCATGTATGATTTCAACACATTCTGTAAGCCAGTGCATAGATAATAGATTTCACTAGTGTAGTTGTCACTGCACATTTTGCACATACAAAAATTGCCAATGGGTGACATGACTGTAGCACATTGAAAAAGGTAACCATCTATGCACAACATGTATTAAAAAAAATACATGTTGTGTTAAGTTACACGGAATACGTTGTACATTTGGTATCTATAACTCATCAGTAAAACACATTCCTTGAAGCTCGGTACAAATGAAACCCTTCTGATTGGCTGCTCCGACGTTACGTGTCGACAGAGAGACGAATACATTTACGTCCAAGTTGCTTCGCATTCCGCTCATGTATGTAGGCCGCATGCGTGCCAAACTGTGGCACACGGTAACCACTGTAGCACACTCCAACGTAGTTCCTTGTGAAGTGCACAGGGCGCCGTTTGAGACACGCCGGGGCCATTTTCCTCAGGAATGCTAATCACATCGTATGTGACAGTCAGCAGCATGGAGCCTGGCCGCTTCAGATGAGAGCCGCGCAGACACATCGTCCCGCTCGAGTGACAGGTGAGAAATGGCCCACTGACAACGCCCATACACTGACACAGAGACGTGTTGCCATGTATCTAGCCATATTGATTAAACAGTGTACGTTCACAGCCGCGGATGATTGTCATCGCACTGTCGCTGTCTGTCGGTGCAAAGCTGTTTACACAGATCCCTGTCATCGATGATTCTAACACTCTTGCAAAACACCTTCAAGTTACTAAGGGAATTTCCCGGTTTTCTTTCCTGTTTGCGGGATTATTGGAATTGGGAGGTAATAAGCAGAGCATCTGGAATCCGCTAACAATGTCTACCAATGATAGGACTGACTGAAGTTGTGTTGTGGTGATTTTACCTAATGATGTAAAGAGACATACAGAGACGCACACACAAACAGAGAGGAACAGATAAATAGAGAAACAGAGATAAACTGAGACAGAGATAAACAGTGACAGAGAGACACAGAGATAAACAAAGACAGAGATAAACAGAGACAGAGATAAACAGAGATAAACAGTGACAGAGAGACACAGAGATAAACAGTGACAGAGATAAACAGAGACAGAGATAAACAGAGACAGAGATAAACAGAGACAGAGATAAACAGTCACAGAGATAAACAGAGATAAACAGAGACAGAGATAAACAGAGACAGAGAGACCCAGAGATACACAGTGACAGAGAGACCCAGAGATAAACAGTGACAGAGATAAACAGAGATAAACAGTGACAGAGATAAACAGAGACAGAGAGACACAGAGATAAACAGTGACAGAGATAAACAGAGACAGAGATAAACAGTGACAGAGAGATAAAAAGAGACAGAGATAAACAGTGACAGAGAGACACAGAGATAAACAAAGACAGAGATAAACAAAGACAGAGATAAACAGAGACAGAGATAAACAGGGACAGAGAGACCCAGAGATAAACAGTGACAGAGAGACCCAGAGATAAACTGTGACAGAGATAAACAGTGACAGAGATAAACAGAGAGAGAGAGACACAGAGATAAACAGTGACAGAGATAAACAGAGACAGAGAGATAAACAGAGACAGAGAGACACAGAGATAAACAGTGACAGAGATAAACAGAGACAGAGATAAACAGTGACAGAGAGACACAGAGATAAACAAAGACAGAGATAAACAGAGACAGAGATAATCAGAAACAGAGATAAACAGTGACAGAGATAAACAGAGACAGAGATAAACAGTGACAGAGAGACCCAGAGATAAACAGTGACAGAGAGACCCAGAGATAAACAGTGACAGAGAGACCCAGAGATAAACAGTGACAGAGATAAACAGTGACAGAGATAAACAGAGGCAGAGAAACACAGAGATAAACAGTGACAGAGATAAACAGAGATGAACAGAGACAGAGAGATAAACAGAGACAGAGATAAACAGTGACAGAGAGACACAGAGAAACGCAGAGATGGACAGAGAAACACAGAGATAAACAGAGACAGAGATAAACAGTGACAGAGAGACACAGAGAAACGCAGTGATGGACAGTGAAACACAGAGATCAACAGAGACAGAGATAAACAGTGACAGAGAAACACAGAGAAACGCAGAGATGGACAGAGAAACACACAGACAGTCAAAAAGACAAAGATAGTCAGAGACAGATGCCAGAGACAAAAAGAGAGAAAAATACACCCACTTTGCTTCATCTGAGGACTAAGAACAATGAGTCAATCAAAAAACATTTAATGAAACATTTCTTACAAGAACAGTCACAAAGGTCAATACAGATATCCAGGCTAAAGTCCCAAAAAGCATGTAAATATATGTTAAAGCACAGTGGATAGGAAGATTCACTAGAAAGCTTGTAACCTAGAAAGAATGTCTGGAGTTATTTCATCATGAATGACAAGTTCTCATATTTTATTGTTAACAACATAAAGCACAAACAGAATGTCCTTATACAATTTTCATGAGCCCTATCTCATTCCTTGGCATTTTGTAGTTCCACGATCTGCATCTGTGAAGCCATATAACACCAGCAAAAAACCTTGGTTTGCTTTATGAGCTTCTAAAAAAAAGGATAAATAAAAGCTCATATTATATGGGTGATAAAAATGGGTCAATCTTCTTTTATGAGGATGTTTATCTCACGCCTAATGATTGATCTGCTCTTCTGCCTTTTCTGAAGGCAGTCATTATCCTTGTTGCAATGCTATTTGTATATTCATAATTTATTCCCGGAAAGATCACAACATGCAACTGACAACTCTCACAAAATCCATCTGTTGATTAATTAAAACAGTAATTTGCATGTACAAAATCAAACTGCTAGCAGACAGTGGAAAGGGACGAGAAAAAGGGACGAGAAAAAGGGACGAGAAAAAATAACAACAGCCTCAGTTGTCAAGTACTCGTTGCCATAATTCATTCATATTCTTCCTTGATTGTTTCAGGGTGACATAAACGCAACATAATAAACATCAACAAACCATTTATTTTATATTCATTGATTGAGATTTCACGTGGTGCCAACGGTTGTTTGTCTCCTGCGTCACTATAAAAATAAAAACAACCAATGAATGAAAATCATCGAAGGTGCCTCCACACTCCACAAAGCGTAAACATCACTCAAAACGCCTTTTCAAACGCTTGCCACCCTTGCTGTCCCGAATGTGGTTTGACTTACAGCAAGGCCTGAATAAAATATAAATTTCTAGAAAAAAGACTGCGTCTCCTCCCCCTCAAATCTATCTTGAAAAGAACATAGTCAGACTGCTGACAGGTTTAACACCTTTGTTGTGCCGAAAAGTCTACTGTGACTTTGGGAGAAGTTCCCCAGAGCACGCTACCGTCCTTATAATGAGGGGGAGCTCATTATAATGACATATTTCAGCATGCTTTGTATTAATTTTACACCAGTAACATTCTTCCTTGTGCTGGCCATCTGACCAAATAAAATAATAAGTCAAGAAGTGCTGTTGTTCTAGTATGTGACTAAGAATCCAATGGACCGAGATGCGTGAGGCTGCCAGAAAGACAACTGACTCCATCAATAAGGCCTTTATGTTAGAGTGTGGAGATGCATGGTAACAGCATCATGCTGTGGGGATGCTTCTCAGCAACATGGTCTGGGAGACTAGTTAATATTAAGGATTAACAGAAAAAAATACAGAAAGGATCTTGAAGAAGATCTATTGTGCATTGGATCTCAGACTGCGCTGAAGATACATTTTTTAGCACAACAATGAGTTGCCCATCCAAAGCCCAGACATGAACCCCACTAAACGTCTGTAGGGAAACCTGAAGCTTATACTTAAACAATGGTGCCAATCCATTCTAACAGTCTTTGAGAGGATCTGCAATGGAAGAATGTTACAAACTGCCCATATCAAGGCGTGTAAAGCTAGTAGGGGCATACCCAGCTTACCCAAAGCCATGAAGGCCGCCAAAGTCGCTTCTACAAAGTACTTAATAAATGGCCTGAATACCCATGTATATGAGATAATAAAAAAATGTACTTAACAAATTGGCACATTTCGCAAAACATGTCTTCATTTTGCCATTACTGGGCATCTAGTGTGTTGGATGATGGCAAAAAAATGCATTTGAGCAATTTGTTCCAGCATTTTCTCTTGCACTGTAATAGGAATAATGCCAGTTGAGACACGCTCAGGGTTTTAGAAGATGTCTGGTAATGTCTGGTGATTAGGGAGCAGGTGTTTCTTCAGAATCATGTGCATATACATATCATAAGATGTCTATAAAGTTGGCAGCTTAGAGTTTCTTATGTAAATCAAATCAGTCTGGGCTGTACATTCAAGCACGTCTAGCTCTCTTCATCGAATAACAGCGACAATGTACCTCATTCAATACGCTGTCTCTCCTGTTCTCTCATTCACTCCGTTCTTCTCTCCTTCTCTCCCAAATTCTTGTTTTGCCTCCTCTCTCTATCTTCCCTCTTACATGCAATGAATAATTCTCTATTTCTCTTTATCTTTCAAACTTCTTCATTCTCACTCTCTTAATCTTCTCTCACTGATTCTCTCTCTTATGTCTTTGAATCACTGTCTATCTTTCATCACTCACTTATTCTCTCTGTCTTTCATCTTTTTCTCTGCTCTACCCCTAATACTTCCTTTCTGTTCCTCTGCTAAAGCCCCTCTTGTCTGTTACATGTTGGAGATCAACCCCCCCCCCACCTCTTGTAAAAATGACATCATGCTGAATCTCCCAAGCAGACACTCAACCCTTTGAGAAACAATGTCATTGGCCACCGACCGACCGACCCAGGTGCCTACCACCAGATGTCCCTTCCCACCGAGATAATTTGACCCATTCACGTGCACACAGCCTGGCGCACCGCACACTCAGCACAGTAGCACACACGGGGACACATCGTTGCAAACTCAGCCCTCTCCTCCCGAATGCTCTTATGGAGGATTTATCCTCAAGTGAATCACCGTAGCTGACATCATTCTGGGTGACATCATTCTGGGTGACATCATTCTGGGTGACATCATTTTTCCAGTTGACTGTTGGGGATTCTGGCTGACTGTGGGTGTAAACCGGGTGTGAAAGTCCCAGTTCTGAGTAATGTGCCTGATACTACTCATTGTCAGGCAGTAGAGAGGTAGACAGTAGACAAGACCGGAATATACATTTAATTACCTTTTCTCAGACGCCGCCCCTCTCTTACGCTGGCTCCTGACACTGGTCCTCACTACTCAGACTCTCTCTCTGCCCAGCCACACACGTCCAAGTCCGCTCCGTGCCTCGGGTCTGTGCTGTGGCGCACCCAGGCCAGTGGGGAGAGGCGTATTTAGGCACCACTCTGTGTGTGAAATGAGGGTAAACAAATGTTCCTGTTAAGTCCAGGATGGAGCCACATAACTCCCATGTACACCCGAGGTGGAAGTCATTCATTTGCCGGGGTTAATGGAAATATGCAAATTAGAGTGAGTGAGTGTGTGCGCGTGTCACTTGATATTCAAAGAAATTAAAATAATGCAAATCAGCTCCCGTCCCGAGTAATTACAAGGAGTGCTTATTTTAATTACACATCAGAGTACAGGAAGTGAAGATTCACGGCGAAGGAAAGTCATCCCTACGACTCTTCGTTGTGAGAGACGAAATGGCATTTTTTCCCCCAAGCAATTACATCTTGATATTTGCATTTATAGACTGTAGCCAGTTCATGTCGAGGTGAGGCGGGGGTGTGGGGTGAGGTGGGGGTGTGGGGTGAGGCGGGGGTGTGGGGTGAGGTGGGGGTGTGGGGTGAAAGAGAAGGAAGGGTCCAGTCTGGTCCAAACGAGCTCTCGCCATCTGCTCAGCGCTGAGTCTCCAACAAAACCCTATTCCCTAAATAGTGCTCTCGTTTCCACTGGAACCCTGTGGGGCTATGGTCAAAAGTGGCGCGCTACATAGGGAATGGCCTTAAATGTTGGGCACAGCCGTTGTGTTACTGGCCTCTATTCAAATGCCCTGGTGGTTAACTAGAGGGGCATTGTGATGGTCCAGTAAATGATTGGATAGAGGTTCAATGAGTGACAGAGGGAAACAAAGCCTGCGTGTATGTGTGTGGGCTGTGTGTGAGTGAAGTGTGGAGCGTGTGTATGGGGAGGGTGCAGAGTGTGTGAGATCAGCGTGTGCCCTCATGCCCTACATCCTGCCCCTGGGTAACCAGCTCTGACTGGTCATGTGATCAGACATGGAACTTCCCCACACAGCCAACACACAGAACCTCAGAGGGATGGAGACAGGGAAGGAAAGACAGAGAGGGGTGAAGAGAGGGAGAGAAGGAGAGATGAAGAGAGGTGATGATGGAGTGAGGGAAAAAGGTGAGGAAGAAGGAGAGAATGAGTGAAGGAGAAAAGGAGAGAGGGAGGAGATAATGGAGGGAGAGAAAGAGAGAGAAAAGGAGAGGTGATGAGAGAAGTAGTGATTCCAGCAGGAACTGGGGTAACATGGGGTAAGACCCTCCATGGGGTAAGCCTACTGGAAGGACTAGAACAGGCTTAAAACGTCCCGCCCCAGCAGATGATTGGTCGACGCGTGGCTACAGTTGGATCAGCTTCCTGGTATTTTGATGTCATCGTTTCCACAGAAATGTAGAATGTTCATTCAAATTATGCGACGGCAGCATGTCTTACAACTTACGACATTTGTGAAGGGCTTATCATTGCAGAAGAACAGTATCAAAGTGCATAATAAATAAATACAAATAAAATAAGACAAATAATATGTTTAAATTGTGTATACATACAGCTAATATGTACAAAATATTTTATAACAATACAGTATGTACAGTAAATTAAAGGGAAGGGTAGGCTAGCTGAAATGTTTTGGTCTTGAAGCCTGCTTTACAATCCACAACAGGCTGAATAGCCCTGAGGCTGTTTGTAATATGGCTCCTAAAGCGTTGTTGATGGGAGGAAAAAGCACAGTACCCCATTGTTCTGAGCCGTTTGGTCTGGCTGGGCTGTAGGGTGTGTGGAGGCCCATAGTGAAAGAGTAGATCTGGAATATCTCTTCGTGAGTGAACTTTGAGAAAAATATGCATTTTGGACCAACTATCCCTTTAATACAGTAAACTTTTCTGCCCTCTTCTATTTGCACTTGGTTAAATGCTAACTACATTTCGTTGTACTGTACTTGTACTCGTTCAATGACAAAAAGTTGAATCGAATCTAATCTAGATCTGATTGGTCCATTGAAGGCTTTGGTAGACTTAATGGATCATATTAAAGTGAATACTTTGAGGGAAAGGAAGCCACTGGAGGTCACTGGAGAGGGTTTACATGGGCAGATTTATTAGAGTTTCTCATGATCCTTGCAGCAGCGTTCTGAATGAGCTGTAGTTTATGAATGTTGGCTAGCAGACCCCCCAGTACCACACTCTAATAACACATTCAGGAGGAAACAAATGGCTGCATCAGAAAAGGTAAGGGAAGGTCTTAGGGTGAGAGGTGCAGGCATGACTAATGTGGGCATTAGCAGTGTCAAGTTTCACTGCCAGGTTGAGAAGGGGTGAGCGGTGGCCGTCCATGGCAGAGCAGATGCTGCCGGTGTTGGCCTGCTACAGGCTGGCATCGGGCCTCCATTTTGCCGCTGTTGAGCTGGAGGAAGTGGTTCTGCATCCAACAGCTGAACTCATCCGCACAGTCAGACAGGTTTCGCAGGGCTGTGGCATCAGGCCTGGTTTTGATGTGCGCCCGCGTGTCGCCCGCGTGTCGCCCGTGTGTCGCCCGCGTGTCGCCCGCATGTCGCCCGCGTAGCAGTGGAATTGGGAATGCGTGGAGCAGGATGAGAACAGGTCCTGGGACTGACTCCTGTGGGACACCACAGGCGATGGTTCGTCTGTACAGAACCAAATGCAATGTCACTTGCCACCCCTCAAACCCCCACACCTTCCAGAGGAGCTCAGAGTGCCCGAGGAAATCGGCCCGCCTGGGAAGCTCCAACCGCCCCTGTAACAGGGTCAACCAGAGGTGCGTGGCATTGCCTCCTCTGACGCCAGGCTGCCGGGGCCCTGCCGTGTGTCCCGATCCATTCACCCACCACGCTGAGGTGGCGACAAACTGCATTTCCCCTGATTACGGACATCTGCACTGTGCTGAACACAATCGGAAAGTGTGAATTATCGTTTAGTAACAGGTGTGTGGTAGAAACAGAGGCCTTGGCACGCGCCGACGCATCGCGTGTTTCAGGATAAATCCACCATTCGCCATTCAGGCAGAAGCCCAAGGAAGCCCATCCTGTTTCCTCACACCCCTCAACCTTCTACAAAGTGAGATTTTATTTTGAGCCAGTTTGTTATAACAGAGTGATAACAATACTGCAGAAAGAAATGTATTTTGTTATTTCGAGGATGATTCATGTTTTACTTTTATACTAGTTATACTTTTCATTTTCTATAGGACATAAGTCATTGAACAGAGAAGTTTAAACTTTATTTAACCTAGTGTTTCTGGGAATATTTGCTTTTCATCTCCATATTAAAGTTGTCTTAGAAAGAAAAGATTTTCAAAGGCGAGCCATAAAATAGTTATGATAAAGAGGGAATGAATAAGATAAGAGGGAATAAAATCCCTTTTAACAAGTGGTCTGATCGTTAAACTGATCAGTTCCCTCTGTGGTATGAAACAGATTATTTGATGACAAGCAAGGTTTTCATCACCATCAGAAATCTCTGAGAGATCTCCTACAGATGATGAAGAGACACTCAAGACAGTCCTGGGTATGGACTGTGAAATGTGTCTCAGAGATCTCATTCAAAATGGCCAGTTTTCTCTTTCTAGTGCAATCCTAGGGATTAGGGTGCTGTTTAGGACACAGACGTTGTGGGCTGGCTCGGGTTCAATACCGAGGAACATTAAGGGCATCTGCCGGGCCGGCCCGCTGGCACCACACTGTCTTCTATATTTCATTATTATCAGCAGGATGTGATGGGAGAAATTATTACATACCTACTTAGCCACTTGAAGGGATGTATCTGGTCAACAGAAAGCAATCATACTTCGGTACAGATGGTGTATCTAATTTTGGTAATATGCTCACAGGAAATGCACACTTTTAGTATACTCGTGTCTTATATACTTATATGTTTCACTTTCATAATTTCAATTTACTAATTCAGTTTGCCCTGAAAAAATACAAATAAAAAAACTCCTACAAAATAGGGCCATTATTCCAAATAGCAATTCACATTTTCTGTGGGTCTGTGACTATTTTCTTGCTATGTTATAAACTGACTCAAATTAAGACACCGCACCTATAGCTTCACAGCTAGAGCTCATAGCCTCTCAGTGAGTTCCCCCTTTGAAGTTATTTAATTGTCCCATGCTATGATATACTTTCAGTAGAGTGGTTGAAACCCTGAGTGTAATATATGACTCTTGATGGAAGAATGAAATGGAATATGTTGATTACTGAATGTTTTCTCCTTTAACTGGTTGAGATATGAAACCACCCACTGAGGCTCTTACCCAAATATGACCCTATTCCATTTGTAGTGCACTACATTGTGCCCTTGTCAAAAGTAGTGCCCTATTTGTAGGGAAAAGGGTGTCATTTGGGACACATTCTCAGCCTTCTTGGATATCAAGAACAGAGCATCACTCGAAAAGTTTCATCTTCAAACTCCAGAACATTATCATTGGAAATAATTGGATTTCTGAGCAATGTGACTGGTGTCTGTTTTTGCATTAATCTGCGGCGCTAAGAGCATATTTTGCAGATCAATTGGATAAGGTCAAGCTGCCCGTCTGTGGAGTTGCCCGTCAAATGATTGAAAAAAGGACAAAGTCAGAGTCTATCAGAAGACAAAGTCAGAAGTCTAAAGTGCAGTGAAAAAAAAGGTTAAGAAAGGTGTTGCGGATTCGTCTTTACACTAAAACTAGCATGAAATGTCAAGAGCCCAGTTGCCGGCGGCACATATAATTGATGTTTTATGACATTTACGGATTCAGGACAGAGAACTCGGGCCTTGTTCAGTATCAAATGAATCCTTCTCTTTGAATGCAGATGCGTTCTCATAACTCCCCAATTAGTCATAACAGAAAGACGAATGTGAAAGCAGATTCTCTCCTACTGGCACGCTGGGCATGACTTTACCCCTCTGCCTACTGCAACTGACAAGAGGGCGTGTTCATCATGAAACGGAATAGTTGCCAAGGTTATTTGAGGTGACGTTTGAGGCTACTTTGAGACTAAACCTTTTGGAGGAAGCGACACTTTGTGATATCTTGCTTTATTTTAAAATTGAACCTCTGGGATTGGTGCAAACGGAGACGTTTTGGTTTTAAATACAAACCTCTGGGATTGGTGCAAACGGAGAGGGTTTGGGTTTGAATACGAACCTCTGGGATTGGTGTAATGGGAGACGGTTTGGTTTTAAATGCAAACCTGATTGATGCAAACGGAGACGGTTTGGTTTTAAATACAAACCTCTGGGATTGGTGCAAACGGAGACGTTTTGGTTTTAAATACGAACCTGATTAGTGCAAACAGAGACGGTTTGGTTTTTCTGCATCCCTCAGTCCGCCGGGCCATCTGACTCTGTCCGGTTCCCTTTGAATAGTTGGCCAGTGTAAGTGTGAATTCAAAGGCTGTCTACCTTGGAATATATTTCTGCGGGGAAATAAATCTCCGGGCCTCGGAGCGCCATCCGCCCATCCATCATCCAAAGCTTCAAATTACTTGCCGAAGTGCTCGGGCGGCTGTCTCTTTCACATGCAAATGGCTGCGTTTCACACACACACACATGACGCTGTTTTATCAGCACCCCCAGTGGTTCCCTAATGGACAGCTCTGTGTCTGCCGGGGAGCACGCGGCCCATAATCAGGTTAGGTAGCGCAGGACTTAACAGGGCCTTTAATTCTGCATCAGTGGCCGCGTCCCGCTCTGCGCCCTGTTCCCTCAGCGTACCGGTGCGTGTCCATGGTCATTAGTTCCTCGTGAGGTCGTAGGGTGTCGATTGGAACTCAGCCGGCTTCGCCGTGCCTCCCAGCCCATAGGAAAAGAGAGTGAGGGAGAAGCGCCAACGCCAAGAATGCAATTTCACGGTTAGGGGAACATGGGCGGTGGGAGGCTTCACCATACGACCAAGTCGAAGGCAGTTATGAGGTGGAACTCGGCCGCAGCGTAATGTCAACCAAGCCAGGGAAGTTTCTGCAAAAGTTTTTTTTTGAATTGTCTCCGTACTGGAACGACTTCACACCCGGGTCGTGACTGGCACTAACATCTGGCATCTTATCTAGAACGCTCAGGCTGCGAGACATTTAAACCTGCCATAGCAATGTTCGTGCAATATTCACCCCACTCCCACGCACTTCTATTTCTATGGAAACCTACCTGTGGAAGGTGGGGTACCCAAGACCAGTCGGAAAACAAATTTAACTGTTCGGAAAACAGCTGTGGTATAAATATTGCATTTCTAGACTGGATCCCGTATGAACCACACCAATTGTTGGAATGGAATGAATTAAACTGAAAATCTGCTTCCACACTGTTAGACAACCCCAGTCGAGTTAATAAACACCAATAAGGTGAGAGCATTTCAGCGAATTACAACACGTCAGGGGGCTATGTGTCAACCCTGTTGTTATTTGGCAATTAGTTTATTCATCATTATTGGCGTGGGAGATGACAGAGAAAATGCTAAATAACCTGGCACCCTTCCTCCCGGGGCACTCGAAGGACAAGCCGAACACAGGATCATGGATTCAATGGCTCCTCTGAATACCCCTTAATTAACTCAATGTGAATCATTAAGACGTTCACGCTGGGGCTCAAACGTGTGTTTTGGAGATAAAGGGGAAAGAATGTCCCACAATAATGGCTTATTACTCTGGTTTATTAAGGTATACAGGTGTTTTAATAGAGAGCGGTTGTGTCCAGGGGAGAGGCAGGCTGAGGCAGGCTGAGGCAGGCTGTGGGTTTGGAGTGGTGGTGGTCATGGAGAATACAGAGAGTAAAACAAGAGAGAGAGGGGTAGAGAGAAAGAAGGGCAGACATGGAGAGAGAAAGAGAGATGGACAGGCCCAGCTGTACTGATGTCCCCATGCAGCAGCAGAACAGACAGGGACTTGGTGATACCCGGACTGAGAATTGTTGTCACATTTGTTTTCAGATTTCCTTTAAATTTTAATGTAGCTCTCGCCCTAACCCTCCTGATTCTTTACTCTCCACCTGTGTCATTTCCCCTAATCTGCTATGCAGAGTCAAGTAATGAAATGGTACAATGGTACTGTATATACTGGCAGAACACTGTGTTGCCATTCACATTATGTGCAGCATATTCATGCCTGGCCGGCTCACAAAAGGGTATTTTTTCTTGTGAAGTTCAAAATACATTTTACAAAATACAAAACCAAGAGGCGCCAACAGTAAGGACCTGGATACTAAGTGTTCACACTATTACACACTGGGACACCAGAGGAGGGAGCTGGGGTCAGATAGGCGTGAAGACATGCCATCTGTCTGTCTCTCACTCTGTAGGTCTGTCTGCCTGTCTGTTACTCTGTCTCTCTGTCCTGTCTGTCTGATGCCTGTCTGTTACTCTGTCTCTCTGTCCTGTCTGTCTGACCATTCCCTCAACCTCCACCCATTTTCGAACAGTTTTTTATTTTGAAACTCGAAATGCAGATTCCAACTGACAAGAGCTCTCCAGACAACGCTGCGCTGGACAAATCTCTCCAGTGTATGTTCGACTGTTTGACACAGTTCGTCTGACAAAGGGGAAGCTGTTTGTAACTTAACATCTGATGTTAAGTTACATCTGATGTTAAGTTACATCTGATGTTAAGTTACATCTGATTTAAGTTACAAACAGGGGCAGCGTTCCGAGGCCTGGCATATGGACCGTCTTGCATGACAATTCACCACCTTGGGAGCCACACTGAACAATAGGGAGTGTTCATTCACTCACTGGCAATCTGAGTTTACACACATTTATTTACAACTGAATTACTGGCTGGCTGGCAATATACACTTTGTCGGCGGTATCATGATTTGGAACACACAGGGCTTATCACGTCATTGTTACTGGAGTTGGACTAATACCGTAGTGCCTGATTGGATAAATTGCTTGTGCCTCAATGAATTGTCTTAAATTAGTCCAATCCCATTGGATAACTCTAGCAGAGTGTCCCTAGCTAGGTAAATAGTCTGTAGCTACAGCACAACAACAGTTAGGATTAAATCTAAGCCTGATAAATCCTCCTTTTGTAACAGGTTTAATGAAATACACCCAGCTCGCCTGTGAATTAGAGAGAAAACACACATCCAGATTGCACGTTGACCCTTCTTTACCATCCTGAGTGACTATAATTAAACACATGGACTCTAATTAAAGAGAGTCAATAGCATTATGCAGACACCCCAGGGCAGATCAGGACAGATACAATGTTATATATAACAAACAATCTAAGCAAAAAAATTTAACTGATTGGGTTAGCCCAGAGCAACGTAACTATTACAAAAGGATAAATCCCACTGATCAGCCCTTCCATCAGACTGGACCGAAGGTCAGAGGTTACGAGAAAGGGATGGGGGTTCACCAGACGGATCAGCTACATTCAAAGTGTTCATTTTGGCAGCCATTTTAGATGTAGTTATGTGCTCTTAGCTAACTTTTTTGTATCGTATCCACCGACTTCTGATGTGATCATAGGTAAAGAAGCAGACATGACAGTCAGAGGAAGTCAGAGGAAATGTGAATAATGGAGGTTAGGAACAATTGAAGAGACTGGCCTGCTGTGCATCTCTTCAGAAGATTGATTGTGGACTGAGGTAAGCGCAAGCAGCGGCATGAGAGAGGTGGGCAGATCAACCACACGGAGTTGAAAAACATTGGCCAATTAGAGGATGGCACTGAATCTTCAGCTATGGCACGGAAGCTTATCATTGGACTGAAAGGAGCGTGTGATGGATGTGATTGAAGCAGTGTGTCAAATAGTGTCAAATGGAATTCTACTCAAATAAAATGTACATTTGTAGTATTTTAGAGATTAATCAGAAGCACTTATTCAGAGCAATGCAAGACAGGTGAGCCCGTGCGTTTGATGCTGAAACGCAGAGCGGTGAGCGCGTACATTTTGATACGTACGTTTGGATGCAGAAACGCAGAGCGGTGAATACGTACATTTTGATACTGAAACGATGCTCTGCCGACTGAGCCAGACGAGACTTGGCACAGCCTTCCAGGGTATCTCTTCTCTTACATCTTTATTCGTTTTCATCAGGAAACATTTTTATAATTAACAAGCATTTTTGTTCTTGTTATTATTGACAAAATTAGAACTGAGCCAGTCCAGGATTCAGCGAATCATCCCGTAAAAATATAAAGATAATCCCCACATTGTGAAGTTTTCTAGTTAACACAGCATGACACCCAAAGTGATTGGTGGACTCTGGCAATAATTAAGTTCTTATTTAAAGTAGAACCTGGGGTGAGTGAGGCTCAGAGGGCTGATGTATGTGTGTGTGTGTGTGTTTGTGTGCACACAAAATATTCCCCCTTTTGCGTGTCTGTGTGTTTTCAACTAAAGGGGTCACCGTCCCCCACCTCAGCCCCCTGGCCTGTGGATGGGAACGCACCCGGCTGCTCCCCACTCCGCTCATTCCCCTCTCCCCCTCACCACTCCCCCCTCCACTGTCCAGCTCCAGCATCGGCAGACTCCCTCCACAAAGGACTCTGCAGAGCTGCATTGTGCTGAGAACAACCTCCTCCTCCTCCTGCTTTGTCACGTTGTTTCTTTGGGAGCTTTCCCTGAGTCCCCGTAAAGCTGCTGGCTGCCTCACCAGCGAGGAGTGTGTGTGTGTGTGTGTGTGTGTGTGTGCAAGGCTGTGGGGTGGGTGGGGTCAATCTTCCATCTGCTGTTTAAAGGGCCACTATGAGGGTCAGGGGTCACCGTTCCCAACAATAGCCATTAGCAATGCTGACAGCTTGGTCTTAGCCTGGTTACCCAGACTGCATGGGGAACACATCATGCATGTACATACAAACATACATACACCTGCAATGCATACACACGCATAAAAAATAACACACTCAAACACCACAAAAAACACTCACATGCGTGAAAAAGAGAGAAAACTAACGCACATTCACAGACACAGACAAAGAGGCACCACAGAAACACACGCACACACTGAAACACTGATACACACACACTCCCTGCCCCTCCGAACACATACTACTCTCCGACCTCTGACCTTTGACCTGTCAGACCATGATGGATGTCTGTGAAGTTTGATTCACATTGGCCTGTAGAGGGGAAACATGATAGAGGCTCTTAATGTTTCCCAAATGACACGCCAGATTGGATCAGAACTGCTGTTAAACCGGGTTGCTCCCTAGTTTGGACTAGAACCCCTGCAGACCTACAGTACCAGTCAAAAGGTTGGACACACCTACTCATTCAAGGGTATTTCTTTATTTTAACTATTTTTAAATCGTAGAATAATAAAGAAAACATCAAAACTAGGAAATTACACGTATGGAATCATGTATTAACCAAAACAGCGTTAAACAGATGAAACACCCTTTGCCTTGATAACAGTTTTTACACACTCTTGGCATGAAGAAGTCAACTGGAATGCTTTTCTAACAGTCTTGAAGGTTTTCCCACATATGCTGAGCACTATGCAAGCCTGCTTTTCCACTCCGTGGTCCAACTCATCCCAAGCCATTCCAATGGGGTAGAGGTCGAGTGATTGTGGAGGCCGTGTCATCTGATGCAGCTCCATCACTCTCCTTCTTGGCCAAATAGCCCTGATATAGCCTGGAGGCATGTTTTGGGTCATCGTACGCTTGAAAACAAATGACAGTCCCACTGAGTGCAAACCAGATGGGATGGCATTTCGCTGCTGACGCTGCTGTTACAGCCAGGCTGGTTGAGTGTGGTTTCAATTCTAAACAAATCACAGACAGTGTCAGCAGCAAAGCACCCCCACACCATCAAACCTCCATGTTTCGCTGTGGGAACCAAACATACGGAGATCATCCGTTCACCAACTCTATGTCTCACAAAGACACGACAGTTGGATCCAAACATAAAATTTGGACTCATTAGACCACAGGAGAGATTTCCATCGGTCAGCTTTTTTGTGTTTTCTGGCCCAAGCATGTCTGTTCTTCTTATTGGTGTCCTTCACTAAAGGTTTCTTTGCAGCAAATCAACCATGAAGGCCTGATTCACATAGTTTCCTCTGCACAGTTGATTTTGAGATGTGTCAGTTACTAGAATAACTGGGAAGCATTTCCCAAAACTACTGTTGTTTGCTCCTTGGGGTTTAAGGCCAGGTGTTTTGTAAAAGCACTTTGTGACATCTGCTGATGTAAAAAGGGCTTTATAAATAAATTGTATTGATGATTGATTTATTGATAGAATTACAGATTTCCATGGCTGGCAACTCTGAACTTATCCTTTGTAGCAGAGGTAAATATGGGATTTCCTTTTCTGAGGTGGTCCTCATGAAAGACAATTTCAGCATAGTGCTAGATGATTTTGACGACTGCATTTGCAGAGACTTGTACATTTTCCCTATTGATTGACCTTCAAGTCTTATTGTAATGATGGACGGTTGTTTATCTTTGCTTTTGTGAGCTGTTCCTTAATATGGACTCATACAGAACAGACAAACCCCATAAGGCTTAAGTGGGGAGCCTTGATTCTGCAAAGTTAATAGATGTGGGAATCTTAATAGATGTGTGTTTGTGTGTATGTGTGTGTTTGTGTGTGTGTCATGATTGGTACATAAACAGATCCATGGCACAACATGAATGTTTAGAAAAAAACAGGATGTTCTTGGACAGTAAGGGAGGCAGACAGGATGTTCAGGTGTGTTGGCTTCATCCACCATTTGTGTCTGTCATCTGTTTTCCCCACAAGCCAATCAGAAAGGGGTATTTAACAATGCCATGGTAACTGTGAGTAATGACTATGGGCAGTCTAGTTCTCCTGTGGGGGAAAAAGAGGAGGGGGACAAAAAAGACAGGGAAGGAGACAGAGGAGAGAAAGGTAGAAGTGAGACAGGAAATGGGAGAGAATGATAGAGGAGAGGGGAGAAGGAGAGAATGATAGAGGAGAGGGGAGAAGGAGAGAGAGATAGAGGAGAGGGGAGAACTGGGGTGGATTGGGGAAAAGAGAGAGGGGAGAATGGGAGAGAGAGATTCAGCCTCCTGGGAATGGCCCCAGTCCCACCTACCCCTAAATCCCTCCTCCACCTCCCCCTCCACCTCCCCCCACCTCCCCTCTCCGCCTCCTCTCTGGAACCAGGCCATCTGCCACAGCTGCCGTTTGCCTCAACCGCCACTCTAATTGACAATGAACCCGAAGGCGCGGCGATAATTGTGGCTGGCCGCTTGGCAACTTCAGCGGGTTTCAATTCCTTCCTTTCAGGATTCATCAAGCCCCATCTGCTCTCGTTGGTGTCTGGCATCTGCCCCCAACAACCCCCCCCCCCTTCCCCACACCACCACCACTTCTCAGCGCCTCCGCCTCCTCCTCCTCCTCCGCCTCCTCTTCTCCTCCTCTGACTAGGCCACAGGGGCTTTTGTGTGGGCTGCTTATTAGAGAGCGGCTGCCTGGCCTCTGGCCTGAGAGGTTAGCCACACCCAGAAGAGTGGGGACTCCGGGGTAAACTCTGTTTGTTCAGCGGAGTGAGCGAGATAAAGGACTCCTTGTGGGTTTCTTGTTCTTTCCTCCACCCCCCCCTTCGTTTCCCTCTTCTCATTTTCCCCAAAAGCCCAAAAGAAATGTGTCGTGTGTCATAAGCCATTGGGTGTGTGGATGGCGGGGAGGGAGGGAGGATGGGGGCTTTTCTTTTCTCGCTAACCCTTTTCGCCTGTTTTGTTGTTCCTGTGGTAATACAGCCTGCTGCTAGTAAAAAAAAAAAGAAAAAGAAAGCCCCCATCCGAAGTTTGGCAGCGAAGTTTTCAGCTGCTCCACTTCTTTTGTTGTGCTCGTTCTAATCAAAACTATTCAAATTAGAATTCGAGGCAGGCCAGTTCAGCCAATAATTTTAGGTATTAACATTATTTTTATATTGCTATCTTTACAGCCACATATCGGATTAATGCGAAACACAAGAATGATTGCATGTGTGTACGCTTGGATATTAGCAAACGTGATACTCCCATGTCCCAACAGGAGACCAGCCCACTGAGCAAGACAATTTGAAAGACATCTTTTTGATGCCTTGTCCTATGATTTAAATTAGTCTGAATCTATTATCTCCTTAGTTTAGTCCTATGTCCAGACAATCTAATCTCCATTAGTTCTGTCCTGTTCTGAGGCAGTCCCTGCATTAGTGTGGTGCTGTTCTGAGGCAGTCCCTGCATTAGTGTGGTGCTGTGTTGAGGCAGTCCCTGCATTAGTGTGGTGCTGTTCTGAGGCAGTCCCTGCATTAGTGTGGTGCTGTTCTGAGGCAGTCCCTGCATTAGTGTGGTGCTGTTCTGAGGCAGTCCCTGCATTAGTGTGGTGCTGTGTTGAGGCAGTCCCTGCATTAGTGTGGTGCTGTGTTGAGGCAGTCCCTCCATTAGTGTGGTGCTGTGTTGAGGCAGTCCCTGCATTGGTGTGGCGCTGTGTTGAGGCAGTCCCTGCATTAGTATGGTGCTGTGTTGAGGCAGACCCTGCATTAGTGTGGTGCTGTGTTGAGGCAGTCCCTCCATTAGTGTGGTGCTGTGTTGAGGCAGTCCCTGCATTGGTGTGGTCCTGTGTTGAGGCAGTCCCTGCATTAGTGTGGTGCTGTGTTGAGGCAGACCCTGCATTAGTGTGGTGCTGTGTTGAGGCTGCCTCCTCCTGTAATAACTCTGGAAAGGTGCCCTGTTCTCTGGGCATTGCCCTCCTTCAGACACCTTCAGATCAAGTGATACTACAGTTTGCAGCCACTTGGCATCAATCCAAGATGTTGGCATGAAGATGGCAACAGACAGCTCAGCGGAACGTGCCACCGAGCCACACTCTGTGCCCGTCCAGCCGGCTGGCCTCCCTCTACTCTCCTCCTGCCAGGCTCCCGTCATGCATCAGATAGCTGGAGAATATGCCAGATCTGCTCCCCCAGATTGTGTGAGATCTTGACCAGGCGATCGCTAATTAGAGGCAACGTACATGCAGCTGCTGGGTATGAATATAATTGTCTGTGGAAAACAGCCAAACTCAGGGAATGGCGAGAATCTGGTTTAACAACTTTTTCAATATCATAATAATTGGGGAGTGTAGTGTGATTAATGTACACGTCTGGCAACCCCCCACCCCCCCACCCCCCCACCCCCCCACCCCTCCCTGGTCATGATGACACAACGGACGCGTTTGATTATTTAGACAGGAATTGTTTGCTGTGACACCTGGGGGAGGACACGAGATGCTTTTATGGTCCCACCCCTAGCAGCACCTGTATCAGTCAATTCAGCTGCAGAGCTGCAACAGCACATGCACCTCTGCAGCAGCTAATCGGCTGCCACTGGTAATGGGTCAGGTGCCCGGCCTGCTCTGCCTGATGCCAGTGGTTCTTTCGGTGTTGACTGATGGACTTTTCATTTTGAATCAACGGTTCAAGCCGGTCCAACTCCGGGGGACGTCTGCTGGTTTTCTTTTCCCATCTGGTAGTTAATTGCTTTCACCTGGGTGTCCCAGGTCAAATTAGTCTCTGATTAGAGAGCTGGAATGAAAACCAGCAGTTAGGGTTAGGGTTGAGGACCACCAAAATATCCAGAGGTTCAGCTTAAGTCATGTCCTGGCATCAGCCAACAGAATATACCATGATTAAGTGGTTCCATTGGGCTTATTCAGCCGCACATTGCTGAATATATAATCTTCAGTTTCGGCGGTGTCCAATGTAAAAAATTTATGCAGGCCCCTGCTAGGCCAAAACGTTTCAGACCCAAGGCCAGTGAGGTGGGTAAGTGATGGTATATGTAACGGGAACTCCATGTTCAACCAATAGCAGAGTGCCAAAACACTATCATGCATACTGAATTATTAATCTGCACCATTAGCCCCAGTTAACGTTTAAAACTCAACGTTGCAGCATTTTAGACAGGCTTTGGGCCTTTGTCTTATCTGTTGCACCACCGCGGATCGTACAATTAGAGAATACAATTAGAATACATGTTATACACGACTATTTCCTTGGAGAGCGTTGGCTGGGGTCACCCCAGGGGGGATGTTGGATGGTGTGCGTTGAAGAAGGTGGGGTGTGTACGGGAAGTTGTTAGTTGCTGTACGAGAAATCTTGTGCAGCTACTGTGCGTCCTAAGCTTCTATCCACTACCACTTGCCTAGTTGTTTGGCAGATGTTCTTACCCAGAATGATATACCGTTTAAAGAAGTTAAATGAATTTAAAGATGCTAGGTGGAAGTGCTTTCTACTGAAATACTTATTTATCGTCAAGTCAGTACTGTAGCAACGACAATTCAAACAATAAACATAACAAACATAGCAGGAGTTTGTTCTCAAAGGCAAAATACATGATGGTTGTAGAGTTCTTTTAAGTACTCCCTTTGAAATGGTTTCAGATGTTTTCTGAAAATGGCCAGAGACTTGGATATCCTAGCCTTAAGGGGAGTACTTGAAATCCTAGCTTGTTCCGCTATTGTGTGCAAAGAGAGAAGAATTTTAACTGTGCAGATCAGTAGCTGCCTTCCCAAATGGGGCTGTGAGGCTAACAGCCCAGAGAGAAGAATAGAAAGCCCGGGTTGGGATGTCGGGTTAGAGTGTTGTCAGAAGGTAGGCAGGGGAATCTCCCCTTGCTGCTCGACAGGAAGGCAATATGGCCGGGGAGTGGATGTGCAATAACTGGACGTTAGTGTCTGTGGAGGAGACGACGGACATGGGGGAAGGTTCAGGAAGGTTCAGCACGAGGTGGGCCACAGCATTCTGGGTAGGTTGCAGGGGGTGTGCTGGCATGGGTCCTACCAACTGTGATTTGCAGTACTTTTTGAGATTTGCGTTTAGAAGTGCCTGGATAAGTACCTGTTTGAGAAAAGGTCATGCTCTATGAATGCTGTAGAGCCCTCAAACCCAACTCTGGACCTCAAAGCCAGATCCACTCAGTTTTTTCGTTGCAACCCTCTATTCAGGGACTGGATCTAGACCTGGGACAACAGATGAATGCAATTAATGATGAGGTAGAACAGAAAACCGCCAGGCTCCCCACAGGGCAAGAGTTGAGTACGCCTGTTGTAGAGCATGAACCTGCAGGAGTGAGTCACTGACTTGATGTTTTCGTAGAACGGCGGATGTGGTCCTGGGTGATGCCAAGGATCTTCAGTCTGGAAAGGGAATGCCGGAGTTGTCAACCGTGAAGGACGTCTGGGACTGGACTGGCCTTAAAGGAAGAAGAGCAGCTCCCTCTTGTCGAGGCTTGTCGAGGCTTGTGCTACTACTGCACAGGTTATCTACTGACTATTAGCAATATTTTAACTATCTACAAAATCAAACCCTTACCCTAACCTTTATCCTAAACCTTACATTTACCTTAACCTATACCCTAATCCTTTTTCTAAACCTAACCCTAACCGTAACCTTAGCAAGAAGGTTTGTGGAAAGTTTGACTGAGAGTGTAACAAGATCATTTCTTTTGGACGCAGGTGGACATCTAGGGGACATTTGCTTCAGCTGAGAGGCTTTCACTTCTTCCGTCCTCTTGTCCCTGGCCCCCTGCTCTGTGTTCCTTTCCATCGTTTAACTTTTTTTTAGGGAGTGTCCATTACTTCAGAGAGGGAGGTGGATGGAAATTGGCAACAGCTGTCTTAAATTGCCACACTGGGCCATGTCAATTACCAGCATACAACACATGAAAACACCAGTGGGTCGACTCCCAATTTAACTTCAAAATACTAAGTAGGAAGTAGGAGTGACAGCACATTGAAAAGTGAATATTAAAACAAACAAATCAAAATGTGTAAAATGTGTTTGTAAATTTAGGAAAACTAGATTCAGTTCCTGGGTGTACATCTACTCCTACTATTACTACCTCTAATATTACTGCTAATATTACCACTAAAACTACCACTACTACTAGCACTACTGCTACTTACTGCTACTGCTACTACTACTACGACTTATACTAGTTTAATTTGAACTTCTTATACAACTACTACCAATGCTAGTAACTACTACTACTAACTGCAACTACAAATGGTACTAATACTACTAAGTGCTATCAGTACTACTATTATTACTACTACAAATTCTACTACCACTACTACTAATAATTATTATTATTATTATTATTATAATACATAACAAATAACAATAATCATAATAATAATAATCCTCCTTTTGTCTTCTGTTCATCAAGTTCCATCTCAATCCTTTGGTGTGACTGGCTTTCTGGACGTGAGTGACTGTTGTCCTGGATGTGGGTGACTGTTGTCCTGGATGTGAGTGACTGTTGTCCTGGATGTGAGTGAATGTTGACTTGGATGTGAGTGACTGTTTCCTGAATGTGAGTGACTGTTGTCCTGGATGTGGGTGACTGTTGTCCTGAATGTGGGTGACTGTTGTCCTGGATGTGAGTGACTGTTGACTCGGATGTGAGTGACTGTTGTCCTGGGTGTGAGTGACTGTTGTCCTGGATGTGAGTGACTGTTGACTCGGATGTGAGTGACTGTTGTCCTGGGTGTGAGTGACTGTTGTTCTGGATGTGAGTGACTGCTGTCCTGGATGTGAGTGACTATTGTCCTGAATGTGAGTGACTGTTGTCCTGGATGTGAGTGACTGTTGACCTGGATGTGAGTGACTGTTGTCCTGGATGTGAGTGACTGTTGTCCTGGATGTGAGTGACTGTTTTTCTGGATGTGAGTGACTGCTGTCCTGGATGTGAGTGACTATTGTCCTGAATGTGAGTGACTGTTGTCCTGGATGTGAGTGACTGTTGACTTGGATGTGAGTGACTGTTGTCCTGGATGTGAGTGACTGTTGACTTGGATGTGAGTGACTTTTGTCCTGGATGTGAGTGACTGTTGTTCTGGATGTGAGTGACTGCTGTCCTGGATGTGAGTGACTGTTGACTTGGATGTGAGTGACTGTTGTCCTGGATGTGAGTGACTGTTGACTTGGATGTGAGTGACTGTTGACCTGGATGTGAGTGACTGTTGACTCGGATGTGAGTGACTGTTGTCCTGGGTGTGAGTGACTGTTGTTCTGGATGTGAGTGACTGCTGTCCTGGATGTGAGTGACTATTGTCCTGAATGTGAGTGACTGTTTTCCTGGATGTGAGTGACTGTTGACTTGGATGTGAGTGACTGTTGTCCTGGCATAAATCTCCTATTAACTACAAAGGAATACAGCTTTTGTTAGATTTGACTTTATGTGGGAGGTTTGGAGAATGACAGTATTATGTTAGGATAACCTGAACAGCAGGTTAGGAGAACTAGGTTAAGTACAGACAAACAACCTTAGTTTAGATTAAATGCACAAAAAAATCTACTCATGATGTCAATTTGACAAAAGCTGGATCTTTTCGAGCCATGACCTCTAAATTCACTCGTCGCCGTTATGAAGCAGGTCCCTGAAGGGCTTATGAAGGGCTTATGAAGGGGTGGGGGATGGCAGTCTCCGGTGGGTTGTTTGGCTGGTGACTGCATGGGCTTGGTTTTGTCTATTCATGTCCCAGCTGCTCTCTCTGTGACCGTATCAAAAATGGTACTCTACTCCCTGTGTAGTGCAACACTTCAGATCAGAGCCCTGGTCGCAGGGGGTGCACTGTGTAGGGGTGATTGTGTCATTTGGGACACATCCCCTCCCTCCTAACAGACTAGTCCCAGGACAGTTTGCCGAAACAAACAGCTCTGCTGTGGCCAGGACTACATTTAAAACCACTCCAACACATGGGACTAGAAGTGTGGGCAGCAGCACCGTATTATTTCGACCATTTATGTTCCACAATATCATTCTTAGTTTGGTCTGAACCATATCTCGGGCCGAAGATTTTGGAATAGTATCTCATACAACCCCCCTTTTTTATCATTAGCTTTTTCTGATGCAAGCTGTCCTTTTCAAGCTTGAATTACCCCCCCCCCCCCACCCCCCCACCCACACACACACACACACAAGGGGTGGAGACCAAAAGCGGGCCCAGGAAACCCTGTTGGAGGTGGAACGACACTTCCCTATATTGGAGATGCCCCCTCCTCCCAATGACAATAAGTGATTGGATTGGTTCAGGCAGTGGAGACGGACAGCCTGTGGTGAGTGTGTGGAGGGTTCGCCATGCAGAGCAGCTCTGAGCAGCAGGGAATCGTTTCCATTGGTTTCTGTTCTCCGGTGCGTGGGCGGGCTGCCGGCTCACGACATCCATCAGCCCCAGCCGCCTCAGGCCACCACCACCAACTTGGCCCCCACGGTGAGGCCCAGGGCACTCCCTCCAGCAGGGATCCTGGTCAGACGTAGTGCCCTAGATAGGACATAGGGAGCCACTGGGGACGTGGGCTCTGGAAGCTGATACGGTAAAGCTGGAACAAGGGCGGCTCTGGAAACAAAACATCAGAAAATGATAAATCCTCCATGTAAGAACAACAACAACATTGGCAGCACATGAATCAACCTCTTTGTGATGTTATTGCGTCCCCTGTGTGTTATTTTGTAAAATCAGCAAATACGAATGTTCTTATTTATGTCCCTGGTCCCATTTCACTACTTACCAAGAGGTTTGTTTTCCTATTTTCAGCAAATGGGCTACTTGCTTCTCTTTCATCGTGTTTCTTCATCCGTAAAGGTCCATATCCCAAATACCACCCTACAGTATGGCACTATGTTTGTCCAGGGCCTGTACTGTACTTTCTTGCGCATTTAGGATGATGATCCTGTCTTTTGTTTCTGCTTTACCAATGTATGTTGAACTGACAAGAAAATGATTAGAAACTCTTATAATGTTTGTTTCAGTACTCACTTTTACTACAGACTCTCCTCTGTCATGTCTCAGACTCTGTCGTGTCTCAGACTCTACCCTGTCATGTCTCAGACTCTACCCTGTCATGTCTCAGACTCTACCCTGTCATGTCTCAGACTCTACCCTGCCATGTCTCAGACTCTACCCTGTCATGTCTCAGACTCTACCCTGTCATGTCTCAGACTCTACCATGTCATGTCTCAGACTCTACCCTGTCGTGTCTCAGACTCTACCCTGTCGTGTCTCAGACTCTACCCTGTCGTGTCTCAGACTCTACCCTGTCATGTCTCAGACTCTACCCTGTCATGTCTCAGACTCTACCCTGCCATGTCTCAGACTCTACCCTGTCATGTCTCAGACTCTACCATGTCATGTCTCAGACTCTACCCTGTCATGTCTCAGACTCTACCCTGTCATGTCTCAGACTCTACCATGTCATGTCTCAGACTCTACCCTGTCGTGTCTCAGACTCTACCCTGTCGTGTCTCAGACTCTACCCTGTCGTGTCTCAGACTCTACCCTGTCGTGTCTCAGACTCTACCCTGTCGTGTCTCAGACTCTACCCTGTCGTGTCTCAGACTCTACCCTGTCGTGTCTCAGAGTCTACCCTGTCATGTCTCAGACTCTACCCTGTCATGTCTCAGACTCTACCCTGTCATACAAACAAATGCATAAGCTGTGTATGTAAATAAGAAAAAACATAAACAATTTCGCTAGTCTACACTTCCCCCCAAACACACAACAAAGCCTGTCTACTCGTCTACTCATATGTGACATGTCAACAAAAGAAATCCCCTCAATAATATTCCAATTCCCATTACAGCTGTTATGGAGGATAACCAGTTGGCTTTCAGATTCCCTCCATCGCCCCAAAAGTGGTGGCTAATTACAGTGAATATGCATCACCCATGTGGTCCACCTCGTCTCACTTCCCCGCTGGGACTGTAGAAATAGATTCAGACAGCCGAATCCATCACCGTCTTTACTGCCCTGGCAGATTCTGTTTGGGGCTTGTCACCGGCAATTGTGCTGCCCTCAATCAGAGCCTAACTCGTCTAACCGGACATATTTTTTGTTTGCACAGTACCTCTGTACTTCATGGGCTGTCCGTGGTTTTCTGATTCTAGTTTCCTCATGTGTTAGGAAGCAGGGAATTGGAGAGCCATGGGTACGGCGTTGGAAAGGACAATCAGCTCACTGAAACATAGCAACAGACGCTGCAAAATCAATAAGTGGTGAGCAGCCACATTTGAACAGTGTGCGTTTTTTGAAAAAACACTTCTTCATGATGGCATTGTCATACTGACATGTTAGCTATTGTGTTCTATTATTTGTTATCTACTCTATCACAGAGTATGAATAGAATTCTCACAATAATTATACTAGCATCCCCTCCTAAGTTCTAAATTCCTTTCAGGAATTCTGAGATCTATCTATTATGTAACAGGTTTGTGTTGCAGCATTTCATAGGAAATTGCCAGAGTTGCTCTTGTATTGTTACATCACCGAGGCGCCTACATGACTACAGTTTTAAAATCTTGAAGAAATGAAGGATGGCTTCGTAGAGCAGCGACTGGTAATCAGTATCTCTGATCAAAGGCCAGTTTTCAGCAGCTGTGCGGCAAGAATGATGTATGTTCATTAGAAATGGCCATAGCACACAGCCCTGAAGCACACCCTGTTGCCCCAGAAAGTAATTCAGGCCGTGTTAAAGAACCTCAATAAAAGTAGATTAAAAATCATTCATGAACCTCCTCTTTTATTCTCTACTGCATTAAAGGCTATTGGTGTCTCTCCCAGCTCAAAGAATATCCATGAAAAATGACCCACTCTTCAGTGGGTGAAAGCAGGCCAAGGAAAATAAATTAGCAAACAAAACGACACATTTAGCGAGAGAAGCCTTGACTGTAACAAGATTCTTCCAGTGCCACACCTGTGCTGGGTTGATACTACACTGCTGGGCCTGTGTCACACCACTGGGTTGATACTCCACTGCCGGGCCCAATGTGGGTCCAGGATCGTTCCCCTCTGGGGACATCCAATGTTCATCCTGTCCTACTAGAGAATACACAGTCAGTCATTAATGAGGTTTGAAGGGACGCACATAGCCAACACACTGTGTTAACACTATGAGCATGTGTGTGTGTGTGTGTGTGTTACTCAATTGTGTCGCGCGCTGGTCGGGTGCAAACCCACCCCTGCCTCCACCCCTGCCTCCAGCCTTGCCTCCCCCTGCCTCCACTTGTTTTGTTCGGTTTCCTTCTGTGGGCGGATTAGTACAGGGGATTGTTGTTAATGATATTATGCTGAGACATTGTATGCACATTAGTGTGTGCAGTTCTCCAATAAACGTTTGAACCAAGATGTGGTGTTTCCTGTCCGAACTGACTCAGCTGGCTCAGGTTTTAAGTAGTCCTTCTCAGCACTGGTTATGACAGGTGATCGAAAGATTCAATTGTGAGTTGGACACATATATTTATTGGCGATGGCGTTGACACTTGGCTCGTTCAGACAACGGATGGCCTCCAGAATCAGGACTGTCTATCGGTACTGATGCTAGCTGGACGCCGCTCTGTTTCAGCTGTTATGGGCAGACTGAAGGGGCATTGTGAGTTTTAGTAAATGGACCACATTTGAAATCCAAGATGGTGTCAGCGTGTAATATGATTGGAGGATTCATGTAACACGTTTATAGTGTGGGTGTGTGTGTGTGTGTGCGCGTGTGTGTAACCTCAGTGATAACTGATACACTACGTCAGACTTGCTAAGTCCTGTTTAAATCTGTTTTCAAGAGCTAAAGATAGAACTGGACGTTTGAACTGATATCGACAGTCCTCTGTAATGTTCCTGGGCAATATGTTGTTGTTGTCAATCCTCTAATCGTGGCACAAACATTTTACTCAGGACTATAACTAATGGCAGCTTTTGTATTATTGATTAAAAAAAGTCCCAGAAGGGGGTGAAAAATCGCGCAAACCCACCGCGTTCCAGACTTGTGATCGAATGAATAGCTCTTCCTATAACGTCATGGTCTATAGCCACAATTCCATCCTCGCCGGTCAACCTGGTTGATTCATTAAAGAGGAGGTTCCCTGGTTGATTCATTAAAGATGACCCTCTAACTGAAAGGAAGGGAGAAAGTCATTGTTCCTCTCTCCATTGATTCCTGATGTTAATTTAGTTTGAAGATGAAGCCTTTCTGTCTGCCACTCAGTACTGACGCAGTGTTCCAAATAGAACCCTACCCCATGTTGGGCCCTATCTTTGACCAGGGACCCAAACACGGCTGAGGCTTACCGTCACAGTAATTGCAGTGTTAAAGGAACAGGGTTCGCCAGGCAGTGAAGCCCAGAAGCTGCACATTCCCATAATTACTTCCATTAACTGGAGGAGCGGCCAGGATTGGTCAAATGCACTGTTTCCCAATCTGGGTCCTGGGGACCCAATGCGGTGCATGTTTTTGTTTTTGCCCTAGCACTCGCAAACCTGTTGCAAATGTTGCCCTACCACTCACACACTTGATTAAAATAATAAACCCATCATCAAGTCTTTAATTTTAATTTGTAGTGTGTGAGTGCTTAGGCAAAAACTAAAACATGCAACATTTTGGGTCCCCAGGATCAGGATTGAGAAACAGTGGTCTAATGTCTATACTGAGAGCAGAGCTGGTCAGACATTGGCCTGTCTGGGTCACTACAGACACATTCAACCGAGGTGATGTGGATGAAACAGACCGATCTGTCGTATGGCATTTCAGGCAAAAACAGTTTTGCCCACCAGGCCCGTCTGTTTAAATGGTTCATTTCGTATTGCAGAATGATCACCAGTCGGTTCATAATATTTTCTCCGATAAGGTTTTAACTGTGTCCGGAAACGTCCGATCCACTAGCGAACTGGGCACCCTGAACCCTGAAGTCGGGGCTTGGATTTGTACAAAGACATTCCATTGACCCAGCTGTGGCACCGCAGACCCACACTTCATAAGGCACCCCGGCCCAGATGCTCCCCATCAGCGGATGGGATCAGACAGACTCTGTTATAGCTGGCTGGAGTGTGCACCATGCACCGCACACTGGTGAACCTGGTATTAAAACTGCAGAAAGCAGGGGTGTAGGTTTGATTTCAAATGTGAGGGGTACAAATCATTTTTGGGTTAGGCTTACCCTAATCCTAACACATGGAATGGGGTGACCAACAAGCTCATACTGGTGTGATGGTTGAGGGTCCACATGCTTTTGATCATATGTGCACTGGTGGACACAATATCCCTTTGATTCTGCAAGAATGAACATTAAAAAAATAGAGCCTTCAGACACTTAATTTAACATTACAACTCCGCTGTGTAAAGAAAAACAAGAATGCAATGATGTGCAAATCATTTAAACCCTATATTCAATGGGAAATAGTACAAAGACAATATATCAAATGTTGAAACTGAGAAATGTTATAGTTCCTTGAAACATGTTTGCCTGCTTTGAATTTGATGCCAGCAGCATGTTTCAAAAAGCTGGGACAGGGACAACAAAAGACTGGAAAAGTTGTGTAATGCTAAAAAATAAACCTGGTGGAACATCTCACAACTAATTAAGTTAACTGACAACAGATCAGTAACATGATTGGATATGAAAAGAGTATCCCAGACAGGATGAATCTTTCAGAAGTAAAGATGGGGAGGGGTTCACGTCTCAGTGAAAGACTTTGATAGCGCAAGGATTTAAGAATAAAGTTTCTTAACTAAAAATTGCAAAGAGTTTATTTACAGTACATAATATCATTAAAAGATTTAGAGAATACAGGGAAATCTCTGCATGCAATGGACAAGGCCCAAAACCAATATTGTATTGCTGTGATGTTAGTGGCCCTCAGACGCCACTGCATTAAAAACAGACACAATTCTGTAGTGGACATCACTGCATTAAAAACAGACACAATTCTGTAGTGGACTTCACTGCATTAAAAACAGACACAATTCTGTAGTGGACTTCACTGCATTAAAAACAGACACAATTCTGTAGTGGACATCACTGCATTAAAAACAGACACAATTCTGTAGTGGACATCACTGCATTAAAAACAGACACAATTCTGTAGTGGACATCACTGCATTAAAAACAGACACAATTCTGTAGTGGACATCACTGCATTAAAAACAGACACAATTCTGTAGTGGACATCACTGCATTAAAAACAGACACAATTCTGTAGTGGACATCACTGCATTAAAAACAGACACAATTCTGTAGTGGACTTCACTGCATTAAAAACAGACACAATTCTGTAGTGGACATCACTGCATTAAAAACAGACACAATTCTGTAGTGGACATCACTGCATTAAAAACAGACACAATTCTGTAGTGGACTTCACTGCATGTGCTCAGGAACACTTCTGAAAACCATTGTCTACCGACACAGTACGTCCCTGCAACCACCAATGCAATTCTACCATGCAAACAAGACCTGGAAAAGGTACCACCCTCTCTGGGTCTGAGTTCATTTAATATGGACTGAGGCCAAGTGGAAAACTGACAAATGGTCTGACAAATCAACATTTTAAATCATTTTTAGGAAACATGGACGCCGCGTCCTCTGGGCTAAAGACGAGAGGGCCCTTCTGGCATGTTATCAGAACAAAGCTCAAAAGCCAGCATTTCATTATAGTACGGTGACTTGCACATCTGTAAAAGTATTACCACATTTTGCATGTATTACAACAGTATTGCTCGGTAGTAAAAGAGTCTAGATGTTAAATTGCCCTACCTGCAGTCCAGATCTGTCACTGTTGAAAAAATATGACAAAGGAGACCCTGAACTGTGTATGAACTGTGTGTGAGCAGCTGAAATCCTATATAGGGCAAGAATGGGAAAACATTTCACTTTCAAAACTACAGCAATTAGTCTCCTCAGTTCCCAAATGCTTGCAGTGTTGTTAAAAGAAGAGATGATGCAACACATTGGTAAACATGCCCTTGTCCCAACTTTTTTGAAGCGT